>NC_092793.1:41617641-41944572 GCF_918797505.1 Bemisia tabaci
ATCAACACCCGCACTTGTTGCTGCTCCTCAGAAAAAGAAAACCAAGATCGAACCTTCAAAATCGGAAACGAAAGATAAAACAATGTTTGTTGATAGTTTATTTGCTTCGTTCGGATCACCGAAAAATATGAACAAAGATGATGATGATGATGATAACGACTCAAACGCGGAGGAGGAGGAGGAGGAGGAGGATGATGATGATGATGCTGATGATGAATCGTTCCAAGACGCAACGGATAAAGAACAAACAACGGGTCGCACTGAAGATGACGACGTCGATTCTCGAGACACGATCACTGCCCCGACCGTACAGTTCTACTTGGACGATCCGGAGAAACATCCGAAACAATCCGATCCCGCGTATGGTGTGCGGAAAGCGATCAACGGAAACTTTCTTATCGGAAACCGAACCATAAGTTTCGATTCGGACGGACGACTAATCTTGGACGGTGGAGATGAGGTGTTCGAACCGACACCCGGGTTCTTGGAGCTCCTTTTTAAGAAACATCCGCGTAATTACACAGCAGACGATCGCGCTAAATTCCGACGAGTAGTTACGCTCACCAATGCGCATCGTAGGGATCATCATCAACACGGTAGACCCAACTGGAACCGCAGTCAAAAATACCGCGATCTCATCAAACCTTTGTTCGCTACATCGACTCCGAGATCAACGAGGAAGTCATCGCGTAAAAAATTGAAGAAAGGCTCCGGTATCAAAATTCATCGTGCGAAACGGGAACTCGTCTATTGGGACGATCCGAACGAATTGGTCCAACGTCTCGTTTTACTTGTAGCTTCGAAACAAGCTGGTCACACCGATCTCGATCTTGAAATTCTGAGTATCGTCGAAGAGCTTCGCGAAGCGGATTACATCCACTAGATATAGGTTCCGCACAAAAAAAAAAAAAAAAATGAGTCACACCGACCGGTTTGGAAAATCGAAAGGGACTTACGTTCGCAACACGAAGCAAGGTCTCAAAGGTGACGGTTTCTTACTGGATCCCGACGGGAATCATCTTGTATCCAACAAACGGATCCGACAACTGCAAGATCCCGAAGAGGATACCGACGCTGTGAACAAACAATGGACAGACTCGAGGTGGACGGAAGCTATGAATTTAGCACAGCTTTGTATGGAGAAAATGGAAGAATACAAAAGTATTATGCAACGACTCGAGACGAAATTATCACGACTGGAAAATAGGAATCAGTCAATTAGAGGTTGTGAATCGAGCGAAAGGAAAATAGTGTTGCGATGGGTCACACCGACGGTTTTGGACGATCGAAATTACGCCGCGGGCCAAAAGGTGACGGATTCTCCCTTGATTCCGATGGAAATTATATCGTATCGAACAAACGGATTCGTCAAGTGCAAGATCCCGAAAGCGATGAGGATGCGGTGAACAAACAATGGTCCGAACGGAAGTGGAAGGAAGCTATGAAATTAGGTCAACACTGTCTGGAGCGTATCCACCAACTTCACCAATCTTACAATCGTCTGGTTAAAATAGTAGCATCGAAACAGCATTTGAATGGAGAGAGCGGACGACGACGACGTCGACGGTAATTATCATGTCGGCAGAAAAATGTGGGATCGTCGAGGAGCTACATAAACCTGCACGACGAAACTATCCGCGTCGTAAGGTACGGATTCTCGGATTGTTCGATTTATGGCAAGCCGATCTCGTCGAGATGCAACCGTACGCCTCGGTCAACAAAGGATACAGTTATCTCCTCACCGTCATCGACGCGTGCTCGAAAAAGGCGTGGGCCGAACCGCTCAAATCCAGGCCTTTGTCAAATGGTTGGGTCTGGACGCGAGTCACAACAATTGGATCGATGGTAAGGATTTCGTATAAATAGTATGCAACGCGATCTGTTTTAAACTGTAACAGTAAATATCCACCAAAAAAAAATAAAAATTTTTGATTCATCAATCTGAACATTGCAATATCCAATCCCAGTTGCTCAACGCAAAACACAAGGTTCCCGTACGCATCTCCAAGCGCACACTACTGAAAATTGAAATTCCCGAATCAGACCCTAATCTCCAGTCTCCGATACCAGGCCCATACTGTAAGATATGGTCTATCGTGGATGCCGCCAAAATTTTACAAGTCCGAAATCTCGAAAACTAAAACTCGTATCAAAATTCGGTCCGTAGAGTTTTCCGATCTTCGATAATGGAAAAGAATCGCATCGGTCCGCGGCGGATCAGAGGGCGGTAATTTACCGGAAAATTTTTAATTTCCCGAATCAGACCCTACTCTCCAGTCTCTGATACCAGGCCCACACTGCAGGAGACGGTCTTTCGAAACCGACAATTTTTACAAGTCCGAAAATCCGATTTTTTTGCACAATCTGACAACATTGTATCGAAAAAATTAACTAATTCCTTGAACCATCTGGCAACACTGTAAAATGCGATGTTGCAAAATTTCACCCATTAATAAATCATTTTAATTACGTGCACCGCCCGGCAACGCTGTTGCATAACCGCCATCTTGAAGAATACACCATTGCATAACCTTCATATTGAAGGGGCTATATTACACCATTGCATAACCCGCATATTGAAGGGGCAACATACAATCCTCTCTTTTTTACAGCGTTGCCATATGGAATAATAATCTCCATACAACACTGCAATTTAATTCGTATTTTTCTGCACCATCCTGCAACGCTGTTGGATTTTTATTGCGGTCAAGTCGCTATTTCACCCTACTTTTAGGTCATGGCCGCCATCTTGGATTTTGAAATTTCGAAACCCTGACCAAAAATTCGAGTTTCGCGTTGAAAACGATCTCCGGATACCGAGTTTTACGAAAATCGAGTGAATAGGAGCCGACTTAGCATTTAAGGCCAAGGCTGCCATCTTGGATTTTGAAATTTTGGAAATCTGACCAAAAATTTGAGTTCCCTGTTGAAAAGTAGCGCCGGATACCGAGTTTCACCAAAATCGAGTGAATAGGAGCCGACTTAGCATTTTAGGCCATGGCCGCCATCTTGGATTTTTACATTTTGAAAATCCGACCAAACTTCGAGTTTCCCGTTGAAAAATCCCTCCGGATACCGAGTTTCACCAAAATCGAGTGAATAGGAGCCGACTTAGCATTTTAGGCCACGGCCGCCATCTTGGATTTTGACATTTTGAAAATCTGACCAAAATTCGAGTTTCTTGTTGAAAAATCCCTCCGGATACCGAGTTTCACCAAAATCGAGTGAATAGGAGCCGACTTAGCATTTTAGGCCATGGCCGCCATCTTGGATTTTGAAATTTTGAAAATCCGACCAAAAATTTGAATTTCCCGTTGAAAAACACTACCGGGTGCCGAGTTTCACGAAAATCGAGTGAACATTACCCGACTTAGCATTTTAGGCATTAATACACAACAATGCCGCTAGGGACGAATCCGTCTATGAAGTAGTACGACTAGGAGGGTCCAACCACGGCATTCTTCCAAAAAAGCGCGAAAACTTGTCGTTTTGTAAGTTCAGATTTTAAACGTTAAGCACATTTTTTTTCAATACGAGATTAAAGCACAAACCAGTTTTGAATTATCGACAGTATCACCGTGATTCCAAAAATGCACTACACAACATATCATTCGCTCACAAGAAAAAACAATGAATTAAAATAAAATCATGGCAAGGTCCTCAGCCGAAAGTGGCGACGATTCCCATCTACCAACGCGCGCTCTAACCAATGGTAGATGTACCATTGATAACATCCACTGCAGAGACCGACCGGAATAGCAGCTCTAGGTGCTAGCACCAGAGCCGCTAACATCACGCCCCTGAATTTGAAGGATCATACCTTCAACCCAGTAGAAACGCTCCCAACCACAGAACAAACAATCGACCAGTGGAAGGCTAAGCCTCTTCATGGACGATACTTTAAAAGACTCCATGAAGACGCAGAAATAGATACTAAAGCTTCGCAATCATGGTTGCACTCGGAAGGTTTATTCGTTGAAACAGATGGGTTCATAGCTGCCATTCACGATCAAGTAGTTCCGACAAAATCGTATCAAAAACGGATAATGAAAGTACGGGTCGACAACGTCATGTGTCGTATTTGCGGAGCGAAAGAGGAAACCTTCGACCATTTATCAGCTGAATGTTCCAACTTGGCACCAAAGCAATACCTACCTTGAGCGGTATAATTCTGTGGCAAAGATAATTTATTAAGAACTGGCTAAAGAACACTTCAACGAAACGGACGTGAAACTTCGGACCGGAGTTCGAACCTCCCCAGGTGAAAGAAAATGATATATGTCGCCTCTACTGGAACAGGAAGATTCGCACCCATAGAACCATTCCTAATAACATTCCCATCATATCATATAATATTAGGGTGAATGCGAAGACGGAGAAAACGTACAAGAGGCTGATCCCGCGTCAGTTTCTTCCGCAGACGGTCCAGTGGAACAGCGAGACATTGTATCGGAATTACACACTGATGAAGGCATCGTGCATGCGGAGCATGATGAGTGTGCAACTGATACTGCTGACGAGAACTTTATCAAAGCTGATACGCTAAAGGCTGCATTTATTGCTGAAATGATCAAATGGCAAGGAGTCAGTCCAAATCTTAGACAGTCACTGCCGAAACTTCCTTACACTCCTAAGTTGTTCGCGTGTATTGAGAGGATGAACCGAATTATACCAGCACGCATTCGTGAAGAATCAACGCTAGAGGAGGTTCATTGCATCATCTATTGTGCAGCTCAGGCGATAACACAAGCCGTCAAAGGCCCCACTAATCATGTGCGTAGGGAAATCAAACTGAATGCACCAAGATGGCAACTTATCATTGAAAGGAAAGTGGCCAATCTAAGGCAGGAGATTGGGAGAGTCACCCAGTGTGTCCAGGGGAATGCCTCTAAGAGGGTAAGGGCGTAGATGGCCCATGTGAATGAGGAAAACCTTTTAACCCATCTTGATACACTGAAGCAGAAGTTAAAAGTTCAAGCTGCCCGACTCAGAAGTTAAAAAAATCATACCAACGTCTTCTAGATAACGTCTTGTTTCAGCGTAATGAGAGATCCTTCTATCGGAGGATGGGAAACGCCGCAGATGTGAGGAACGCCCCCGAAGAAATACCATCGAGAGATGATGTAACGCGATTTTGGCGATCCATATGGTCAGAGGCCAAGGAGCATAATAGCACAGCTCCTTGGATCAGGGGTCGAGAGGGAATTGAAATTAATTTGATCGCCCTCCGAGTTCGCGAACGACCAAGCGTCGCTTTTCGATCGCGATACTCGATCAAGAGGCCAGAGCAGGTAAAAGAATTTGGGATACCGAATCCCGAACTCAGAGGCGAATGGGGCGATTATTGTTCTCGTTCGAAGAACGAGAGGCAGTAGCGCGGGCAAACTATTCAGTTCCCGAGATGGGATACAATTTCTGGCCGCATTGGCATCCCCTCGTAAGACAGGAGGGAATTAAAACCCGATCTCGATTGCCCTCCTCGAAAGACGCACACGGGGCTTCCGATCGAATTGATCTGGATCGGCTGAGTTTTTGCCCGCAAAGGCTCTGGACTTTACCCTTGGATTCTTTCCTCCACTGCTAGTCCGCACACGCTGGACCGCGACAGCCGATCAGCGATCACTCCTTCCTTTCACTTTGGCATTGTGCTCATGCGTTCTCCCCTTTTACTTTCGTCCTCTACCCTGGCTATTTTTCGCCTGTCATGATTCGTGCGTAAACTGTGGGCTTGTCGCTTTTTGACTTCTGCACGTCTAAACATCTATTCCTCATAGCTCATCGGTACATGTAATGTCCATATTTCTTCTACTTTTGTCAGGGTACTTTAGAGAAGGCTCTCTTCGAATTTTCGGCTCATTCGAAAAATTTCGGCATAAAGAGCAGGAAATTGGCTTATATTTTTTTTTTCTTAACTAAAGCTTTAGTCCTCTTAGATTTATTGAGCTATTTTATTTGAATTGCATTTTGCAAAAAGGAATCAAGAGCATTCCAATATTGCTGGGATTGTGCAACTTACATTCTTTGATATCAAATCACTGAAATCATGCAAGAAATTAAATTTACACGCGTAATTTTTGGCTTGAATTTATAGTTTATTGGGAGTAAAGATAGAACTTATTTAGGCGATCAGTTTATATTTGTAAGGTGAAAATAGTTGCGCAATCTTAGAAACATGGAATGCTCGTGGTTCTCTCTTGCAAAATGCAATCCATTTAAAGCAATATGAACAATTGAACACATCCGAAAAATGAATGAAGAGAAAAACGCACCCCTCTCGGAATGCTAAAATTCGCACCTTATGTTATAGCCCATTTTGCCGTGCTACAGACGAATGCCGTATGAACCATTGAACCATCAGACGTTGCCAAATTTCCTTTGATGACCCGCAGATTATCGTGAAAATTCAACTATATTTTTTTACTGATTTTTCAGAGAATTTTATGAGCAATTTGATCTAAAGTTTCGAATAATTTTAAGGCGGTATAGTAGGGCCCACGAAGGATGATCCCTGAAAAATCGGGCGAATAAACGCATGGACCATGTAAATGTCAACGCTGCGAGATCGAGCACGCACATCGACGAAACTCGGTAAAAACGCCGTATGAACATTCGCGAGTTGCCAAATTTCCTCCAATTAAATGCCTTATTTTCAAGCAGAATTGGGCATATTTTCTCTTGAAATAAAATTTTCAGATGATTTAGAGCTGACAGCGAATAAAATTCTCTGAAAAAATGGAGGGAAAGTATTCACTGATTTCCCTGAAAATTCTTTTTTAGTCAACGGAAGTTTGACATCGGCTAAAGGCTCATACGGCGTTTCCTTAGCAGGGTAGAATAGGTATTATATGCGAACTGCTGCTATTCCACCCCTATCTTCAGGTCAAAATTCTTAAAAGGAAGCCCTTTCGTAAAAGATCAATTTCCTGTAATTTTGCCCCAATCTCTTCGTCCATTACATGGTTGAAGTGCTTGTGAAATTCTGAACTAAATGATGTTTAATTGTAATTTACACTTTTTATTTTTTCCTTTTTTCTCCTTTTTATAGCGAAGTTTAATTTTAATTTATCTCATATAGTATCTCGAACTGTAACTTCTTTGCTATTTGACAGATTTTTATAAATGAGGCCTTTTTTTACTCGTGCTTTAACAGAGAGTGAGGAAACTCTACCTAAAAACTTTTTTAGCAATTTTCAAAAAATTTTGGATCATTCTAGTAGGACGGTGATATTGTTAATTACGCGTAAGTAATTAGGGTTCTATTGTGGCTCGGCTCGGCATTGTCGCGCGAGCTCCAGTCTCGGTCCGGACGGGGGTGTCTCACTGCTGCCAGTGTTTGCAAGAAATACCCGCGGCTCAGGGATCATCCCTCGTGGGCCCTACTATAATTCAAAACTTTTGGAGGAAATTTGGCATCACTCAAATGATTATGCGGCGTTATTCCTCAGCACGGAATCACCAGCGATGCACTTTGATGTGAATGCTGAAAAGTGTAAGCGTGTCTAGGGTGGGACTTATTTTTTTCAATCGACCAAAAAAAATGTAGCACGGTCCTAAATGGTTCTATGTAAAAAAAAAACCACGGTAGCCAAAAATATTTTGAAAGATAAGAAAATTTACCCGACGCGCACACAGCCAATAGATCGTGATTTTTCCGATTGTTTGAGCATTTTAACCGTCTACTTTTGATATTTTAGTGAGTGATAGGGACTGGACGCTAGATGTTTAAAAATGTGTACAAACCGAGCACATACCTTGCACATTAAGAGATTTTTTTTTTTTTCTCCCAAGTCACTCTCATTTCGCTTGGCAATGCCCAGTCCCTCCGCTCGGTTGCTCTTAAAATCGAAATTTCACCGTTTTTTAACTTATAATGAGCTTTGTGAGCAGCCACTAATGGTGGTAAAAATCCGAAAATTTGTGAAAAACAAATCCATACCGCATCAGTATAGCGTCTAGTCCACATACCAACTACAGGCTTCAAAGAGGCTCATCGTTGCATTTCCTGGCCCGCTCATTGGCCAGCGGTTTAAGTCGGGGCAATCGATGAGTCTCTTTGAAGCCTCTAGTTTGTAACGGGGCTGGACGCTTATGGAAGAAGAAATTTCAGAAAACTCCTGCTTCTTGGTTCGGCCACCAAACGGTCCGGGGGCGCTTCTTCGAATAGCTCCGGATCTTCCCACCGCGCCGCGCCGGTCTGCTGGCCCTCGACCGGCTGCGACGCGCGATTGTTCCCATTGTGCTTACTTTTGGGGTTCTCTCCGTCGGCGGAACCCGTGTTAATGACACCCTCTACCTACTAGCCGCTGAAAATTTGCCGACCAATTTTTTTAAAGTTTAACTAATCTTCATTTATTCAACGGATTCAAATTCAGCTCGCAATCCTGATGAGTAATATATATAATAATAAGTAATTATATCGGTAAGTTACTGATCAAAACGTGGGCCAAACGTGAAAGCGGTCAGGCATGTGTTAATGACACCCTCCTTCTACTGGTAGAGGATAATTTGCCGACCAACTTCTTTACCGTTTCTAAAATGTTCTACTATTTCAACGGATTTGGATTCAGCTTGCAATCCTGGTGAAAAATATATATAATTACAAGTAGGTATATCGGTAAGCTAAACAAGAATTGGAGGAATGTGATAGAAAGTATTTTAAAAGCGCTGAAGACATTCGCGAGTTTTGCGATACCATACTTTTTCAATATACCTACTCATAATTATTCAAATTTTTCATCAGACTTCGAGTGCAAGACCGCTCTGGGCGACAAAGCTGTCGCGTTAGCGTATACCTACTTTGTGCCGTGCGACTCTGTTAGTACATTTTTTTAAATTCGAGAGTCACGAAGACACTTTGTCCCACGTTTTCATAAAGAAATAGCCAGATTTCTCTGAGAAGAAGTGACGTTAATTAATTAAAAAATTTGGAAACGTCCTTTACCACAGTCATTAATTGGAGAATTAAGAGGGAAGGAGAGATCACCCCGAAGTTGCTATGTTCAAGGAATCTGTGGTCATTATGAACAGAAAATTAAGTCTCCGTAGTTTTTCCTTCATATTTTTCATAGAGATTTAATGAATTTACTGTCAAGGAGTTTACCGTCTAATGGTTGGCGTTTATGGAACCAATCATTAACTCAGAAATCGTGTACTCCCATTGTCACCGGAATAGTGTCTCTTCACCAAAGGTGGTCTAGTTTATCCAAAATTTCTTAAAAACCTTTATAGCTCCTAAATTTAGAGACTGTACTTAGGGTTTTCGATTACAAATTCTGGAAAGTGAAATCTAAGCGCTTAAGTACTGAAATTAACTTGAGGTATAATGATTGCTGGAGGTAGGAAATTTTATGCCCAATTCCCTAAGTGCAAGGTGAAGTAATGCAGAGAAAATTGATTTCTTGCCTAGAACCGGTTTTTTTTTTCCTTTTTTTTTTGGTTAAGATTAGTAACTTTCGCTTAACTGTTAGCCCTGTTCTCCCTTTCCCCACTTGCAGGATTGTACCTAGAATAAAAAGGAATGCATGAAATGCCAAAGAATATTAAAAAATACTCAGTTGGAATAGCAGTGAATAAATGAATTAAAGACTAAGAGAAAAATGAGTAGGTAATAAAAAAGGGAAAAAAACAATGAAACATATGAAAAACCGGTGGATAAAACGTGTTTTGATACACGGCAAGGACGGAAATTTGAGGAAAGTTTTTGACGTATTCGAATTGCAGTTGCATATTTAGTTGCATTCAATTTTAAGAACATGAATATCATATTTCATAGCCTCATGCGTTTAATATTGGTAACGGGGGAAGGGGGTGGAGAATCAAGCAAAACCCAGAAGAGGGGGGGGGGGTAGTGAAGAAAAATTAATGGAAACGTGTGATAACAATATTTCAGAGGGAGAAATTGCCGCGGCTTAAGTGGGCAAATTAACTGAAATGATCGGTTACCGAGCGAAACATGTCAAGAAATTCACAAGACGAAAAAATTAACCGTCCGGGTGTTTCGTCGTTTTCACCCTCATCTCACTAGCGTGTCAACGAACTGTGCTCGGCTGGTAGTGCATTCAGACGACCTGGTGCAGCCCGCAGGGAGCGCAGGAGCCGAGGGATGGCCAAGGAGGATGACTCAACGGTCAACCATGGGTCAACGTGGACCGTATGCAGGATTCGCAGCCCAGCGGACCGCGGCGCGCCCGACCAGGCGACCACTGAGCGATGAGAGGGAATAAGGAGGGAATAAACTGGCGTTCTTCATTCGCCTCTCAAGATGGGATATGAATACGAGTGTCATTGGCATCGCCTCTCTGAGGGCAATCGAATTAGACGGCTAATCGATCGCGTTCTGGGATGGGTATCGCTTTCGCCGCGATATGCCTCAGGTATCGAGAACTAAGAGCGGGCGCCGGACAAAAAGATTTGGGTTTGCGAACGGAGAGGGCATTCGAAACAAAAGGCCTCTCAACTCGCGAGCGAGGAGGCGATGCATATGAAATCCTGGAAATCGGCGTTCGCTCTTGAGAACCCTCTCGACCCCTGCCTTGGATTGAGCAGGAAACAGTGCGTCGGCCCACATTACACACGAGGGTGAGGTTGAAATCACTAAGGAAGATATGCGGAGAGCAACTTTGCATATTCATAACCGGAAGGCTCCCGGACCAGACAAAGTTCACAATTTCTGGCTGAAAAAGTTAACATGTGTGCATACGCAGCTTTCAAGAACCATTCAAGATATTATTACTCATCCTGATAAAATGCCAATATTTCTGACTGAAGGAGTGACGTTTGCAAAACACAATGGAGGCGATTTGAAGGACCCATCTGAGTATAGACCGATTACGTGTCTCTCCATGCTCTATAAAGTCATCACATCCATTGTAACCCGATTAATTGGGAGACATGTAGCTAAGTGGAAAATTTTGTGTGAAGAGCAGAAAGGGTGTCGCAAGGGAAGCTTCGGGTGCAAAGAGCTGTTAATAATTGATTCGGTTGTGCTCAAGCAGGCTGTGAAGGAACGTCGTAACTTACATGTGGGTTACATCGACCACAAAAAAGCTCTTGATTCAATGCCGCACAGCTGGCTAATTCACGTTGATATGAATAATCATATGTTGATAATGACGATGATATGAGACGGCTTTCTCTGAAAGAGTACCCGGACCAAGGACCGAGAGAATAAATATTTATTCTTTTGGTCCATGCCCGGACTGTGAACATGTAACAGGACAACGGCTGATTGACCAGAAAAGGGTTAAAATATCAAGACAGGAAGAATCTCGCCACAAGAATTACTTGTCATCAAAGATCAAGCGCGGAATGAATTAGGTTTGGAAAATGGCGGACGTAGAAACGGGAGCCCGGTCGCAGCACGTTTACCAACGAACGAGGATGCAGAAGACCGTATAAACGGTCACGAGCAACCATCCGCTGATCCAATCTCACCTAGGAGGACGGAGAATCCTATTAGCCACACCTCGGAGCCTCAGAGTTGCTCTAAGGTTACCATGGACAGCGCAATGACCGAGCTTGAAGCGAAGTTTAATGAGGAAACTATTAAGTGGAGAGGGGTGAACCCGAACCTCAGAGACCCAATACCGTAGGTGCCACATAGTCCGGAAGTATTTAATCGCATCGATCTGATGAGCATGATAATTCCACGATATCTTGAAGATGATTCATCGTTAGAGGATATCGACGGTGTAAGTCGGCAATTACATAGCTCGGAAAACGCGATTTTTCAGGAGAGGGAAAAAACTCTCTACTTTCCTTATCTTTGAAGGTAGAGGGGAAGTAACTCTTAGAGACAGCAAGGATAAGATGCTGTATAAGACTCCACCATCATTTTGAATAATATTCTCGTCTGTCAGGAGAAATGACCGATAAACCGAGTTATGTGTTTGTGGATCTAAGGTCCAACACTGAATTTCGAGATACGTGGTTGGCAAATTACTGATTCAAACCTATTCTTTGCCGATGTTGACTGAGTGAAGACTGAATAAGACTCCGCTCACTTTAAAAGTAGCCAAAAGTTCCTCTTAACATAAATTTTAATTGGTAGCGAATCTGTAGAATGACTCCGAAAACAATTCGACGGCGTAGTCGGCAATCACATAACTCGGTTTACGACGTCGCAGACTTCCTGTCATACTTCATTTTTTAAACGGAAAACTATTCAACGGCAATTCTTTAAAACAGCCGTGAGTTTTCTTCTCTATGCGAAGAAAATTCTGTATAAACTGCAAAGAATGATGTCAAATGCGTCGAGGTTCTCCTTTAAAAAAAATAACGTAGAGGCGAAGATTTTCAGACACCGTGAACTAGATAATTATGTGATTGCGGACTTACGCCGTCGAGTTACGAATTAAAATGAAATGAAGATAAAAATAAGCGGACGATTACTCAGGTATCCATCGGATTAGATGTTAGATGTTAAAATAATAACAATTTTTTTGTTGTTTGAAGATTTCGTGACGCACTAACTAATTTTCCTTCTAAACTGTTAACGATTCTTCCCGGGAGAGCGCGCGTTGTGTAGGTAAAAATGTGGCGCATGTTATGTTTTGTTGGAATTAACGCCGAGATATGTGGTTTGAGGTTACGTTTTTAGGTGACTTCCAGATTCTTTTCGACTGAAATATTTTGATAGCAGGTAAAGGGCATCTACTACACTTCATTTCTGCAGCTAAGTCAAAACCGCCAAAAATTGAGTTATGAGATTGCCAATTCCACCGTCGATATTCATTGTGCTGTGTATTGCGCAGCCGCTGCAATGGCACACACCATCAGGGGGCCGAATGTAAATTCAGGCGGTGCGCCCCGGAATGAAAACTGTGCCCCTAAGTGGCAGGTTAGAATAGGGAGACAGATCGAGAAATTGCGGTGGGAAATCGGCAGGGTCACCCAATTCGCCAAGGGTATGCGTCCATACGGCTGAAATCTAGACTGATGGGAGTCCCATCAGAGGAGCACAGTCTGCAGCATCATCTCGACACTCTAAAGCAAAGATTAAAAGTTCAAGCGGCTAGACTCAAGAGATACAAGAAGTCTTTCCAGCGCCGGAAAGATAATGAATTATATCAGCGCAGTGAAAATTTCTTTCATCGGAAGTTGGAAAATACCGACATCAAAAGAAGATCTATAACGGTTTTGGCGAGGTCTTTGTTCGAATGCAAAGTTACACAACAACGAAGCACCGTGGATACAGGACGAGGAAAATGCGTTTAATCATGTTCGGTATCCAGATGAATTTCAAATAACAGCTGCTGATGTGTGAAGAGTCACATTTTGTTCCTTCAATTGGAAGGCTCCCGGTCCTGATAGAATTCAGAACTTCTGGCTGAAAAAGCTAACTTTTGTGCATGCTCACCTAGCTAAGTCCATCCAGGATGTTGTCATCCATCCGAATAAGATGCCGAAGTTCTTGACGGGGTCACGTATGCTAAGCACAAGGAAGGAGATCCTAAAAATCCGTCGAACTATAGACCCATCACTTGCCTCCCCACTCTTTATGAGGTCATTAGGTACTTCCATCATTTGTCAGCATATTTATAGGCACGTTCGGAGGTGGGGAGTCATGAGTGAAGAACAAAAAGGGTGTCGTAAGGGAAGCCTTGGTTGCAAGGAACAGCTTACTATGGACTCGGTTGTGCTGAAACAAGCAGAGAAGGGACACCGAAATCTACATGTAGGGTACCTGGGTACATTGATTATAAAAAGGCATTCGATTCAATTCCTCATAGTTGGCTGCTTCGTGTCCTAAACATCTACGAAGTCCACCCGGTAGTTGTGAAGTTTTTGGAGGGTGTAATGACCACTTGGCGCACGCAAGTAGTTGTTAGTGGCCCTGGTAGTCCTACAGTAACAGGCGAAATTTTGATCAAGCGTGGAATTTTCATAGGAAACGGCCTTAGTGCCTTGTGGTTCTGTCTGGGGCTTAACCCGCTTTCGAATCATGTTAGGAGAGAAAATCTGGGGTTTTCCTTACGTCTTGCGGGGGAGGAAATCCACAAGGTCAGTCACTTACTGTACATGGATGACATTAAGATCTACCTATGCCTCCAAGAAAGACCAACTTAGACAGCTCTTTGGTATCGTGGAAGGAGTAAGTGAGGATATTTGAATGGAATTCGGCGTACAAAAGTGCAAAACGCTTCATGTTGAGAGAGGCATCATTGTTGAGGAGGAAGGTATTAAGCGAGTTAAGCGATATTAAGCGGTTGAGGAGGAAGGTAGATAGCTACGGAAATGTTATTGGAACGCTTTCCGCTGATGAACTTTATAAGTACTTAGGTATGCTGCAAAACTTAGGCATCAAGATAGATAAAGTTAAAGAACGCCTCACCGCCTTGTTAGTCGGTCGTCTGAACGCGGTGCTAAAGACCTCACTAAATTCCAAGAACATGACCAAAGCAATTAACACTGAGGTTATAGCCGCTCTTTCCTACTCGTTTGGTGTTGTCCTTTGGTCAGACACGGAGCTGGAAGGTCTGAACAGGACCATAAGAACGCCCTTAACCAAGTGGAGCAAGCACCATCCAAAAGCTGCAATTGAGAGGGTTAACATCCCCAGAAGAGAATCCTTAAGAGAATCCAGAAGAGGTATCCTTGACTTGCGAGAGGCATGTAATAGTCAGATTTGCATGCTCCGGAATCACTTTCTAAGTAGAGAGGATAGTTCTCTGCTTGTTGCAATATGCCGCGTTGATAAGTCTTACACGCCTCTTAGTAGCAGAGCTAAATTCACAGTATATAAACGAAGTATAACCGTTATATAAAGAGCGTATTTATATAAAGAATGTATAATCAAAGTATAACGATTATATAAAATATACATGGAGAGCGTGTTTATATAAAAGATGTATAACAGTTATATAAAACATTTTTACAAATAACTTTTATATAAACTAATTATAAAGGTTATTCGCGCAATTTATAAAGTTATCTCCACGTGAGTCCTTAATCTTTTATGAAAATTAAGGGAATCTCTGTTAAAATCGAAGAGTCATAAGTTTAGCCATAATATTCTTCTTCCTTTTGACACTAAAAAGGACTTGGATTTTTTGGATTGTAGCCAAGTGCTAGAAATAATGCAAAAAATGTTTTCAAAAAACACTTACATTACTCTATATAAAGCTGCTGTTCCCACTCTGCCCTCCCCCCCTCCCCCCCCCCCTAGATAAAAATTGGCCGAAGCGATTTCCTTTAAAATTGGTACACGCTTAGCTATTGTAATGAGGAGTTGATTAAAATTATTCCCATTCAAATCCGCTGCCTCGGATGCCCGCAAGAGCGAAAAGTTATTTCTCCATATAGTATTACATTGGAGATACGCGGTTGTTTACGCGCATCGCGCCGAACAGGTTCAATCCTGTTGCGTGACGTCACTGCCTTATAGAGGAAATTTAAGGTTTTAGGTGGTATTTTTCGACGAATGTTTTTTGGAAATTGGTTTGAGGGGGTATTTTTCTCGGGGGATCTCGAATTTTTGGTCGGATTTTCGAAATCTCAAAATCCAAGATGGCGGCCGTGGCCTAAAATGCTAAGTCGGCTCCTGTTTGATCGATTTTTTTGAAACTCGGAGATCCAGGGTACTTTTCGACGAGAAACTCGAATTTTTGGTCAGATTTTCAAAATTTCCAAATCCAAAAGATGGCGGCCGTGGCCTAAAATGCTAAGTCGGCTCCTGTTCTATCGATTTTCGTGAAATTCGGTATTAGGGGGTATACTTCGACGGGAAATTAGAATTTAAAGTCCGATATTCAAAATTCAAAAATCCAAGATGGCGGCCGTGGCCTAAAATGCTATATCGCTTCCTGATATCGATCGATTTTTGTGAAATTCGGTATTAGGGGGTATATTTCGACGGGAAATTAGAATTTAAAGTCCGATATTCAAAATTCAAAAATCCAAGATGGCGGCCGTGGCCTAAAATGCTATATCGCTTCCTGATATCGATCGATTTTTGTGAAATTCGGTATTAGGGGGTATATTTCGACGGGAAATTAGAATTTAAGGTCCGATTTTCAGAATTCAAAAATCCAAGATGACGAACGTGGTCTAAATTGCTATCTTGACTTCCGATCTATAGATTTTTGTGAAATTCGGTATTAGGAGGTGTATTTCGACGGAAAATTCGCATTTTTGGTCAGATTTTCAACATTTCCAAATCCAAGATGGCGGCCCCGCACGAAAACGCGGTCCGAACTCCTAGAACATCAATTTCTGTAAAACTTGGTGAAAAAGAAGATTAAGACATAGATGTTGTCTCCTCTTCAATGTTAAAAACTGTGCGAGGCGGTGGCGGCTCGCGGAGCGAGTCGCAAGTTCGTTGCGAAGCGTAGAACTGGGGTCCAAGGGCACTCCCCGGCTAGACGTGTCAGCTCGCAAAGCGCGCTAATCACGACTAGTTTTATTAATAAAGGAGGCGGTATCGATAAGGGCCTATTTTGCCCCCCCCCCCCCCTAGAATCTGGAAATTTATGCGGGGTTTCCAAGTTGACTCAATATATTTTACGGAAATAATCATGATTTAGTCCATAGGCCACTGGATACGTGTTAAACGGTTGCCTAAACATAGGTCTGCAGGCGTATTTTAGCGAAAAATCGTGTTTTTCTATCACTCCGCGGCTTTTTTGACACCGAGCGCATCGTCTAACTTAAACGAGCTTTTGATATGTTATTTAGGAGGCTTTAGGACACATTTTAACCCCGGTTTGCCGGTTTGGTTTTAGTTAGAGGATGCGCTCATAGTTAAAAAAAACTTTTTCAAAAATCGACTTTTAAGGAACATCCGCAAAAATCTTAGGAAAACACGTCTATCGAAGTGTATACACGCTACATATATTATCGAGATCAGTTATCTAGCCTTGTTAGACTCTTACAAGGAGATTTCCTTCAATTAAGTCCAAAAAAAAATTGCATTTTCTGTTGGCGCCGATTTTCATCGTACTTTTTCGCTATATTTGTCGCTACAAGTCGGGCTTGCAGGACAGCAGGAGGAGAAAGCCCCGAGGCGGCTAATCGGCCAATCAGAGCTGATTAGAAATTTTCCCCTACTTTCCCAGTGAGCTATTTCAGACTTCAGCTCGCGACGCTTCACTTACGCCGAGAACGCCGCCATGTTTCGTGATCTTTCGTCGCCTCAGCCGTATCTTCTCGTATTTGGAAATCGCTGCTCTTGCCGCCTTTTTTCATCGCTCTTGGTAAAATAAGCTTGCTTATTCAGTAGTAGACGACTATTTTCCTGCTTTAGTTATGATGGTATGAATGAGAGTGTGCATGCCACCCGACCGCACCCTTGCCCTTTGCAACCGCTCCTTTTAACTCGTATATCCGCATTTTTGATTCCTTACATCCCCGCTTGTGAGCAGTTACCATGCTAGGCTAGATTTCTAGCATACGCGAGTGAGATGGCGCCAGGTTTCGCCCGTGACGTCGAGAGCATGCCGCTTCAGCGCCGCATGGCTGCACCAGACTTCGGACTTCGATGAGTGCTTAGAGTGCTTAGAGTGCTTATTTTCTATATTTTTATAGTGCATTTTCTCTCTGTCATGTAGATTTATCCCCATTTTCTCTCTTTATGGACTGGCCGCTTTGAGTTCGGCGGGTTCCATCCATGCGCTATCTATGATAGGCCGGAGCTCGTCGTTACGAGGTTGCCAGATCGCTTCGCCCTACTCTTCTTTCCTCTGTCCTATTCCTCTCTCTATTCTATTGCTCCCCTAGCTATTGGAGACCGCACCATTTTCCATACAAACAGCTGTGAAGATGACGGATTTTTGAATAGGGGAGGTATATTTTCACTAAACGCATAACATCAACTTCAATCTGGAAATGTATGAGGGTTTTCCAAGTTGACTCAGTGCAGTTTACGGAAATAATCATGATTTAGCCCATACGCCACTGGATATGTATTGAACGGTTGCCTGAACATAGGTCTGCAGGCGTATTTTAGCGAAAAATCGTGTTTTTCTATCGCTCCGCGGCTTTTTTGACACCGAGCGCATCGTACAACTAAAACGAGCTTTTGATATGTTATCAAGAAGGCTTTAAGACACATTTTAACCCCGGTTTGGTTTTAGTTAGAGGATGCGCTCATAGTTAAAAATAAACTTTTTACAAAAATCAACGTGTAAGGGACATCCGCAAAAATCTTCGGGAATTCCGTCGTTAGGGGTTTTTTTTTTGCTACAATTAAAAAAAATCTCCTTGTAAGGGTTTAATAAGGCTTGATAACTGCCCTCGATAATATACGTAGCTTGCATACAGGTCGAGAGACGTGTTTCTGTAAGATTATTGCAGATGTCCCTTAAAAGTCGATTTTTGTGAAAAGTTTTTTTTTTAACTATGAGCGCATCATCTATCTAAAACCAAACCAGGGTTAAAATGTGTCCTAAAGCCTTCTTGATAACATATCAAAAGCTCGTTTTAGTTGTACGATGCGCTTGGTGTCAAAAAAGCCGCGGAGTGATAGAAAAACACGATTTTTCGCTAAAATACGCCTGCAGACCTATGTTCAGGCAACCGTTCAATACATATTCAGTGGCCTATGGGCTAAATCATGATTATTTCCGTAAACTGCACTGAGTCAACTTGGAAAACCCTCATATATTTCCAGATTTAAGTTGATGTTATGCGTTTAGTGAAAATATGCCTCCCCTATTCAAAAATCCGTCATCTTCACAGCTGTTTGTATGGAAAATTCAATTTTTTTTTGGACTTAATTGAAGGAAATCTCCTTGTAAGAGTCTAACAAGGCTAGATAACTGCCTCGATAATATATGTAGCGTGTATACACTTCACTGGGGCCAAAAAAGGCCCTCATCGATACCCCTCCTTTATACCGAAGCTTTTCGAAGCGAACGCTTCATCGTCAGGGTCACAAAATCAATATCAGGCCATAATTTAAATTTCAAACAAGGTAACATATTTCATTGATGGTAACAATTGATAATAAGCTATTAGATCAGATCAGTCTTAATAATCAAAACAATGTCAGTGTGTGTTTAGTACCTGTTTCTCATCAGAGATGGCAGTACATTTTAGGTACAGGGGATTAGTTGCCAGATCTACCTCTTTTTGTAGATTTAATAATTCTTCCCCTCTTTTTACTGCCTTAGTTATTTCATATTTTTCTAGGACGCTAAGCATTTTTCTGTCCCTGTTTTTGGGTAGAATTTTAATTTCTTTTATCTGATGATTTTCTGTTTTTATGTGCTTAAATATGTTCGAGGATGGAAGTGTCATGTGTTCATTAACTCTACAGTTGATTGAGCGTTCAGTTTTTCCGATATATATTTTCCTGCATGAATTACAATCTAAACGGTAAACGCCAGTTACATTCTTACTATTACCAATATTGCCTTCACCTTTTTTTATTTTGTCGGTGACCTTCCTTATATTGTCTAGTACGCTGTTATTAGTCTTAAAAGCTGTTCTGTACTCATTTTCTTTGAAACAACTGCTAATTTTTGAGCTAACAGGGACAAAATAAATCAATTTTTACATATTTGTCATTATTATTGGGTTTTTTAGCCTCGTTGCTGTTAGCATTAGAGTGCTGTTTTTTATGTCTCCTTAAAATTTTGTTGACAATATATTTAGGGAATCCATTAATTTTAGCAATATTCTGGATAATTCCGATTTCCTCTTGTCTATGTTTGTGGCTAAGTGGAATGGAAAACACTCTATGTGCCATTGTATGAATTGCAGCGTGTTTATGGCTGTTAGGGTTATTAGAATGGAAGGGAATTATACTATTAGTGTTATAAAATTATAAAATTTTAAGGAGACATAAAAAACAGCACTCTAATGCTAACAGCAACGAGGCTAAAAAACCCAATAATAATGACAAATATGTAAAAATTGATTTATTTTGTCCCTGTTAGCTCAAAAATTAGCAGTTGTTTCAAAGAAAATGAGTACAGAACAGCTTTTAAGACTAATAACAGCGTACTAGACAATATAAGGAAGGTCACCGACAAAATAAAAAAAGGTGAAGGCAATATTGGTAATAGTAAGAATGTAACTGGCGTTTACCGTTTAGATTGTAATTCATGCAGGAAAATATATATCGGAAAAACTGAACGCTCAATCAACTGTAGAGTTAATGAACACATGACACTTCCATCCTCGAACATATTTAAGCACATAAAAACAGAAAATCATCAGATAAAAGAAATTAAAATTCTACCCAAAAACAGGGACAGAAAAATGCTTAGCGTCCTAGAAAAATATGAAATAACTAAGGCAGTAAAAAGAGGGGAAGAATTATTAAATCTACAAAAAGAGGTAGATCTGGCAACTAATCCCCTGTACCTAAAATGTACTGCCATCTCTGATGAGAAACAGGTACTAAACACACACTGACATTGTTTTGATTATTAAGACTGATCTGATCTAATAGCTTATTATCAATTGTTACCATCAATGAAATATGTTACCTTGTTTGAAATTTAAATTATGGCCTGATATTGATTTTGTGACCCTGACGATGAAGCGTTCGCTTCGAAAAGCCTTGGTATAAATTTATTAATAAAATGTAAGTGTTTTTTGAAAACATTTTTTGCATTATTTCTAGCACTCGGCTACAATCCAAAAATCCAATATATTTAGTGCTACTACCTTCAAACATTGCATTACAATGTTCGCTGATTTTGACTAAAAAAGACGTGAAAAGTAATAGGTATCTGAATCTCTGAAACTTGATCCCAGAAAAAAGTAGGGTTAAGCATGATGACCTTGATGCAACCAATCGCGGGTGATCACTCTCAGCAGTTGCTGATATCTCTCTCCCATACCGTAAGCTATCTCTCTCGCAGTTACAGATATCCCATAAGAGAACCTAGGATCAAGTTATAGCCTTTATTATTAAACTTTCAAAGCTGGCGTTTGTTTTTAAGCATTTTAGACGTATGCTACTAGGACTTATGAGTCTTAGAATTCAATATATCTATTGGGATATTTGAATAATCACTGATTTTGGAGCCTGATTTTAGCAGCGCCACGTGGTGGATTTACTACATAATTTGGCACCACCGCAAAGCGATTCCTTAAGCTCCAACTTTTCCGGGAAGATTGATTAAACGTTGCGTTTCAGTAGAGTCATATTTCCTGGACCAACTGAAGTACTTATATGTACAGAAAGTGACAAAGGAGCATGAGATTATGTGGAGGTTTTTTCGTACACATATTGGCTATTTTGCTGTTTCTCTCAACTCTGTCTTTAGAAGTAGAGCGTTCTAATATTCTATTAAAATTTTATTTTTAATGTTATTTTCCCATTTTACATGTAAAGAAGTTAAACCAGAGTCGGATTTAGGGGAGGGCCAACGGTGCCATGGCAATGGACAGCAAACTTTTGGGGGCGGCAAATTTCGGAAAACATGAGTATCGATGACCAAATGTGAGACCACGAATCTCCGTTTCCAACATTGCCGACTCCCTGAGGTACTTTATATACAGGGGTATCCAAAAGTCACCTACCACCCCTGTAACTTTTTTCCTAATTGAGATAGAAGTTTGAAACTTTGGCAATGTTCCTCGGTCTAAAGTAGCAACTTTTTGGTCCCACAAAATTTTGGGGGGCGGGGGCTAACTTTTTTTTTTCAAATGGCTACCCCCTTTTGTGATACCTCATTCGAAAGATAATAAAAAAAGAAAATTTTTTAGCGCAAACCGCAGGTCGAAATGTTGATTTTTGACAAAATGGCGGCCGGTCAAAGTTCAAAATGGCGGAAATTTGGCAACTCCGTTTTTCATCGGCGGATTGGTGTGAAACGCAGAATCCTAGGGTTTTTCGGGACGAGAAAAACGATTCTGGCATTAGTTTTCCAGAAATGTCAGTCCTTTTCAAAATGGCGGCAGATAAAAATGGCGGCATAGAGTGGGAAGTGGATATTTAGGCTGCTTATCGTCGGATTTGTATGAGACTTGGTATCCGGGGGTATTTCGGCACGAGAAGAATGAATCTTTCATTGGATTTTTGAATTTCATAAAAAGTTTAAAATGGCGGCGAAAAAATGAAGGAAAATCCATATCACGGTTATTCACCGATGGATTTGCACAAAAGTCAATACTCTGGTGGTTTTTGGCTCGAAAATAATTAATCTTTCATCAGATTTTTGAAACACTGTATATCGTCAAAATGGTGACGGAAAAATAACGGAAAATCCGCATCCACCATCGCCATTTGCAATTTTGCCGCCATTTTAAAGTTTTCTAAAATTTCGATAATTCAATGAAAGATTCGTTCTTCTCGTGCCAAAATACCCCCGGAAACCAAGTCTCATACAAATCCGACGATAAGCAGCCTAAATATCCACTTCCCGCTCTAAGCCGCCATTTTAACCGCCGCCATTTTGAAAAGGACTGACATTTCTGGAAATCGAATGCCAGAATCATTTTTGTCGTCCCGAAAAACCCCAGGATTCTAAGTTTCAGACCAATCCGTCGATAAAAAACGGAGATGCCAAATTTCCGCCATTTTGAACTTTGACCGGCCGCCATTTTGTCAAAAATCAACATTTTGACCTGCGGATTGCGCTAAAATTTTTCTTTTTTTTTATCTTTTGAATGAGGTATCACAAAAGGGGGGTCGCTATTTGAAAAAAAGTTAGCCCCCGCCACCCTTAGGGGGGGGCCTAGGGGTGATCGAAATTCCCGACTTGAGCGCTATACAATCCGAATAGAGAAAAAAGGTGGCCAAATTGCATGTAGATTACGGGAAAAATTGTCCGCAGCCGTAATTCCAACGGGAACATGGCGCTCAAGCCCTTCGAATATTTGCATCGTTAAAATGCCTAAAAAATCAGGTTTTTTCTCATTCGGGTCGGTGGAAGTGCCCTCAAACACGCAATTGCAGCATCAAGGAAATGTTTTCCTACGTATTTTTTCACGAGGAATCGATTTTACTGGTTTTTAAAACGATATATCGTTGTATTTAATCGATATATTGATTTTTCACCCGATTTCTGAGAAAAATTTGGTAATTTTTAACATTAACTGCATCAAATTCTATTAATTAGTGATACAAAGGCAAAAAATTTAATGCATAAGTAAACTACTTGCCTTTTGGCATCAAATGACTTGAGAAAAAAATCCTGGCTCCATAGGACAACATTTTCATCGAAAACATGAGGTTCGAACTTCCAAAATCTCAAATTTTCGTTTTTACCGTGTTTTTTTTCTAAGATAATTTCTGGATGATAGAAAAGACACAACTGACACGTACCGTACGTGTTTTCGTAGATAATTTGAGTCAAGGAATCGATTTTTGTGGTTGAAAAATTAAGATATCGATTTAAAATATCGTTTCTTGCGATACTTCGTCCGAAAAATCGATTTTTTTTGTGTATATCCCAAGAAATTTTGATTCATCCATGCGAGCCTTTGATAAATCGACATTTTGACTTCAAAAATAGATTACTCGTAAAAAAATACAAAGAGTACCTACCGTGGTTACACCTGATCAAAGTACGTAGAAATGTTGACAATTAAGGTACAATTCATACTAGTTTTCAAACTGAATTCGCTGATGGGTCATTCCACGCGAAATCATCCAGCGACTCTAGCTTGACCGACCCTGACTTTTTTTTATAATTAGGTTACTTCTTAAGCTATCCAAATGGATGCACACATTGGATTTAGAGTCCAGACTCGTGAAAACATTGACAAGAAAAAGGACTCTTGATTCAATCAGATTCTGCAATTCAATCAGATTCCGCAATTCAATCAGGAAATCCGCTCAAATTAAGAGGCTTTGTTCTCGATTTAAGCTTAAATCTGCTGGAATCAAGAGTCCTTTTTCTTGTCAATGTTTTCAAGAGTCTGGACTCTAGATCCAATGTGTTTTTTTTCCAGTGCAATAACCATTTTTAAACTTTTTTTGACCATCCTGGTATCCATGGCGGTCTTGTAGAGTTGTGTTGAGGTTCTCAGGTGAACTTCGATAAAATCGGCCTTCACAGAAACGGGCATATCTCCAGTTCTGTTTGACTTACAGAATTGAAACAAGGCTGACGAAATACTTCTTTTAATGATCTATCTTTTAACAAGGCGCTGAAATTTCTGTATCATCAAGGGAAATGAAGTTATTTTAGGACTGAATTGAGATGTATTTGGACTAAAAAACAGCAAAAACTCCTATTTTGAGGATTTTTTTTTTTAAACTTTTATGAATTGTACCTTAGTTGTCAAAATTTCTACGTATTTTAAGCAGGTGTAACCCCGTTCTCCCTTGTATATTTTCACGAGGAATCTATTTTTGAAGTCAAAATGTCGATTTATCAAAGGCTCGCATGGATGAATCAAAATTTCTTGGGATATACACAAAAAAATCGATTTTTCGGACGAAGTATCGCAAGAAACGATATTTTAAATCGATATCTTAATTTTTCAACCACAAAAATCGATTCCTTGACTCAAATTATCTACGAAAACACGTATGGTACGTGTCAGTTGTGTCTTTTCTATCATCCAGAAATTATCTTAGAAAAAAAACACGGTAAAAACGAAAATTTGAGATTTTGGAAGTTCGAACCTCATGTTTTCGATGAAAATGTTGTCCTATGGAGCCAGGATTTTTTCCTCAAGTCATTTGATGCCAAAAGGCAACTCACCCTCACTAGATACTCGGCGTCAGATTCCGAAAAAAATGTTTTTTCGACTGATGAGCCATGAAACGCGATCGCTGCGACGCGACGCCGAGAATCCCGGCATTCCGGCCATCATCTAGTACCCAAACTGAAGAATTACGCTGCTTTGAGGGTAAGTGACTTGTGTATAAAAGTTTATGTGAGCACTAGTTTACTTATGCATTAAAACTTTTGCCTTTGTATCACTAATTAATAGAATTTGATGCAGTTAATGTTAAAAATTACCAAATTTTTCTCAGAAATCGGGTGAAAAATCAATATATCGATTAAATACAACGATATATCGTTTTAAAAACCAGTAAAATCGATTCCTCGTGAAAAAATACGTAGGTAAACATTTCCTTGATGCTGCAATTGCGTGTTTGAGGGCACTTCCACCGACCCGAATGAGAAAAAACCTGATTTTTTAGGCATTTTAACGATGCAAATATTCGAAGGGCTTGAGCGCCATGTTCCCGTTGGAATTACGGCTGCGGACAATTTTTCCCGTAATCTACATACAATTTGGCCACCTTTTTTCTCTATTCGGATTGTATAGCGCTCAAGTCGGGAATTTCGATCACCCCTAGGGGGGCCGCCCCCCCCCAAAATTTTTGGGGGGACCAAAAAGTTGCTACCTTAAACCAAGGAACATTTCCAAAGTTTCAAACTTCTTTCTCAATTAGGAAAAAAGGTACACGGGTGGTAGGTGACATTTGGATAACCCTGCTTATTTGAAAAAGTTGTCAACGTATTTTCTTGAAAACTCTCCTGAAATGTTTACGTTGTGAGCAGAATATTCTGTATTATTCTGAATCTCAAGCTAGAATGTTTTCTTCTTTCTTTTTGAAAAAATGAAATAGAAGCAGAAACTCTGAAACACCACGATAAAGATTTTCTCTAAGTTATTACACCGTATATTTGGGAAGGAGGAGGCGGCAAAAACCTAGATCTGCCTCCGAGTTAACTATGTATGATACTATGTAAACTTTTGTTATTAAAACTCATATTCTTGGATTGTTTCATTTTAGTTTTGTTCTTTTCTTCTCCGAAAGCTCACTCCAATCCCTGAATTTTTTGAAAATATACCCCTCACATACATATGTTCACATACATATGTTCACATACATATGTTCTCTTACATTTAATGTGCAAAATCATCATTTTTGGAATTCGTACCTTTACCTATTTCTCTTTTATTCTACTGAAGCGTCCAATCATTAGCACTGTTGTTCCATTGTTCCCTTTTATTCCTCCTCCTTTCCATTCCTACCTTTCGGTTACCTAACGATTTTGATTAGGTATCAGTTACTTACCTACTCCTATTATTCTAACAAGCTTGTGTTTCTTTTCTCTTTGTTTTCAGAAAATGATATCCCCAAATTGATCCCGCGGAGTTCTGTGAGGTCACATGGTACGAACCTTGTATTCGACCAGAGTTAATTTGATTGTTGTGCCTAAATCTAAGTATGTAAATATTTTCACCTCTCTTTACCTCCACGCCCTCAAAGAAAACATTTTAAGAGAACCTATATGAGTTTAAGAGATGCGTCTGAGCATTGTTTCGCTATCGTTAACTCTTCTTATCAAAAAAGAGGATACCTATGTCCTTGAGGAAAACGACAAAGTATAGGTATAGCAACAAGAATATACGTGTATCTATGCATATACCTAATGCATAATATGTCGAAGGCCAATGGTCAAAACTGGCATTTAGTAAAATGCCTGTGCAAATAGCTAAAAGACAATTAATAAGATGATTTTTTTAGTAGGTAGCCTACCTAGTCATTTATCCGACTCTTTCCGCTGGGAAATAGACAAATTTATGCAAAAATGAGAAAAAGAAGTTACAAAGTTGACTCACCATTTAGAAACTCATCGTGACACGTTATTGGTGCGTGAAGTCTCTTGTTTTTGAAACAGGAACATCTGTTGGTGCCACATTGTGTTTTACTTGCTTTGCAATTACACCTCAAAGATACTTGTCCATTAAAAAAAAATAAAAAAAAAAAAAAAAAAAAAAAAAAAAAAAAAAAACCCACCAACGATTGCTTCCCGTGTCAAAATAAATTTATCTTTAGGAATCTCGGAAAATTCAAATCCAAAATCATCGATTTTATCTGATCTCTAGAGCACCAGCTTTGAATTATTCCAGAGGGAGCCAGTCCAAGAATTATATGAAAGTTAAGGGAAAACAAGCAGTGAACTCCAACACAATGTGTTGATAAGGCGCGTCATTAACTCGCACATATCAACCCCTTTAGTTTTCATTTACAGAGATTTCAAAATAGGCAAGCAGCTTAACAAGAGAATTCACGATCAAACACTGCGAGGTCAACGACGCACCTTGACGAGACCGTGTATTGTGAATGTAGAAAGCCATTCGAACGAGTTTAAGTTTTTTGATCTGCCTCATGCAAAATTTTATTAGATTCTTTAAGAACAGTGCTACGGAATAATTTAAGCGAAGAAAGAAAAAAAAACTGTCGAACTCCTGAAAGATAAAGTCGATTTAAAGGTATTTTGGAGCTAAAATACCCAAATATCCGGTAGTATAAATCCCGTTATATTATTGAAAAGAAATTGACTCGATATAAATGCAATTGCATTAAATATGTCTTGATTTTGTTCTTTCAAACGTCTTTCCGTGCAAATAAATTTAACCATGTCCATGCTTTATTCATTCATGAATTGAAAGTAAGCAATCTACATCCCGAAAATCTACCGATTGGCTGTAAAAAATTGCGGAAACTTGATATACCAGGTCGACGTACCCACTCGTTGAATTTACCAATCATTTTCCTTAGTGCACATATGTAAAAGTCAATATGCCGTAGTCATTTTGGGTGCATTTATTTTTCATGAAACAAACATAAGTAATTTCAATCCTGAAAAACCATGAATTTTCCGTATAAAATCGAAAAAATCGAAATACGTCGACTTTCTGACGTGAAAATTAGATTCTACGTGTAAAAATACTTATGTATCGATATACTGAACAGAAAGCATGTGTGCACACAGTCAGAAGTCTGTGGCAACACCAATTCAACAGAAAAACGGCAAAGATTAGATCGGATTTCAGCCGCTTTGCCCGCCTCTCCTCGTTATTTACAAACCGTTCCTATACTCATCTTAAAATTTTTCCCAGAGCTTTGAGTTATTATCAGCTTCCATTTAAACCCGGGTTCGATGGCCAAATCGGCTGCCCAAAAAGCAAGCCATTTTTGAAGGGTTCTGTGAGAAATTCGTGGTATTATCGGCTCTCAGGAAATCACCCCATGGGTAAAATTGGTGGTGTAAAATAATGTTTGAGTGCTTAAAATAATCGTATTTAAGAAACAAAGGCATTA
The DNA here is from genome assembly GCF_918797505.1 of Bemisia tabaci. Lineage (NCBI taxonomy): Eukaryota > Metazoa > Arthropoda > Insecta > Hemiptera > Aleyrodidae > Bemisia > Bemisia tabaci. The sequence continues at coordinate 41,645,615 of NC_092793.1, forward strand.
AACTATGGAGTCAATTTATTTTTAATAATATAACGGGATTTACTACCGCTGATTCAGCTTTTATAGCCCCAGAATACTTTTAAAGCGCCTTTACGTTCCAGAATCTCGACGGAATGTTTTGTTTTTGTTTTTTGGCTTAAATGACTCAAAAGACACTGTAGTTAAAAAATATAGAGAATTTTCGATTTGGACTTATAAATAATGTATGACTCGTTCAGGCACATACCACCGTGTATTGTATGGAGTACTGCTGCTATTTGACCCTTGTCTTCAGGTCAACATTTTTACAAGGAAGTTCCTTGCAGGAGGCGAATTTTTTGTAATTTCTCCCAATTTTTTCTCCGTTATATAATTGAATTGCTTGTCAAATTCTGAGGTCAATTATATTTAATTGTAATTTATACATTTCTTTTTTCCCCTTCATTTTATTTTTTGTATGGAGAATTCAAGGTTTTGTCAATTTCTTCGGAACTCGAATACTGTAACTTCTCTTCTATTCGGCCGATTTTTATGAATGAGGCCTCTTTTCATTCGTGTTTTAACGGAGAGTAAGGAAAAAATTGCTTAATACACGCGAAACAATTTTTTTTGAAAATTGGACGAATCCTAGAGTGACGGTGAAATGGTTAATCAAGCGTAAGTAATGGCGTGAGGGACTGAGGGTCCCGACCGCGCCGGGCGACCCTCAGCTATTGTTCAACTGGAGACGCCGACGCAGTGGTCAGAACACCCCCTCTTCATAAGAACTTTTTATAACGATGTTTGGGATCCCCCCCCCCCCCCCCCGGACTTTGGCGCACAAATGGTAGTCATGGGTTGACAATAAATCGTACCGACAGTTCAGAGTGACGTGTGAAGCAGCGTTAGTTGCTGAACAGCCCTGAGCGAACTTTCCCTGCAGAATAATCGTCAAAAATATGCCTCAAAATTATGCTTTCCCAATTTTTGGGGGCGCCACGGGGTTGCGGAAAATTAACAATGAGTTACATCGCTCCAAAATTTCACGAGAATTTAGAAAATGGTGCTATCCGCAGTGACACGAGCAACCGTTCTCGAGCTCTGACTCGAAACCGATTTTGGGGCACCTACACCCCCTGCCCCACCCAAAGCTGCCACGCTATCGATGAGGACTTTTTTTAGGGACTCCAGGGGGTCATAAGCCTCGCTATACCGAAAATCAGCTTGTTATTGTTATATTCAATAAATGAATGAACGCACTTTTAGGAATGGGCCTGCTGCAAACTTTTGCTAGAGCAAAACTAAGAGTTGTTTCCTACAGATAACGCCTCAAAAATCACGATGAGCGCATCGGCAAAGTCTGAAATGCACTCATAACTTCACAATCTGCGTAAGAAATTTGCGATTTTTTGAGCCTCCCGCTCTGGTGACGCTTTTCTTTTTGCCTTACATTTCATTGTTTTAACTTCTACACATTAGGAAAAGCAAATATCTCTTTGAGATTCGTAGTTTTATGATAGAAATTGCAAGAAATATCCGTTGGTACACCAGATATGAGTTTCAGGTGATGGAACATAAAGTTCCTATGTTTTTAAGGTATTTTTCTTATATTTTCTTCATCGTCGCAATAATTTTTTTTTTTTTTTTTTTTTCAAACATTATTGACATGAATTCTCGTCAGATACACTTCTAAGACGCGCAGAAAAATCCCCATAATCTACGCTATAAAGCTCCGAGACCTCCTAATGTTGCGTAATTGGTAACGCTTAGTTCCAGCGTTCTACCGGGCCGATTTTCATGATTTTTGCGGCTTTTTGAGGCCGACGGGCAATTGTCTCTAGATGAGCCTGCTTTATTTAGATTTTCAAAATATAATCCAGGTTTTTTTTATACTCCGTAGTAAAGTTGCGAATTTTCCAATTTAAACAATGTAAATTTATGCTTTTTGTCATAGTTCGTTTGAGCCTTCTACCGATCTGATTTCCATGATTTTTGTGGTTATCGATAGGTGATATGCCCTCGATGAGCTCGCTTTAATCAGATTTTGGAAATTGGACCCAGGTTTTTTTTTAGAATCCCACCTATAATAGTTACCGGATCTATGTCAGCAATTCTTTCGTTCACGATAACTATCGTTAGATTTACGTTAGCTGTCTCAAATTTTGTAATTTTGTCCATTTTGATCTGATGAAAAACTGTACAGATTTTCGGTTAAATCGCATTTACCGTTTACTTATAAACGGTCATTAACGTAAGTGCCTACTTACGCTGTTTTCCACTAAACTGTTTTTATGAAAGTTCCATTCCTTGGTTTCCTTCGTAACCTTTGTTTGCTATCAGCTGATGTTTTATTTCCATTTCTCGGCCAAGTCAACCATAGAGTACATAGAGTCGTAATGTAAGTGGGAGAGCTGGCGCCACTTTTAAGCATTTTCCATGTCCCGATTTCCGAGACTCCTGTGTGACGCCGGGTCAATTTTTCGATACATAATCGATTGTTTGCGATACACGGGTACCCGGCCATCCGATGACAACAACAACAACAACAACAACAACAACAACAACAACAACAACAACAACAACAACAACAACAAAAACAATAACAAAGGAGATAGGAATTACCACGTATTCCTCACCGCCATTTTGGATCGAAAATGTATCGAAAAAGCGACCCGAACTCGGCGCACAGCGGGCTCGGAATTCGTCGAGCAGAACATAGCGCCAGCTCTCCCATTAACATTACGACTCTATGTACTCTATGAAGTCAACGAATTTTATACTTTTTTTTTTTTTTTCTTTTTTAAAATCATTGCCAGGTTAGTTTTAATTTTTTTGCCAGTATTTATTCTACCCCTCCGCTCCCAGCTCATTTTTCTAACTCCCGTAGCCCCCCCCCCCCCCACTAATTTTATTTAAATTTTTTTCGTATGGCATGCCTTGCACCCCCACTATCATATTTTGGGGTTTCATTCGTAGGGATAAAATATTTCATTGTAAATAGATCTTCTATATATCGTTCGATATAAAGCAGGATAGACAGGGATAAGACGGAATTTATTGATATTCACCGGGATAAAAGGTAGGAATTTTAAGAAAAGGGGAATAATCAGTGTGAAACGGGGTAGATAAGAATTGAACAGGATAGATAGTGATAAAACAGGGTAATGTCTATCGATCTTCGATATATAGTTCGATATAAAATATGATAGACATGGATAAAACGGGATGGGGAACGACATTGATATTAATTGAGTTAAATGGAGGAAGTTTGAGAAAAGGAGAATAATCAGTGTGTAACCGTAAAGTTAAGGATAAAACAGGATAGGTAGGGTTATCCCACCCTTCGATACATCGATCTGATGTGTTCGTTTTGTTCCTACTCAACTCAACTATATTCTATCTTCAAGTATACAAGGCGTCCCAAAAGTCCCTTCCACCCCTTTTAAAATTTTACGTAATTAATATTTTGAAACAAAACTTCGGGAATGTTCAAAGATCAATGTAAGCTACTTTCAGGGCCCCCAAACTTTTTGCCCCCCCCCCCCCCCCCGAGGGGGAGGAGCTACGGGTCCCAACTTTTTTTCTCAAACGGCAACATCTCCTTTGTGACACATCAATTCAAAGATAATTAAAAAAGAAAATTTTTGGCACAAACCGCAAGTCAAACTCTTGATTTTCGACAAACTGGCCGCCGGTCGAATTTCAAAATATCGGAAATCTAAATTCCCGTTTTCGTCGATGGATTGGGATGAAACTTGGTTCTCATTGGTTTTTTTAAACGAGGAAAACGATTCTGGCATTATTTTTCCGGAAAATTTTTGTCCTTTTCAAAATGGCGGCGGTCAATATGGCGACCTTGAGCGGCAAGAGAATAAATTAGGCTGCTTATCGGTGAATTTGCATGAAACTTGGTATCAGGGGACACTTCGGCATGAAAAAGACGAATCTGTCATCAGATTTTTTGAAATTCTGAATAACTTCAAAATGGCGAGGAAAATGGTGGAAACTTGGTATCACGGACGTTTACGGGTGGATTCGCATGCTGCCATTTTGAAAGTGTTTGACATTTCAGAAATGCATTGCGGAAGAGGCATGTTTTGTCGAACCAAAAACCAACAGGACCCAGAGTTTCATTCGCATCCAACCGTAAACGTCCGTGATACCAAGTTTCTGCATCTTCCAGATGCAAAAGGATTGATAAGCATAAAACTGCATTCATCCCGTTTAATCTAAGTTCATCCTAATTCAGTAACATTCATCCTTGCTGGACAAAGAATTTGATTTTACATTAATTGAATTTTAAATAAATTAAATGTGTCGAGTTTTATAAATTGAGATTAAGATAAAAAAAAATGTAATGACACATTGGTAGGTTATAGATTATGTTACATTTTTTTTGTCTACCGGATCAAGACCCCCTTCATGCTCTTAATCTCTATCACCATAAATTGTGCTGAACACTTATCAAGTGGATTGCCGATTTCTCCAATTAAAAAAAAAAAAGAAAAAAAAGTGTTTACCAAACAGGAAAAGATTACAGTAACGCCATTTCAATTCACCTTAAATTTCAATGTAGGCAACACGAGTTTCTACGTGGTTGAATGGCGGTATTTTTGTCGTGAAATGACGGTTTGCCTTCAATGATTAGTATAGGCAACACAAGTTCTCACGTGGTCGAAGAGTGGTATCATCGTCCGTGCAATAGACGTTCTCTGTCTGCTAATTTGTTTTTATGTCATGTCGGGACCGTGTTTGTCAGTAAAGTAGTTGCTCCTCTTAACTGTTATTCATTAAGCTGTTTTTATTTTTTTTTACTTCCCGTACGAGCACATGAACACTAAAAGCGAGAGATGAGGATGATGATTATGATGCTGATGCTGATGCTGATGATGACCATGAAGAAAAAGGAGAACAACGAATGGTGCAGAACAAGAAGAGTGAAAGAAAATAAGCTAGAATAAATTTAGAGAGAAGAAGAAGATAATGAAAGTGGGAGAAGCAAACAGACAGAAGAAATGAAAACTAAAAAGAAGAAAGCAGTGAGAGGGAGATTGAAATAAAATAAGAACGTGGAAATAGTGGAATAGCTGTTTCATCGTGAAATTGCACGATTACTTGGAACGTTTTTAAAAAATAGCATTTCACCAAACTGGAGAAGATAAATTAACGTCATTTCATTTCGCCCTCAATTTCAGTGTAGGCAACAGGAGCTTCCGCGTGGTCGAATAGCGATATCGTCGTGAAATGGCACGCTCACTCAGGCAAAATAAGCTCCCATGTGGTCGAATAGCGGCATCATCCCCGAAACAATATCTGCCTAATGCTCCCCGTAACTAAATTTTTGGTGAAGCATCTAGACCCGTGACTTCAGTCACGGGCTTTCCGCTAGTCAAGTTATAAAAGTGAGCGAATTTACAGAATGCTCCGCACCTGTGCCGTTATGCGCAGAAGGTTGCGCAGTGGCCGAGGAGGTTGTGAGTAGTTAAATTGACGGTTCAGAATCAAGCATTTAAGGTACATCTTCAACAATGTGTGGTGGACGGCAAAATACTAACGACATCTTGCAGCGGTGTTATAGGTACCGATACGAAGATGGGTAATTAATCGATAGTCTTACAAAATTGATCGATCGATCGATGTCAATCTATAACCATGACCATTAATCGATGAGACTTTAATAATCGAAGGATCGATGAATTGGTTGGCGATCAATCGATTATCCTGTGTTAATTACCCTGAGCGATTTTGCGTTAATTACACCCTGCTCGCTGCATGCCTATCAGCCAGCATAGGGTAGATAATGCTGCCGTGTTATGAAAGAGAGCAGTAAGTGTATTTTGTATGAACCATGGTTGGCACATGATCTTATGTGTTCCGAGGTTCATCCTAGAATGCGCTTACTCCCATTGTCCGTAACACAATAGAATGATTCATAAAACTTCTACATGGGTAATTTTTAAAATAATTGTTCAATCTAATATTTTGTGGGTTCATTATCTCTAGAAGTTTGATTCCAGAGTAACCACAGTAAACAAAAAAAATAAATGATGGAAGCAGTTCAGCTGCTTAAATTTTGAAATAAGAAAAAAGGAAAATATTGATGAATGGTTGGTAAATATATTAGTAACCAATTCATTTAAACTTATTTTTTATGGTGTATATGGAGATTTGAAAGATTTTCGAAGTGATGGAGAGTGATAAAACAGTTAGAACCGGATGAATTTTAAGGAATAAAATATCATAATTATTCGTTTTCTTTTGAAAAGAGTAAAGTTAAAGTAAAATTAATCCGGTGCACAAGTTAAATTCTCTTCCTCACTTGAAAATTTAATCTTGATCAGGGAAAATAATGATACGGTTGGGTTTGTAAAGAATAAGAATGTGGTTTGATGTTTATGATGACAATCTTTTTTATTGAATAAAATCCTGGCCGATCCTCAATGGAGAGGGCCTTACATTCTACAACTTAAACATAATATAGATATTAATAAGCAAATAAAATTTTAAAAAATGTTTAAATAATGAGTATAAAAAAGTGTGATCTATTGATTTCTTACGTTTAATTTTTATGGAAAAAGAAACCAGATTTATCTTTGAGAATTACATTTACTATTAATTTGCGACAAGCTTGTTTTAACTCGTTAAATACAATTAAAAAGTCTGATGGAGAGAACATCCCATCTTCAAATGTTGTCGGTTTTAAAGTCTTCAACATGTAAACTACAGTTTCTTCATCAAAATATTGACATTCGGATATCAGATTCTTGCAAATGTTTTCAAACACTCTCACCAAATGTTGTTCGTTGTTCGTGCATTTGTCCACCGTAGCAAGGATGGCCGGAAACAGCGATAGTAGGTACAGCCAGCTGGCTTCTTGGAAGACGATTTGCCGGGCGTAGTAGCCAGGCTCTGGAACGGACTCCGTGAGGACCACGGATTTGGATTTGTAGAGCAGCTTGAACTCCAGGGTTCTCCTCTCAGACAGGACGATATCCGGACGAGTATCTTCTGAACCACGGAGATATTGACCAATCTCCCCAGAATTCAGTACAAGTTGCTGGAACTCACCAACAGTGAAGTCGATCCCATTTTCCACCGAGCTGTGTTTGAGGAATTTGATGACTGTAGGAAATTGTTCTTCCACTCGGTGACCAACGACTATTTGCTTGGCGCCATCAGGTGATAGATAGAAGCTGGTGTTAACCACTGTCCTTAGGATGAGAGAGCCAGGGCAGCTGAGTTTCTTGTCAGTGGACTGCATGATGAGGCGAGTTCTGAGCAGGTTCACAGATTGATGGTTCAGATGTTTCTTTCCTCCAATTTATATCGGACTTGGTGATGTATGAAGGTCGCTTTCTCAAAATAATAATGGCCTTCTTACGCCAATCTTGCGACAACAACAGGCCTGGATCTTACTATGACTTACATTCTTGCCACATGACACCCTCTTGAAGCAAGTTTGATATTTGGCCTTCAAGATTTCATCATTTCGTAGAGTATTATTGGAAAATAATCTCTGAAAATCAAGCAATGAGCGGCATGGGCTCTAAAATATAAATATAGCAAACAATACTGGCCGCATACGTTTGAATGCAAGCTTTGCATTTCTCTAGTATTATGAATAAGTTTACTGCTGGTGGTATGTAAAAATTTCTTATGGTGGTTTACAAATGGTGGCAGTCCATAACTGTCGAAATATTCACAGTTCCTGAATCTATCGATATAAATGGCTACCCAATGAGTACCAGGTTTTGAATCAGGGTCTGTATTTACCACAATACCACATGGAGTAGAGATAGCGTTTGGCAATCTATTTGCAGCACAAACCAGAGTATTAATAGGTAACGATTGGAGAGCTGTTGAAACCTCGAGAGAGTTCATTTTCTTGCACAAAATTTAGGCACTATAGTCGGCAATAACGTTGCGACTCTTATCTATTTCTATGACATTATCAAATTCCGCATAGGTTATGACTGTTATTGCTTCTGCTAGCGCATCACTGAACCTTAGTTCTATCCTCAAACTACCGTGGCGGACCAAACTCCAATGAGTTTTAATATGAGCCTCTAAATCAGGGGTAAAGTCTAAAGCGATCAAGCTGTATCCTGCCTTAAATTCCTCTCTGTTTATCTCGTTGCCAGAGTCTGAGTAATGTATCCCAGTGCCAGAGAAAAGAGAGTGAAAAGTTCGGACGTATTCGTGAGCGTCAAAATTTGGTGTTAGAACGACACCTGGAATTTGTTGGCCGTCGGTATGGAAGGAAGCATAATCAAGATTGAACGTTTGGAAATTAAACGGATTCTTTTCAATACCCCCGTTAAAAGCTGTGTTTAGCACCATACCCATAATAATACGAGTGGGAAGTTGGCCGCTGACTACATTATCTAGGGATGCACTTCGAACACCAGCAGGGATGGTGTTGGTTTTAACGTCAGCCCTGGTTATCGGGTACTTGGCATTCGTTTCTTCAAGTTCCTGAGCGTGACTTAAAAGGACACTAGGAGAGACTCTGACCCTTCGAGCAAATAAATTTGCTTCGATGACTTTAACTTTGTAACCATCCTGACCCAGCAAACAAAAAGCGTCTCTGGACCTTACAAACCTTAATTTCAAATCAACATTATTTAATAACATTTTATCCTGAGAGAAAATATCGCAATGAATACGGCCCATCATTTCTACAGTTTTGCTACGCTGACAGAACCCCCGCCTTTTTGTTAACCCTGAATTCCCCTCCGTCTCCATATTTCCTGCTTGATCCTTATACCATAAGATAAGGTGAGGTTGGGTAACTGGGCGGTGGGGTAACTGGGCAGTACCCTCTGTATTTCTACCAGATTAGTGCAAAAATTGTTTTCACTGTTGTCATATCTTCATTATGACGTAAACCATCTAGAACATGTAAACATAACTTCAAAAAAAAATTTTATGGTGAATGGTGAAGTGCCGAAAATTGGACAGCTTTTTTTTCAAAACAACGCCGGAGGTGGTCCCGAAAAGAGCCTCATATCTCACTCCCAGCAAGTATTTTATTCAACTTTGACAATTCTTCTTCATGTATGATGTATTTGTGTAATGCGTGAGTAATTACAACGTAATTGGATGAAAATACTGGCTGCAAAGGGTTGATGCCCAGTTACCTTGAAAATTTTCCCTTTGTGGGGTAACTGGGCACCCACCCCAAGGTAACTGGGCAGGTGGCAGTGGTGGCACCTGCCCAGTTACCCATTGCAAGGTTGCTGTGCTTCGGTGTTTGTTTACTTCTGAAAATGTCAAAACTAATTGACTATTGTGGACTTTTAAGTGCCAAAGACCAATAATCAGGGTTCCCAGCACACTAAACTTCTAACTTAAGTCAATTATAGCATAACTTAAGCATTACTTAATTACATTTTTGCCGCTAACTGTTACGACATCACTTTTAACGACTTAAACATGGTTATATAAATTCAAATGAAATTCTCTGAAACCCTCATGAGAAGGACATTCTTTTCTGGCCAATGAGAATTACAAATAATGCCCCCCTTAAAAATTAAGGGAACTTTTTGGCGCCTGACTCTATCCCAGATCAGCCTTGCGGCTTAATTTTTTTTCATTTTTTAAAAATGTATCATGCTTAATCTCACTAAAAGTGGCCAAACAGTGTCCTGGTATACAATACTACTTTATAAGTAGTAATACAGAAAGTTCCAAGCATTTATCTACAAGGAAACAATTTTTTTTTACCGTTATTCAATTCTCAGATTTGAGGGTTTTTTTGCCGCTAACTGTTACGACATCATTCTTAACCACTTAAACATGTTTATATACATTCAAATGACATTTTCTTAAACCTTCATGAGCAGGACATCACTTTCTGGCCAATGAGAATTAAAAATAATGCTCCCCTCAAAAATTAAGGGGGGGGGGTAGTCCAGTTACCCCACGACGTTGGGTAACTGGGTGAAAAAAACGGGAAATTTTTGAAAATTTGTGGGAAAAAATTGAAAGATGAAATTCGACTTTTGACTCTTTCTACATTTAGACAAGGTGTTGTACTTACTAAAAAAAATTTAAAAGTAGCCTCCACTGTCAATATAATGATGGGAAAAAAATCATGAAGTTGAAATTTTGACATTTTTCTCCGAACTCCTGCCCAGTTACCCAACCTCACCTTACTCGTTAAATGAGAATTTTTTGCACCAGGCCCGTAGCTTAGTAAGTTCTCAAGATATGCCCTATAAGGATACGCATTACTTGCTGATGATACTATTTTTTGATTCAAGTAAACATCAACTTGACTGAACAATGAATGCATCCAGTTATTAACGGGTCCTATCAAGGCATCATCAGCCGCAACCGTATCTTCGCCGTTGTTTTTAACAATTTTAGCTTTGATATTCAACAAAGTATGAGAGAGATCTAAGTAATCACTACCCTGGCCTGGTAAAACAAATTCAATCGGAGTATTGTCTTGCAACGATGAGATTTGTTTATACTGTAGTACCCATTGTCCATGCTCGATGTGAGTTTGGGTCGGGGGCAAAGAAAATAAGTCTAATTCTGATTTGGCACAATCACAACTACTGGAATGAACGAAAGACATGATTCATCTATTACCTATCCAAAAATATCGGCAAATTTACTTTCACTTAAACGCTTTTTACTCTTTTTAGTTTTACGCTGATTTTTATTTTTCCGAACTGTAACTCTTTTTTTTGACACTTTCTTCTTCTTCTGCTTCCTCCCTCTACTCTGTTCAGACGTCTTCCTCCACCGACAATCAACCCTCGAGTGAATAGCTTTCATCCTCTTTTCAGCTTTATACCCCCTGCCCCTGAAAATCGCATCTATCGCCTTCCGTTTTAGATTATTTTGAGCTTGACCTAGCCTCTGCTGAAACGCAAATTTTGCAGGCATGTCGTTCTCAATATCTTCAAGGAAATTAATTCCCGAGTGCATGAGCTCTTTGCCGACAACAGTAGCTCCTCTTTTAAGCAATGGCAAAGAGGATCGAAAAAGGCCTTTGAGAAACGTTCCGACGCCGTGCCCTCGTTGGTTGGGAGAACCGCGATAAACAGTGATGGTCCCTAAACCACGCTGAACCATTGAATCACGGAACATGATGAAAAGTAAGAGAAATAAAAATACAAAAAATAAACAACGCAAAACTTTACTCTTCACTCATTTGATCTTGCGGAAATGAAGCTTCACGTTCAAACTTCCTCTCACAAATGGTACATACTTTCCAAGATCGTCCCTTATATCAATTTCGATTTGTTGAAAATCTCTTTTCAGAACACTGCTGTAATGAGGATGAGTGAAAATACTCACAAACTGTTTGCCAGTATTTTGTTGATTTTATAAAATGTATCTTTTTTAAACAGACACGGGTTAGAGTTCGTGTTCATAAAACAAACCATCAATAATTTCCCTCTTTGTCATCTCTTAACTCGTAGGGTAGGATGGGGTCAGTCCGCCACTTTTTTGCCCCCAGATTTTTCCTGAGTTCCCTAATTGATGGATGAACTTGTTTGAATGCTAGGAGTGATCTTTGGACCTTTGACTATGCACAAAAAAAAATTGGATTCTTTAGGTGCATTTTCCCCCCCTTTTTTGAACTTTTTTTTTTTAAAAAAGAAAGTGGCGGAGTGACCCCACGAGTAGGGTCAGTCCGCCACATTCTTAGGGTCAGTCCGCCAGTAGCAAATGAAGACATGAGAAGTGCTGGAAAAAACAATTTAATTAAGAAAAATGAAGGAAAACAAACATATCTGAACTCAGAACTTCAGTCAGTACAAAAAAGTCTATAACTATAAGAACGAAAAGTTAATTTTAAGGGTCTAATAAATTTCAAAATTTGAATTTTTTTTTTTTTAAAAAAAAAGTTAAAATATTAATAAAAAGTCGGTGGTTTTGAAATTGAACTACATACATATAAAGGACTAGCCAGTGTAGCAGCACCTAAACCTAAAAAGGGGTCACTTAGCCAGTAGCAGAATGACCCTCGGCGTCACTGGCGGAATGACCCCATCCCGGCTTCGCTGCACAAAATTGTTACCTGACATGACAAAAGTAAAGATATTTCAAAGATCAAAAACGGAATCAATAGCCTTGAGTGAGTAGTTTACGATGATGTACTTCCCAAATTTCGATCACCAAACCACCAAAGTCCAGACGAAAAGTTCCAAAAAAGAAAAAAGTTACGATCGGGAGCAATTTTAACACTTGCGCCTGTAGGTTAGTTGTAAACAAATGAATCATGCCTGGAACAACATATAGTAGACGAGCACTTCCAACTGCTTACTCCCATGCTTTGAATTTCCCAATTCGACCACCGCTAGGGGCGCTACGGTCGACTGGCGGACTGACCCCATCCTACCCTACACTGGGACAGCCCTTTTGATAATATCACACTAAGAATTTTTCCCAACTCAGTTTCTTACGAACAGCACCCACTTTAGGAGTCTCTGCACTCCTTGATCGCTTTACAGGCGTAGGAGGCCAAAGTGCAGCGTACGCAGGAGAATCAGGACTCAACTCCTGCGAGGCAAAATTACGAATGAGCTCCCAACGCTCTGGATTACCTATTAATTCTTGTGGTACATTCATTTTAGCTAAAACCGAGTAAAATTCACGATGACCCGTAGGTATACGTGAGTTTTTTCGATTGCGCATTGCATCGTTCACTAGATCTGCAATATTAGACCCCTCGATTGCTTTACCCTCGATCTTAACTTTCCCATCTCTACCCCACTTAATCCTGTCATTTTTCTGTAATCTTTTTAATAAAACACTACCCTTATTCCTGAAAGTTTTTGGAAGTGTGTTCAAAATATCATCAGACGATGATTCTCCTCGATCCTCTCGCTCAGGTGTTGGAGTTGAAGGTTTTTCGTTGGACTGCAAACTTTCCGATGATGATGTTGATGATTGATCCTCGAAGGCATCGATTACCAGCTTCAAGGGTTTCTGTCTTTGCTCAGCAAACCTCAAACTACGCTCCAACACCTGCTGATACTTAGCCCACTTATCCGAATCGTTTAAGTCATGTGTGGCAAGAATGCGTGATAGCTCCTTGTGCAACTCGTGCAGAGGATCGTTCGAAACGGGCGTTTGTTGCAGTCTTTCAACTGTTTCAGAGGGTACCAAGATCATTTTTTTAGCGTGTTCCATACTCACCAATCCGTTTTTATTTTAACCTACGAATTAATTTTAAATCAATTCAACACTGAACTTAAAACTGCACTAACTATCGGCCCTAATAAAAGTGGAATAAGATTTCCACCTTTCTGAACCAATAGTTTTTTTTTTACTTTTCCAGCCACCTCTTCTAGCGGTCAATTTGCGCAGTAACTGTTTGTAACGACTGAGCTTCTGCTTCTGGCTCGAATTTACCGGAACATTTCCTTTTAACAAATTAAAAGCGCATTCGCACAAGCATCCCACAAGGTTCTTGTCAGCAGATTTTAGAATGACCAATCTATGCTGTGGTTTTAACTTCAACAAAGCCTCGAGGAGCTCCTTGTTGTTTACGACTGCACGCACCATTTTAAAATGATACAGAACTGAAATGAAGTTGTGCTATTTATATTTTATTATTTCCGAGGAATGTACACAATCATGCCTCCGCCCACCCCGGGAAATATATTCGTTCTGAATCTAAAATTTTCAGGGGTGGATTGTTTCAAATCTATGAGTAAATAACCGTGCGCTTTCGAAGTCGCATCAGCGAATATTTCGGTTAAAAATTTAAAATTTTGAGGACACATCTGTTGGGCCAGATGCCTAATTTGGGCTTTATCTCTAGGGTTTTTGAACAAAATCAGATAATGAGCATTCAAACTTAAATCCCTCTGATTTTTCCCCTTATAAAATATGTTTTGTGTTATAAAGAAAACGCTTATGTTTTTATGATGACAACCTTTCGTGAATAAATCAATAATCACTGAACTGTTGCTTGATTCACGCATCAAGTCATCGATGATGAACAAGCGCGGATAACTCGGGTCAATGTTACTATCAGGTAACCCTTGAATGAAAGTGACTCCTTTAAGGTTAAGATCGGGCTGCCAAATGGAGTAGTGCCAAAATATTTCTTTAAAGTTCGTATCACACAATGCTTTCAAATTCTTTAAAAAATTAACCACAAAATACGACTTCCCGCTGCCCGAAGGCCCTCCAAGTATCGCAGAGAATGGATGTTTGAACCGCGGGTCCATTTTTAAAACTGAATTAAATTTTGAGATGAGTTTAGATTTTAAGCCCAACGATTCAATTCTAGAGAAACTATTCAATAATGATATCGAATCAAAAAATATATAGTATATGAACGTATTTCTGCCAAACGGAACTATGTGCATTCAGACATGAGCCCCTGAGACCCATGAGAATATATGCATAACAGGACTAACGTTATAATGCACATAGTTCCGTTTAGCAGAAATACGGCCATACAATGTAAATATTTATATCGTATTTTTAAACCTAAATAAAAATTGAGTTGAGTTTAGATTTTCAGCCCAACGACTCAGAGGAACTATCCAATCATGATATCGTGTCCAACCGATTGAGGGCTGTAACTTACATGAAACAAAAACGAGAACAGTGAAAATTTTCAAGTATGTCTCTGCTGTAATCGCTGTTCTCGCCGTTGAGCTCAGCGCTGAAATCACCGGCCGCGCCGCTGAGTTCAGCGCTGAAGTCACCGGCCGCGCCGCTGAGTTCAGCGTTGAGCTCAGCCCGGCCGCGCCGCCGCGCCGCCCGCCGGCCCCCCCGGAGCACAAGACTTCAAGTTTGAGAGGCGCAATTTATAAGTTTCTTTATTTATTTATTTTTTTTATTTTAAAACAAGTTTCTTCTTGTTTGTCTAGACTTCAATATTGAGAGACAGAAGAGAGAGAAAAAAAATAGATATGCACCAATACTGAAATATTGATTTTTTTCTTTTAAATTTTTTGTTTCTTTTTTTTACCGGTTTTATTTGAAACAGTGAGAACGAAAACACACCAACTCGAAAAAAATGAAAATAATCAAGACACACAGACACACAAAACTGTACAGTGGGTGAAGAAGTTAGCATAAGAAATATGTTTTTGGTGCCGAAGGACAAGCACTTAAGGACAGTGTTTAAAGGTATAAGCTGGAATAGATGCGTTAACTTTAATGACATTAATGAAAATTGACTGTCTTGGTTGGTGTTTTCCCTCATTGCTGGCGGAGGAGAAAACTGCATGGAGAGAAGAGTCAGGTCCTCTCTATGTGCTCGGTAGAGGTTCTGGTTCCAAGAGGAGTGTCGGGCGTTTTGCCGACTCATTAGGCGTCCCAGGTGCAGGAAATGTTCCTTTGGAGCAACTAGGTCGGGGCTCGGGTTCTGGTTGTACCTCAGATGACGATCCGTCATCTTTGCTGCTCTCAGAAGAGTTACGAGCGGTCAGCTTCCGGTTCTGGCTTTAGAATAATTTTAAAAAAAATTAATTTTCCGGTTTTGAGATTTATGAAGCAAAATAATGGGACATTTTTATTTATTTATTTATTTATTTTTTTCGAGACAAAAGCATAAAGTTTCTTTTTTTAAATAAATTTTTTAGATAAATAACTTTTACTTACAATATCTTTGAGAATGTCGATTTCTCCAATCAAGAGTAGCTGCCTCCGTATTTCCGCCCATGCATTGGCGGCTGCATCCTCTTCGGCTGGATCGGGAACAGGATCCCTATCGCTGTTTGCTTCCTCCTCAACATCCTCTGGGATTCTCAAGATTTCCGATTGTGATAGTACTTCATGGGAAGGCCAAGTCACGGTGGGGGCTCTTTTCTCCTATCGAAAATGGACATTGGAAAAATTATTTACTGAGACACAGTAAAGAAAAAAAATAATTCTCGTAATAAGAATAATACAGTTCATGGCAACTATTTTGGTATTATGTTCCAATTTGAAGGCTCTATCAATAATTGTTTGTTGTATAGATCATTGTTAATTTGAAGAGATAACTATTCGTACTTTCCAGTACATATTTTTGCATACCCATCAATTTGAAGGGTAATTGACACATCGGTATGTACTTTGTTTCTAAAAGACAGTTTATAGATGGTCTGCATTAATAAACAATGTATCAGGGAGACAAATACACACACACACACGCACCCCCACACCCTCACCCTCACACACGCACCCTCACATTCTTTCATCCACCAGTATATCCCCCCTTCGATATAGAAACCCGTTCCCTCACAAATTATATTTACGGTTTTCAGAAATGAATTCATTTTAAAAGTTAGAACCTGCGTCATCAGCGATTTTCTTCAAGTCTTCTTCACTGAAACTTTCGTCGTCAGGCCACATGTTTGATCGGATTGGAGTCGCTGGGTCCAAGTAGCAATTTTCTGGAGGTGAAAGGAGAGGAGGGAAGGAATAAATGAATGAGTAAATTAATTTTTTTCAGATTTAAATTATAACCTAAACTAATATTTTTTTAATTCTATTATTAATCGTTATTTACATTTCAATTTACAGCTGTATTTACATTCAGATGGAATTTTTGTTTCTTTTTCTTCAAGATTATATTAAGTAGGAATTTTCGAACTGCTCCAGAGTTTCAATGCTCTGATTCAATAAATCTTGTATGTTAATTTCGATATTATAATTCATTTTGTGAGGGCATGTTTTAGGATCTATTAATTCGGGCGTAACACCTCGGGGTTGAAAATTGGATAGTTGCGTTGATGTCAAAAAATTATCCTCGGCGGCTCCCCGCAAAAAGTCGTTTTAAAGGAGAGAAGGAGACATATTTTGCAAGAGAGATTGGGATAGAGAAATTGATTCAAGAGTTAATTGTGTGCTTTCATTGATGGTTGGATAGGAGGAGGAGGAAAATCCTGATTGCTGCACCGATTCTCCCTTTTTCGTGGCCATTTTTCTCTCTTTGAAAAAAAAAAAATAAAAAAATAAAAAAATAAAAAAAAAAATAAAAAAATAAATTTGGTCAAATGATGTTAAGTTATGTTTTTTTCTTCTCTTGACTTGAGAATGAATAAGGTTCCCCTTCACAACCTTTCCATAAACCACTGGGTATATTTTTCACTCAAGTTAAACAATACTGAAAGATCTGACCTGTTTTTTAATTCACTTGTCAAGAATTTGATTTGACGATATTCTGCTGATGATTTAAATAGTGCATAATGAAGTTCAGGCATATCAGGAAAAGAGTGAATATTAAAAAAGCGCCCCGTAGATTGGGAATGTTTTTGCGGATGAGAAAGTAACTCGTACAGTAGAAAATTTTCAATTGGATAATTAAAAGTATGAAACCAGCATAGTTCTCTTTGGAGATCTTCGATCAATTGTGTTAGCAAAAATTTAAAATCATCGGCACACAACACGGATTTAAGAAGATATACTTTCTCTCGCACATACGAATTTATAAATTCATGATCGCTATTATTAATTAATATTGGTAACCCTATTAATTCAACACTACGGAGCAAGAGGGCATATTTAAAGATTAGAGGAGGAGTGGAAATTTGGAAAAGGATGACGATTTGTTCCAGAGTTATATTGCTAACGGAAAGGATTGACAACTTAGGGACCATTTTCCTCCTATTTGGGGGCAGAAAAAAATGAATTTTAAGTGAGAGACATAAATCTTTTTTTTTTTTATAAAGTTACCTATGTAAAGAGACATTTATTTATTTCGTTTTCTTTTATTTTGATTATTATTCTGATTATTATTAAGATATGGAGGCCTGCATGAACAATTCTTAATCATTAAACGCAAAAGAGAATGGATGTAATTCTTGCTTCAATTTACTTAGTTGAGAATTTAATTTCGCGTAAGTATCACTATTTTCAAATAAATTAAAGTGCCATTCGAGATCAGGGAATGATTCCCATGTAAAAAATCGCCGCGTGTTGGAATTGCTGTCTTGGAATGTTACCAATTCCATCGCCAGAAATTTTAAAAGTTTATTATTACTTTAAATTGTTAACCCTATTTCTTCATCGAAATCTTTATATAATTTAAACATCATTAGAGCGAAATCGGACTTGGATACGCGCGCTTTCATTTCCAGAAGTATACCGGCAAACTGCTCCAGACTTTCCTCTCCGTTCCTAACATCGTAAAAAGTATAGTTATATTTGCTTATAAAAGTAGTGGCTTTCATCAAGAACATATATTTTAATTTCACAGGGATGGTAATTTGGGATTGGAACAGGAATAAAATTTGCTCCAGAGTCGCTGTATAGAAGACCATAAATTGAAGGTTCATAGAAGCATCCATTTCTTTTCTCCTTCCTTTGTTGTTCTACGGACAAAAATATTTAGATTGATATAAATTTTCATTGATAATTTTCTTTTCTGTATGTTATGAAATGATTTTTTTTTTTTTTCAAGAAAAATTTGGGATATTAGAGAAATGAGGGTTGCATCTTTGAAGATTGAAGGGGTTTTTAATTTATCACTAAGGGAATTTTAGTTTTTTTCAAGCATAAGAATTACAAAAAAAAAAAAAAAAACTGAGCAGTTACATTGGTCTTAGAATAGTATTTTCATCGTTGCAGATGATGCGCTAGCAAAATAATGTAATATCATGTTTCCATACGCGAAGTTTCTAGGTTCAGAAATTTTGGTGATACCTAGCGCTACTGATTTTTTGCTACTCTATCACATGCAAACACGAAAATACGATCCTATGACACATTCTACTGTCCTAAGGAAGAAAGCCGTATGAGCCTCCAGACGTTGCCATATTTTTTATACTTTCCTGAAAATATATAATTTATCCGAAGAAATTTAGCAAATCCCGAATTTTCATACGGCGTTCTTCCTTAGCACAGCATTATTGCCTCCAGTTTTACTTTGACTCTAATGTTTGTCCGTGAGACAGAACAATTCAATGATATCCATGTCCTCGTTCAAAAGCCCTTGAATGTCGATCGGTATATTTTTCTTTTTTTTCTTTTCTCTGGCGTCATTTTTTCCTGATTTAAATTATTTTCCTTCTTCTTAACCTCATCACTTAGACTTTCATTTTTCTCTTTTTCTAACTGTTCCTGCAGATTCAAGTCTGCATCTAGTGTAGAATTCCCCGCCCGCTGCACTCTCACAATCAGTTTACACGTATTTGGATCCTCGCACAATCCAACGGTCTCCTGCATACGTTGGCCGTATGCAACTGGCGGCCAATTGTATTGATTGTGGTACTTTCCGTCACAGGAAAGTCTACTGCGCTTTGGCACTGGTTCTTCGTCTTTTTCGCGCGATATAGGATCCTCTTCCTCATCGGATGTTTCGAGGATTACTATCAAAGGAACTGCTTTGGGGCAAGCTGCAGGGATAAGATCAGGGGAAGCTGACGTGGATGGAAGTTTGGGGCTGGGAAGAGTTTGTTGCGTTAAAGGGGGGATTGGGTGGTGAGTATCTTCGTCAGATGCGGGGTTGGCTGGGGGGGGGAGGGGATAAATCATGTATAGCGGCGGGAGTTTCGATTTCTTCACTGTTGGTCCTCATAGTAAGTTATCGATAGAATGAGAAAAGAAAATGGGCTTTTCTGAGAAGGATTAAAAAATTAAGAAAAAAAGAAGAAAATGGTTTTGTGTTTCTTTCTTTCGGTTTAACATGTGAGTTTTTTTAGTGGCTTGAATTTGTGATTTAAAATGAGAAGTTGCAATTCTAAAATTTTTAATTTTAAGAATGAAAATGTCTGATAAATTTCTGAGGAAGAAAAAATTTAAGTGGAAATGAAGTAAATTTTATGAGCCCAGTATTTTTCTTCTTAAACAGTAGCGTCATGCTGATATCTTGATAGGAAAATTATTTGATCTCTCTGATTTGAGAAAATAAAAAAAAAATGGAAAAGTACTCACCAGAAAAATCACTGCACGAACACTGTAATTGCTGTAAGCGAACACTACCACTTCAATCGCTGCAAGTCAACACCAACGAAACTAACTCGTCAATCGAGCTAACATCATCGTTTTCATAGTTTCTACTTTCTAAATCAATTACTGTTTTCAACCCCTTCTCTACGACATCATGACGGTCGCGTGTCGTACAGTAATTATTGCGACATACATAACTAGTTGGAATGATAGTTCTCGATTTGACAAGTCACGTGCCGAAGTAGGCGGATACGACAGTGATAGCGAAGTGAAAAGTAAGCGCATTTCCTGTATGACCCATGATTAGTACATGCTTTAATATGTCTCATGGTTCATCCAAGTTTGCAATTACTGCTCTCTTTGCTATCACGGCAGAATAGCCAAAAAAACGCGGTAATGGTTTTAAAATCGATAGCTTACGGTGTATATCTATTCGGGATGAGGGTGACATTCTTTCGCTGATCGGCCTTGCACGGGATGTAAAAAAGGTGCAGGGTAATTAGCGCAGAATAATCGATTGATCGCCCGTCAATTCATCGATACTTCGATTATTAAAGTTTCATAGATGAATGTTGGTCTGGTATGGACATGTGCGAAGGATGGCAGATGATCGGTTGCCCAAGCAGGTCTTCGATTGGGTTCCTCTCGGAAGGCGACGGCGTGGACGCCCTGTGAAAGGTTGGCGACAAGGGGTGGAGGAGGAGATCAGAAGGTGCCAACTGCCTGATGATCTCTGGGAGGATACGGGGGGGGGGGGGCAATGGCGATTGGGCGTCGCAGAGCGCGAGGCGGCGCTATAAAAGCGGGTTTATGTATGTATGGATTAATGTTCATGGTTCGATCGATCGATCAATTTTGTAAGACTATCGATTAATTACCCATCTCCGTATCGGTACCTGTAACACCGCTGCAAGATGTCGTTAGTATTTTGCCATCCACCACACATTGTTGAAGATGTACCTTAAATGCTTGATTCTGAACCGTCAATTTAACTACTGTTGTGCAGTGGCTGAGTAGCCTGCGCATCAGCTCTACTTATCAACACAAGATTCGCCCCGGTCACTTATAGATGAGCGGTGGCCGAGTCGTCTAAGATGTCGGAGGCGCCCAGGGGCGTAGCTAGGAAATTTCTCTGAGGGGGGGGGTGGGACCACCTCTCGTGGTGAAGAGAGCGGGGGGGGGTTGAGGAATGGAGGATCCCGTTTTCCTGGGGGGCACGAGATTTCTGGGGGGGCAGGCCCCCCCAGGACACCCCTAGCTACGGCTATGGAGGCGCCCACATGTCTCAAGATAAGGGTTCGATTCCTAACTTCTCAGCTACTCAATTATGACCTGATTATTCGTTGTCTTACTGCAATATTTCATTAATCAGGCATTGCAAAACGCGTCCTTTTGACTTCAAATTTTTGTTCCTTATTCATCAAAAACAAAAATTATTTCATTCTAAAAGTAAAGTATATCTCATATCGTAATTTCTTAGGAGAAAAATAATACCAACATTGATAGAAGGCTAAAAATAGGGCTGCGAAGCGGGCCGTTGATGGCGCGAAGCGCCTCCAGGGAGTTGAGCCGCGTAGCGGCCTAGTTTTTTTAATATTGATGAAGTCAACAAAAAGTGCAGAAAGGAAGGTCTCGTCAGAATTCCAGACAAATTCGTCATTAGAACTATCAAATGACGCTGAGATCCTACTTTTCACGAATGAAAACACTTGAATATATACGCTAAGGTATGTCCGTGAAAGTATGTACTTAAGCTATAATGTGTGTACGAGAAAATATATACGATGGAGTATTTTCTATTTTTATTTAGAAAACTCCCGCTCAGTAATCCATCATTTTTAATGTCGTGAATTTTGCCCGGACGAATGGCAGTTCTTCATATCCTCTTGATAAACTCCTTCTCTCGACCAAAAGAGGATGAACGTACAGATTTTTATGGCAGAAATTGGTTTTCTCAAAGGATAAACATAGTCAAAAAAGGGGGCGTTCATAACATACGTAACGGTGAAAATTTTGACCCCCTCAGAAAATGGTCTCTTTTGAGGTAGGAACATTCCCAAAGTTTCCTTTTCCTATCACGAACGACTCAAAAGTTAGAGAGGAGAGCGGGGCGTTTATAGAATACCCTGTATTGTCATGGGAACGGAGTTCCCCATGATATTACAGTCGTTCCGTTGCTATCGCTATGGGATTCCCTATGCCTCTGCGACCTTGAGCGTTTCGCCCAGTCTTCGATTTTTGGTTGATTTTCCGATGTATCAAAAACCGTTGTATTTTTTAGCCAATCATGTCTCTACGTCAAGTTGTGTTGATTTCTAAAATTCGCTTTCAGCGAGTTTTTTTCCACCTTGAGATGTCGTGTCTGACTGGTAAATCTGCGCAGAACCACGAAGTTCCGATTTTGGGCAAATTCTTTTTTTTGGGAGGTTCTGATTGGTTATTTTTCGCCATCAGTTTTCTGTTCGTTGGTGCAAAAGATCGCCTACCTCGTTGCTCTTGAGAAGCCGCCATTATCCCACCTCAAATTTTAAACATAGATATAAAGAAATAATAACCATCGTACAAGGTGGAAAACTGCTCTGGAGGACCCGTTACGGATATATGAGCCAAAATCAGAACTCGATTGATGGATTTAATCCATGAATACAGAAATATTGCCTCAGCTTACTGCCGCGATCGCAAATGCATGCTGAGATGAACCTTGTGACACATGACAGCATAGGTAAACAATGTCTCACAGAGTAATGCGCTTAATCCGCTGTGTCTTATCACGCCAGTGGCCGAACCGTTGAAATCTCAAGGACGTCTTTTGTGAAGCCCCGCTCAGCGTCCGAGATCACTTAACTGTTCTCTTTTTCTCCATTAATATCCGAGCGGCGAGATAGCTCAGTTAGCTACGCCGCTGTTCTGACTCTGGGAGATCGTCACTTTTTGTGCGAGCGGGGGTTCGAATCTCGTAGGGGATAGCTAATTTTTACTGGTTGTATTGAATGTTTTAGACCAATCATCTAACAATAATTAATACTTGGCAACTTAGGAAGCACATAGGTCCCTTATGATGCGTATTCGGGCATATGTGTAGAGTAAAAATATCATACGTAGGGTGTCCCAAAAGTACCGGGACTGGTTCTGTAACTTCAAAAGTAAGATAGATACAGACATGATTTTGGTCTCATTTTAAAGATCAACTCAATACCTATCGATTAAAACCAAGATCAGCTCAATCGAATAAAAATTGACCGAGTTATGACAATTTGAAATTAGTGAGGAAAGTTTACCCCTACGGTTTTTAGGAAGATTTTTCGCTTACCAGGATTCAAAAAGTTAATATTCGTATCCACTTTCCTCCGAATCTTCCATAACTTCCTTTTGCTTTTCAAAGTACCGTCCATCAAACCGGATGCACTTTTTCATGCGCTCTTGCCACTTATCCAACATTGTTTTCCTGAATTCTTCCTCTGGGATGGAGTTGAAGAAGTTTTGAATTGCATTCTGGATTTCGGTCTTCGATACGAATCTTCGTCCGCGAAGCTCCTTTTTAAGCATAGGAAACATCCAAAAATCACATGGAGCCAAAAGTCAGGGCTATATGGGGGATGAGGGATTGTTTCAACTCCATTTTTACTCATAAATTCACGTGTTAAGCTCGATGTGTGAGGCCGCGCATTGTCTTGATGGAGTATCCAAGAAGATTTCAAGTCCGACCGTTTCCGGGAAATGTGCATTCTCAACTCCTTTAGTACTTTGCAATAATACGCACTGTCAACTGTTAAGTTTGATGGTACAAAAGGTTGATAAATGACACCTCAAAAATAAAAAAAAACACAATAAGCATCACTTTATCGGCCGAATTTTCGATTTACGGCGATAAAGAATCTTCCTTAAAAACCGTAGGCGTAAACTTTCCTCGCTGATTTCAAATTGCCATAACTCGGTCAATTTTTATCCGATTGAGCTGATCTTGGTTTTAATCGATAGGTATTGAGTTGATCTTTAAAATGAGATCAAGATCATGTCTGTATCTATCTTACTTTCGATGTTACAGAACAAGTCCCGGTGCTTTTGGGACACCTTATGTATACTTTACGCGAACTTTAAGCGAACCTGAAACTTAAATGCGTTAACTTCCGAAAACCATATATAATCCAACGAAAGTAAATAATTGGTACATAACAGCTTTCTTGTATGCAAAGAAAATAATTAAAAATGTTAAAAAAGAGATGTCAACACAAAATTACATAGCCCCTTCAATTCAGAAGATACTAAAAACGAACTGTACCTTAACGATTTCATATCCCAGAAGCTAACGTTCCCATGACGAATATTGCTATCGCTAGCGATTGCAAAATCCAACTTGTTTATCATTTAAAGTTTTATTGAACAAATGGATTTTTCCGCGGGTATTTTAGCACTAAATATCGCCACCATAGCTTGTGCCGCACCCGTAAAGCATTGGCGGACCTCCCTCCCCTCCCCCCCAATGAATGACATGTATAACATAAACGGCCCACCATATTATAGTAGTTTTGGTGACGCCTGTAGTCCCCACCAGATAGTCAGGAGGCATACGTAACAAAACATACGTCCCGTGTGCATATTCGTGAAGGCATATTAAGGCATAAGATTACATGCTAACTGGGAACTGGGTATTTACCCCTTGCAACAGGATGAGGGGCTTGAAAGAAGAAAAAACCTAGTACATAGCTATAAAATACATATTTTCAAACATAAATTTTAAACCAAGATAAATGAGCATGGAATAGCTACGAAATAGCTATAAAATATGCTATCTGTACGATACCATATAAAATAACAAAATAAATAGCTATCAAATAGCCTTTCTGGCCGAT
Organism: Bemisia tabaci; assembly: GCF_918797505.1. Classification (NCBI taxonomy): domain Eukaryota; kingdom Metazoa; phylum Arthropoda; class Insecta; order Hemiptera; family Aleyrodidae; genus Bemisia; species Bemisia tabaci. The sequence goes on from NC_092793.1 coordinate 41,670,283, forward strand.
ATCTATTCGATAATCCTGTTTTGGCTACAAGGGTAACCTGTCGTCCTTTCGTAAATTTTTGTCCTTCGACAAATTTCTTTTTTTTTCTCCTTTCAATCCTTTAAGTAGACTCGCGCTAGATCAGCTGGAAAACGTGTAACCGTGTTTCACGTAATTTTGGTGACGCTCCCCTTTTCGCCTCCGCTGTGTCCAGCAGGTATGCGGTTTTTTTTACGGTTTTACGTCTGTAGTGTGAATTTTAACAAACAAAGCGTAGCTCAGTTTAATCGGAGTCTTGTTTTATTCCTTGCTAGAAATAAGTTAATTGCTGAAACATCGAGTGTCACACTTATTCAGCGTAATTCTGGTGACGCCTCTCAAACAGCATAATTTCATTAAATTATCAGAATATCTTTCATTTCTCATAGATACACATGGCATGATAACATAACCGCTCTTACTTTCCTCTTGGTGCCATTTGCATTTGCACGAGAAATATATTAGTCTGGAAACGTAACTTCTTAGTCAGGGGGCATACGTATTCCCGTGTGCAGATTCGTGAGGGCATATTGTGTGATACATCAATCTCTTCGTTTTGATGTCTAGAAAAAGAAAATCGATGATGGCCATCTCAAATTTCATACAAACCCCCCCAAAATCAAGATGGCGGCCAAAATGCCGGTTTTGGGGTAAACAAATTTGAAGTTTGCAAATACGTCGTGTCGAGTGTCGATTCTTATGTATTTTTGATCGTAGAATCCGAATTTTCAGTCTAAAGTTAGCCTGAAGATTATTTTTAGGCCAAAATCCAAGATGGCGTCCAAAAATACCTCTTACGGGTAGGTACTAATTTGCCTATTCGGGTCTACATGCATTGTGAGGTATCAATTATTAGGTTTTCAGGGTCGTAGAGTTCGAAAATGAGGTCCATTTTCCGCTGCGACTCTCAAGAAGCCCTAAAATCAAAGATGGCCGCCGGTCTTACGGATGAAACTGCCATTTAGGGCAGCTGTATCAAACAATACGTTCAAAATTAAGTTTCTTGGGTCAAGAAGTTCGAATAGGAGATCAGATGTTTACTCTTACAAAAAATTAAGCCTCCGAAACGAAAATGGCTGCCGACATTGTTGCCAGTTAGAGGCGCAGACCGGTAAATGACTGATATTAAGGGATTTGCCAAAGGAGGGGTTTCGATAAGGCCCGTTGTTGGGCCCATACCCTGAGATTCTTCAATTCTACGATTGTTTGCTCATTTAAAGTCTAAAGTTTGCGGAATGGATCATGATTTGGTCATTTTCGATCTAGGGGTCTAATACTGGCCGAAACATGAGACTAAAGGCCGATTTTGGCGAAAAATGCGGGGTTTTTGGCTTTCGACGCGCTGTTCCATAACGATCCCATCATTGGAAAAGCAAACTTTCCTTCAAGTACGTTCACTAAGGATGTAAGATAGTCACTTTGGCCAATTTTCGTTGACGGCAAACCTTGCGCTCAGAGTTAAAACGATATTCCAAGAATTTTCTTGTTTTTCATCATTATTTAAAATGGCATAAAAAGGGCGACTCATCTTAAACCAGAAATACATTCCTTGGCCGAAAATGTACGCAGCTGGTCAAAACCTTCCTCCAAAAAATTTATGGATAAGGCCTCCCCCCCCCCCCAAAAAAAAAGGAAAAACCTTTGTTGCCACATTTTATTGCTTAACATCACAGAAAACCGCGTAATTATTTCAGTATTTGGAGGCTGTTCTTCGTCGAGCACATTCAGCAAAGTTCAAAACCCTCGATTTTTCATACGTTACGATCGCATGATTAGTGATTATATAAATGCAATTATCCATCATTATTTTGTTTATTACATGTATGTATCTATAGAGACTCCCATCGTGGCGCGGCATTCCCACATATCATCTGTAAAATCGAGAAAAATGCAACATTGAAATGAAAATGAGAATTATACTATCATCGCGCAGAGAATGTTGAGCTTATCCAAAACTAAAAATTCATTGCAAGAAAAAGTGTAATATTGGTTAAAATGCAAAACGACATAGAACATGGTCATATCCGGGTGGTATTACCTGTGCAAAGTGGGCGATAGAGTCGTCGACTGCTAAGCTCATATTGCATCTCTCATTTGTTGCCTCACTCTGCCGTGATAGCGAAGAGAGCAGTAAAGTGCAAAAATGAAGTTTTGAGAAAACAGGCTCAGAAGCTTCTTACCGGAAAATTTTATTGAAGGAAGCCTCCGTTCTTTTTCATATTGCCACTAAAAATGTCCGAAAGACTCCTAGAAATCGGGTTGGATGAATGAAAATCGACTGATTTTATTTCAATTACATAAGAAAGGCATTTTTCATTTTCATGCTAGGTTATTGTCAAGGAAGACAGCCGTAAGTGCTATCTTCTGCATGCTTTCAGGGTTGCGTTTTGAATACACAACAAACTCATTCTCAAATTAGAAATTGTCAAAAGACGCTTTACTTGAAAGCACTGTTTTCATTGGCTCTCAGGAGAAACAGTGTCATGCTGTCTTGCCTAAAACTACGTCATTTTTTGCGCACTTACGGCTTTTTCATATGTCTCGTTTTGATATAATTAAGATAAATTTTGCTGTTTTAGCAATTTCAATGATTTCATCTAAAAGAATTTGGACGAATTTTGAAGGAAACTCGATTTCGAAAATTTGACACAAACTGCTCTCTTCACTATCACGGCAGCACTCATTACAGACGTAAGTCTGAGCCAGAAAAACCAAGCGTTTGCTAGATTAGGTAATATGCGTCATTTCTCCAAAATTATGAAATGGAAGCTCCAAACAAGAGATCTGATGCAGGAGACAGGGAACCTGACGAAGGAGCAACTGATGAGGAAGCGGTGAGGAGGGAGTGAGGGAAACCAATGGTTTCAAATTATTTTTAGGAAGCAGAATTCTGATCGATCGCAGGCAATGAGAATGGCGGGGGCAGGGATTGTCAGGGTGGTGAAAAATCAGCATTAAGAACTCGTGATTCTGACACATGGCTTATTTTTTTTTCGGATCTCAGATCACGGTCAATGACTCAAAGTTGCGTCTTCGTGGGCAAATATCGTGTACAAAATTCGTAAGATAATGGGTCACCTACTAAGCCAAAATTTTAAAACAATTATTACTAACTTAAAATATAATCTACTTGCATCACTGAATACTGTAATTCGAGTCTTACATATTTATTTCAAAATGCGCATTTTCTGAGAAAGTGGCTGAAATCCTTGGCCAACTCGGATTCTTCGGGAACGCCGCGCCACGATGGGAGTCTCTATAGATACATACATGTAATAAACAAAATAATGATGGATAATTGCATTTATATAATCACTAATCATGCGATCGTAACGTATGAAAAATCGAGGGTTTTGAACTTTGCTGAATGTGCTCGACGAAGAACAGCCTCCAAATACTGAAATAATTACGCGGTTTTCTGTGATGTTAAGCAATAAAATGTGGCAACAAAGGTTTTTCCTTTTTTTTGGGGGGGGGGGGAGGCCTTAATCCATAAATTTTTTGGAGGAAGGTTTTGACCAGCTGCGTACATTTTCGGCCAAGGAATGTATTTCTGGTTTAAGATGAGTCGCCCTTTTTATGCCATTTTAAATAATGATGAAAAACAAGAAAATTCTTGGAATATCGTTTTAACTCTGAGCGCAAGGTTTGCCGTCAACGAAAATTGGCCAAAGTGACTATCTTACATCCTTAGTGAACGTACTTGAAGGAAAGTTTGCTTTTCCAATGATGGGATCGTTATGGAACAGCGCGTCGAAAGCCAAAAACCCCGCATTTTTCGCCAAAATCGGCCTTTAGTCTCATGTTTCGGCCAGTATTAGACCCCTAGATCGAAAATGACCAAATCATGATCCATTCCGCAAACTTTAGACTTTAAATGAGCAAACAATCGTAGAATTGAAGAATCTCAGGGTATGGGCCCAACAACGGGCCTTATCGAAACCCCTCCTTTGGCAAATCCCTTAATATCAGTCATTTACCGGTCTGCGCCTCTAACTGGCAACAATGTCGGCAGCCATTTTCGATTCGGAGGCTTAATTTTTTGTAAGAGTAAACATCTGATCTCCTATTCGAACTTCTTGACCCAAGAAACTTAATTTTGAACGTATTGTTTGATACAGCTGCCCTAAATGGCAGTTTCATCCGTAAGACCGGCAGGCCATCTTTGATTTTAGGGCTTCTTGAGAGTCGCAGCGGAAAATGGACCTCATTTTCGAACTCTACGACCCTGAAAACCTAATAATTGATACCTCACAATGCATGTAGACCCGAATAGGCAAATTAGTACCTACCCGTAAGAGGTATTTTTGGACGCCATCTTGGATTTTGGCCTAAAAATAATCTTCAGGCTAACTTTAGACTGAAAATTCGGATTCTACGATCAAAAATACATAAGAATCGACACTCGACACGACGTATTTGCAAACTTCAAATTTGTTTACCCCAAAACCGGCATTTTGGCCGCCATCTTGATTTTGGGGGGGTTTGTATGAAATTTGAGATGGCCATCATCGATTTTCTTTTTCTAGACATCAAAACGAAGAGATTGATGTATCACACAATATGCCCTCACGAATCTGCACACGGGAATACGTATGCCCCCTGACTAAGAAGTTACGTTTCCAGACTAATATATTTCTCGTGCAAATGCAAATGGCACCAAGAGGAAAGTAAGAGCGGTTATGTTATCATGCCATGTGTATCTATGAGAAATGAAAGATATTCTGATAATTTAATGAAATTATGCTGTTTGAGAGGCGTCACCAGAATTACGCTGAATAAGTGTGACACTCGATGTTTCAGCAATTAACTTATTTCTAGCAAGGAATAAAACAAGACTCCGATTAAACTGAGCTACGCTTTGTTTGTTAAAATTCACACTACAGACGTAAAACCGTAAAAAAAACCGCATACCTGCTGGACACAGCGGAGGCGAAAAGGGGAGCGTCACCAAAATTACGTGAAACACGGTTACACGTTTTCCAGCTGATCTAGCGCGAGTCTACTTAAAGGATTGAAAGGAGAAAAAAAAAGAAATTTGTCGAAGGACAAAAATTTACGAAAGGACGACAGGGTTACCCTTGTAGCCAAAACAGGATTATCGAATAGATATCGGCCAGAAAGGCTATTTGATAGCTATTTATTTTGTTATTTTATATGGTATCGTACAGATAGCATATTTTATAGCTATTTCGTAGCTATTCCATGCTCATTTATCTTGGTTTAAAATTTATGTTTGAAAATATGTATTTTATAGCTATGTACTAGGTTTTTTCTTCTTTCAAGCCCCTCATCCTGTTGCAAGGGGTAAATACCCAGTTCCCAGTTAGCATGTAATCTTCCGAAAATATCCGTGCAAAATCCGGCACCTTTGCATCATTTAAGAATATTGCGGACCATCTTTTTCTGTATTATAATAAGTGCGCCTCCTCCCTTTTGTGTAGCAGTTAGACATTATTTGAACAATTAAATTAAGGGAAGTCATGTACTTTATGGGATAGTGAATAATTTAAAACACTAAATGGGTGGAATAAATTGCACCATTCAACCTTAACATTTAAGAAACCCAAGAATTATTCTATATTTTCTTAAACATGTTAATGAATTTTCGTACTATTGTTAGTTGCAGCCTTAAGAACCATAAGATGATAAGTACATTGCAACGTTGCTATGATAGAGCAACTTTATTTTTTGCAAACCAAAATCACATAGAATTGCAAACCTTAATGCAAAAAAAAAAAAAAAAAAAAAAAATTAGCATAGCCCAGGGATTTTTTGCTAAAAGAGTTTCACCTCTACATGGTTTTGATTTGCTGCATTTATCGTATATACAGTTGCACAATCTTGGCAACGTACCAATGCACTTACCACCTTATGGTTTTCAAGGTCTCAATTTTGGTTCTTTTTCAAAAGTAAAATACCTTTTAAATACCTTTTCAATAGGTATCTATATACCTTTTAAATAGCTATTCAGATACCCATTTTATAGCTATCGAAAAAGCTATAAAATAGGGTATTTATAGTTGAAAAAAAAGGACACTATATAGGGTATTTAGATAGGATATTTTATATCTAATTTCAGCTATTTTATACCCTATTTCATAGCTATTTCGATACATATTAAATTGCTATTTCGATAAGTATTAAAAACAATATTTTGGCAACTAGGGTAGGTATACATGAATTCTCCCATTAAATAAAATCGCCCTATATGCATGCATGCATGCATATAATGCTTCAAAAATCTAATGACAGGTTCACTTTTTCTAGGCAAAAACCACGAAGGTACTGGTACTGAGGTATACGCGAATCCTACCGACCGTAATACCGATTTCCCGACACTTTTCCGCCGCCATTTTGATATCCCTCAGAATTTCAAAAGTCCAATCGAAGGTTCATTTCCTTGTGCCTAATAACCTCCAAATACCAAGTTTAATCTAAATCCATCGATGAAGAGCGTAAATTTCCACTTCCCGCTCTAAATCACCATTTTGAAAAGCACTGAATATCTTGGAAAACGAAGGCCGAAATCGTTTTCCTCGCCCCGAGAACCCCCGAAAAATAAACTTCATGCCGTATGCAATGTAGATGCCAAATTCGTGCCATTATGACGGCCGCCATTTTGCGAAAAATCGACATTTTGACCTGCGACTTGCCCCAAAATGTATTTACTTATTTGCGATTGGAATATTGCAATGTAATTCTAGCTTCACGAATTTCGATAGATTCCGTAAACTTTCTGCAACTTTGATCTCCACGGACCAACCCCCGCGACCAGCTTCCAACGCGGCGCTTGAATCCCGACGAAACAACCTCACAAAAAAAATAAAGCTCAAAAGCTTCCTCTAAAATCTACTTCAATAAGTTCTAACTTAAAAATAAAAAATAACCGACTATAACGAACTTCATCGATCTCACGAATTTTGTGCCTGGTCTGACGCACTTACTCTGGGCCATATTCCAGTAAAGAACTTCGCTCTAGCGACAATCATGTCTTTTACAGTATCGGATCCACGCTCCCAATCTGACCCGGATTCCGTCCAATTTTTTCCAAATAAATTGCTTATTTCGGCTCCGAGCCGCGCTCCTCGTAAAAATATCACCAAAAATCCTAAACAAACGGCTGTTTGTACTCGTATCCACTCTCTCCGACATTCCAAGACCTAAGTCCATCTCCATAGCCCGAACTTCCAATTTCGCCTGCGCAGTTGAGTTGGGTCTGGTTTGGGTTAGGAGTTTTTTGGGGCCTGAGGCCTTTTATTTCAGGCACCACAATACTTGTTCCGAATCTTGACAAAAATGTTTCTCAGAACACAATACAAGCAATCAAAATTACTTAAATTAACTCCTAACTAATTTTCGACTCACCTACCTAGCCGATAGCCTCTCTTGAATCTAATTGCATCGATTAGCGTATCCATTAACAAATTGAATAGAAAAGAACAGAGCTGCCTTTCATCCCCGGAGGACTATTAAGTGATCTCTCTCATCACCATCCTATTTTACCAATTTCGAGGCTAGACAAACAGGGTTAGGTCCCTAGTCAAAAGTTAGAAGAGGAAGAAGAAGAAGAAGAATTCCCAACTAAAATTTTGATGCGTAAATTCGAACTTCCCGCTCATGGAAAAACAATCTATGCGGTTCTTGAGTCCAAACGCAAACTAAACGTCTGTGTGGTATACAAATATGACAACCTCTGTCTTGACGATTTGGCTCAGGTATGTCAGTTGTTCACTTTTCATTTATCAGTATTCAGTTCATTTTATCAGTTGTTCACTTTTTGAACATTTCAAGGTGGAAAAGGAACAATGCTGGTCTGAGAAGCCTGATGCCAAAGCCGTCATAGCGTGCGATTTGACTCGCGCGTCGCGTCTTTCTTGCTATCGGGCGAATCAAATTCCTCATGACCAATGTGAATTAAAAACATTAATATCTTATTCAGGAGTTGATATCTGTAATATTCATCCCTCGAAGTAGGAGTTACGCGAAATGTTGATGAAGGAATATGTAATAGAATGTTTACATTCGCACCTTGTCTACCAGTCCATAAGGTAAAATATAGAAGCAAACAGAGGCCTGCGCCCAAATGCGGTTGGATAAATTTTTTTTCTTCTTTTTTGAGTAAAATACCCAATTTGATGGCAGACAGGAGACATTTCCCATAGCTCTTTCGTGCAGCTAACTCATAATAACCGTCAATAATCGAGTCCGTACTTACTTTTTACAATTTCACCATCGATTTGCCACTAAGCTTTGGTCGTGGATTCACGACATACCGAGGATCTACGCTCATTGAAGGGATGGTGCGTAGTCAGCTCTTTCCGATAGGCAAAATAACTTTTATGTTTATACTTTTTTTGGTAATAATATAAGCGTGGATATGTTTGCTTTCAAATCATAAATGTGGCCTGGTTTGTTACATCGAGTGTAGCGTATTTTACTTACTTTACGAGGTTCTGAACAGTTTTTTTAATTTTCAAAAATTTGAGAAGTACTTACAAGGGTTAAAATTTACTTGACTGCAATGTGTGTGTGAGAGGCAGGGAAGTGATTTTCCTTATATGTTCACAAAGTACTTTTGACATACGTCACCTTCAATCCCAGATAGCACACATTATGATGTGCATACCTATTCGTACGATATCCTCAATTCTTGAATACTCATAGAACATTCAGAGAATATATACAGATATTGTATGGATGCTCATAAAATATGTAAGTGGCCATTAGGCCCAGACTTTGCATAAGTATTCTATGCTATGAATATTTTTAGAGCATTCAGTGTAGAAAATGACAACACGCAATATCATTACCTTTTTTTCTTTCTTTCTTTCTTTCTTTCTTTCTTTTTCTACATTTTTAATGCAGAAAAAGTAAAGAAAAAGTAAATGGAAAGGAGAAAAAAAGGATATTAAGAAAAAGGAAAAGATGACGGAGAGAAATGGTGCACTAACAAGAAGAACTTTTCAAGTTGCCGCCTCCGATCGGGCTGAAAAAGTTCGTACGAACTTTTTGGCTGAATCCATTAGACCCTTTATTATTTTTTTCCAATGCGCCCTGGAAACATCCTAAAAAAATTCCGAAAAGTCTTATTTTGAGTGCGCGTCGGACAGCCAGTGACGCTGCGCCAGGAGGGCTAGGCAAGGCGAATGAGCGCTCGAGTGTATGAATGCAGTTTAGCTACAACTGGCGAGGGCTCTGCGGTAGAATGCTCGCCTCGTAATCTTTCTCAATTGTGTTCGTAATTTACCTTGGTACTTCTCGTAAACCTTGTTCAATTTTCGGCACTTCACCATTCACCCAAAAAAAATTTTCTGAGGTTATGTATATACTTGTTCTAGATGGCTTACGTTATAATGAAGGTATACCAACTGTGAAAACAATTTTAGCACTAATAGGGTAGAAATACAGAGGGTCTGCCCCAGTTGCCCCTCCGCCCAATTATCCGACCTCACCTTACGTAATTTTGTTAATTCCATCCTGTTAACTACAATAAAATCCCGAGATTCTTATAAAAATTCCCTGATTTTATTGTCTTGATAGTATGCATTTCCATTCGGCTTACAGTTCTCTAAGATTATCATTCATTTGTATCATTATCGCATTCTTGGTATATGTATGGTATACACATCAAGAATGAGATAATGATACAAATGAATAATAATCTTAGAGAGCTGTGAGCCGAATGGAAATGCATACTATGTAGACATAAAATCAGGGAATTTTACAAAAGAATCTCAGGGTTTTATTGTAGGTAGTTAATAGGATGTAATTAACAAAATTACGTAAGGTGAGGTCAGGTGACCGGGCGGAGGGGCAACTGGGGTAGACTAGAAACCTGTGTAGCGAGAGTATAGACAGATGTGAAACTCCGAAAATCCATCAGGCCTTCACCGATGCCTCCGCGAATAAAGTTAGGGCCCAGAAATGCAGCCAACCTATGAATTTCAATTATCCAGAGCGATTTATTAATACAAATTGTTACGAACCATCGTTTATAAAGCACGTATTTACTTAGTTTTTGCAAAAATTTAATAATTTTTGTGGAAGAACGCTCATTTATGTACTTTCTTAGCCATCTGCGTTAAAATTGGAATCTACAGACTGGCAGTGAAATTTTGAGCGTTAGAAGCTGGTTAGAAGGGTGGCTGCACTTTTGAGCCCTAAGCCCGCCATGAAGCGATCTTTCCATACTCTCGCCATACAGGTACTCCAGGGTAGACCCTCTGTATTTTTACCCTATTAGTGCTAAAATTGTTTTCACAGTTGGTATACCTTCATCATAACGTAAGCCATCTAAAAAAGGATACGTAAACTCAGAATTTTTTTTTGGGTGAATGGTGAAGTGGCGAAAATTGAACAGCTTTTTTCTCAAAACAACGCTGGAGGTGGTCCCGGAAAGAGGCTCATATTTCACGCCAATTAAATATTTTATTCAACTTTGACATTTCCTCTTCATGTATGATGTATTTGTGTGATGCGTGAGCAATTAGAACATTACTGGATAAAAACACTGTCTGCAGAGGGTTGATGCCCAGTTACCTTGAAAATTTCCCCTTCGTGGAGTAACTGGGCAGGTGTCACCTGCCAAATCTCTATTAAAAGTTTTTATTTCATTCCATCCAGTCAAAATATCATTAAGAAACCTCATCCTATAATGGATTTAATAACACCTAAAGTTACTTTGATTAGACAGGAACTTTTTGGCGCTTTACTCTACACTGATCAGCCGTGCGGCTTTAGTTTTTTTTACTTCTTTTTTAAAAATTTATCATCCTTAATAATCTTACTGAAACCGGCCAAAAAGTGTCCTGAAATACAATACTTCTTGATAAGTAGTAATACTGAAAGTTCTAAGCATTTATCTAGAAGGAACCAATTTTTTTTAACGTTATTCAATTCTCAGATTTAAGGGGTTTTTGCCGCCAACTTGTTACAACATCATTTTTCGCCACTTAAACATTTTTATATAAATTCAAATGACATTTTCTTAAACCTCCATGAGAAGGACATCACCCTCTGGATTCCCCCTCAAAATTAAGGGTGGGGGGGGGGGGGTTAGTCTAGTTACCCCACGACGTTGGGTAACTGGGAAAAAACCAGAAAATTTTTGAAAATATGTGAGAAAAAAATTGAAAGATGCAATTCGACTTATAACTCATCCTACATTTAGACTGGATGTTATACTTACTAAAAAAATAAAAAGTAGCCTCTACTGTTAATATAATGATGGAGAAAGAATCATGAATTTGAAATTTTGACATTTTTCTCCGAACTCTTGCCCAGTTACCCGACCTCACCTTACCAGACGTTTCGACATTGCACATATGTCTTCATTAGCGGATGATTGACAAAACAATCAAAACCCGTAAAAATACCACTACAATAAAAAAAAAGAGCCGGGGCAAGACAACAATCAATTGGGTACATGGTTGCAAAGATGAGAAATGCAACTCTTGGTGTAATTATAATAATATTAAAGGAAAGCAGACTAGAGTGCAAGTGTACCTACAAGTGAAAATAATCATAACCCCAACGTAGGTAAACAAATCAAAAACAAACCGTGCATGCAGCGCATTCTGCAGCTGAAAAAAGGAAGCAGTATAATAAGCTGAGCCTATCAAAATAGGAGGCTATTACAATTAAAAAAACTTTCAGGGCAGTGAACTCTCAAACTGTCACGCAATCTTGAGCGTCATCTGTGATCCTATCCTGATACATTTACGGTACCATTAACACATTACCTTGTTGTTTACATGATACAAAGTCATGTCTAGAAAGTTTATCATGTTATTATTGTCTACATCAAGAGTAAATTGGATGGAGGGATTGAAACTGTTAAATAATGTGAATATAATTCATTTTTTTTTTAAAAAAACTTGTCGAAAATAGGTAGTTAGATAAATTTTCTATTCAGGTATTGGCACGCAAGTATTTAATACTCTGTATAATAGATTTTTAATACCTATTAAACATTGTATTCACTTGATAAGTGTCAGATACTAGTATTTTTTCTGCGAGGGATTCTCTGCAAAAAGTAATAAATTCCTACTCCTTTATTATTTTAAAAATAGATGAGTTTTAGGTTTATCATCCTAGCAAAATGTAGAGCCATGAAAATTTTCCAATTGCCAGAATCGTTCTCAAATTTTACGGGGGATTTGGGACGTAACCCACCAATTACAAATTAGCTTTAGTAAAATGCTGCCTGAAGTAAACGCACAATGATCCAAATATCATCGCAAATATCTAAAAAGGAGCACCCAGGTTTATCGCCGTGTCATTGTGATGAGGGGGGGGGGGGGGCGCTTCAGAGCGGCTAAGGAGGCACCTCCAAGTTTATTATCAACACGTATATGCCCAGAATAGCTCATAAGATTTCGACTGTTCAGTACAAGAATTTTGTGAAGGTTACCAAAACATCGAAAATTGAATATTTGTAGTGCATTTTGGGATACTCGATGAATGTTCACAGAGTATTTAAAACAGGCTGCATTAGGGTGCGTCGAAAAAATTGAAAGTCTGAAATATTCCGCTCCCTAGGCGGCAATCGATGACGTTTGGTAAAAAAACATGTTTTTCAAAATTTGGGCCAATTTCAACCATTTTAAATGGTGCCAAAGGTCAATTTTGTGATGAAATTCTGATATTTTGGTTTAGACCTGGAATTCGTACAAAAAACTCGATTTTACGCTGAAATCGTGCGTTTACGAGAAAAATGCCGTTGAATTCAAGTTGTAGAGGATGAAATTTTACTCCTGAAAGACGTCTTTTTAAACGATAAAAATCAAATTGAACTAGAAAAACTCAACTCTGTATTTACTTTTTTGGTCCTCAGAATTTCCGAGGTCTTACAAAGTAGCGGTTTAAAAGACTCATTTTTCACGAAAATAAGTCAAAAGAGGGTATAAATGAACTGTAGGCAAGTGTTGAGGATGCAAATGTCATCAGAACTTCCTCAGTTTCAAAAAAAGTTCCAACTATTTTGCATAATCCTCCAAAAAGTGTACGGCTCGAGAAGCAGGATCGTGCTATAATAGTATGGGAGAAGTGCGGTTTGACCGGGAAAAATTGCGTGACAAACTTTCCCTATGTAATCGTCATCAGTAAGTCCCCCGGAACAACTTCCTAAAAGTTAAAAATGGCCCGACCCCGGAACACCCCTCAAAGTACCTAAAATTCAAAATGGCGGCCGTAAAAAGGGGTCCGACAAATCGGTATTTTAAAATGTTCATTCTGTGTCATGTGAGGTACCATTTCCTATGTAATTTTGGTTGTAGATTACATAAATGAACTCAACAAGGCCCTCCGATCAAAGGGGGCGCTCAACACGCTTCTGAGCTTACATCCCTCTTCATAGTCCTATGTTTCTTTTAATTTCCTTTATTGACTACATTTTTAACATCAAATTTAGGTCCCTCAGCCAAAAATACATGATTATAGAGACACCTCACTTTCCTTGTTCCTTACGTGAATATTTAAAAAAATGCAACCTCCTGCCTTTCAAATTTGGCCGCCATCTTTGATTTGGAGCGCCCCCTTTGATCGGAGGGCCTTGTTGAGCTCCTTTATGTAATCTACAACCAAAATTACATAGGAAATGGTACCTCACATGACACAGAATGAACATTTTAAAATACCGATTTGTCGGACCCCTTTTTACGGCCGCCATTTTGAATTTTAGGTACTTTGAGGGGTGTTCCGGGGTCGGGCCATTTTTAACTTTTAGGAAGTTGTTCCGGGGGACTTACTGATGACGATTACATAGGGAAAGTTTGTCACGCAATTTTTCCCGGCCAAACCGCACTTCTCCCATACTATTATAGCACGATCCTGCTTCTCGAGCCGTACACTTTTTGGAGGATTATGCAAAATAGTTGGAACTTTTTTTGAAACTGAGGAAGTTCTGATGACATTTGCATCCTCAACACTTGCCTACAGTTCATTTATACCCTCTTTTGACTTATTTTCGTGAAAAATGAGTCTTTTAAACCGCTACTTTGTAAGACCTCGGAAATTCTGAGGACCAAAAAAATAAATACCGAGTTGAGTTTTTCTAGTTCAATTTGATTTTTATCTTTTAAAAAGACGTCTTTCTGGAGTAAAATTTCATCCTCTACAACTTGAGTTCTTTGGCATTTTTCTCGTAAACGCACGATTTCAGCGTAAAATCGAGTTTTTTGTACGAATTCCAGGTCTAAACCAAAATATCAGAATTTCATCACAAAATTGACCTTTGGCACCATTTAAAATGGTTGAAATTGGCCCAAATTTTGGAAAACATGTTTTTTTACCAAACATCATCGATTGCCGCCTAGGGAGCGGAACATTTCAGACTTTCAATTTTTTTGACGCACCCTAAGGCTGCATAGGGCCGCTTAAATATTCCATGATTATTTGTATACCTTCCATTTATATTCTACGATTACTCCCAGAATATCCATATATTCTACGATTATTTATTGAATATCCATACATATTTTATGATTATTCCTAGAATATTTGTACATATTTTATGATTATTCGTTTCTTACCTCAAATATTCGTAGAATATGTTATGGATATAACTGTGCTATCTGGACTGTCGTGTGTCGCCTTTAAATTAAAATATTCACCGTTTGTTCACCTAATATTAGAATTTACCAGACTTTTGCACCAGAATACACTAGATTTTTTTTTTAATTCTACGTCATTTCTGTGAGTAGGTAGAAAAAGTTTAGTAGCCAATAAGTCCTGTATTTTAGTATGTTGAGGTAGGTACACTCAATTTGTTTGGAATAGGTAAAAATCCTGTAGATAAAGAATTAAAAACTCGTAGAACGAATGCTTACTCATCCTAAACTAGTAAAACGCATAGGTATACGTTTCCCGTATTACTTTTCCTATTTGAAGGATGACAAACTCGTGGTATTGCACGAACTTGATCGGAAAAATTACCCTTCGAAAAATATTGTATTTTCATTTAAAAGTAAATCTTTGTTTGATTTGGTGTTGTATCAATTTTAAGAGGGAATTGTATTTATCTTCTGATGCTCAACAAATAGAGGTGAAGAAAAGACTCCGCACACTCCTTATGGAAAAGTGCACCACAATCGGTTTTTAATTTTTTTATTGCATTCAATTCATCTCAAGATGCTGATCAAAAGTCATCATTGCGCCAATTTTCTACCTCGAGTTAGGTTTAGGACTAGGTTAGGACTTAGGTTTAGGACTAGGCACCGTTTTTGCAAAATACGCCCTGAATGCTTAAATTATTCGGCGATTAAGAGTCAGAAATATTCCTCATTTCAGCACTCGAGTGAACGGTCGGCTGTGTGTCAGTGTCAACAAGGAACTCAGGGGAACTCCAGCACCGAGCGGCAGCCTTATTCTTATCTCGGATTCTGCACGCCTTTTTGCTTGTCAATCCAAATCAGATTAGTGAGGAGCATAAGAACAGGAAAGTCGGAGAAAAAAAGTGAACATTAAACGGACGAGAGCGGGAAGGAGATAGCTCCAGAGTAGGCAAGAAGATACAGGGTGTCCCCAAGGTCACTACCCCTCCTCGTAACTTTTGAACGGTTAGAGGTAGAAAAACGAAACTTTGGGAATGTTCTATCTTAAAGGAAACCATCTTTTCAGGGGTCAAAATTTTTGTTCCTCCCTCAAGGGCGGCTGGAGGGGGGACTTTTTTTTTAAAATGGTAAACCCCTAACTTTGGGAATGTTTCTGTCGTAAAGAAAACCATGTTATAGAGGGGTCAAAATTTTTGTTCCTCCCTCGGGAGGGGGGGGGGGCAGAGGCCCCCCAACTCTTTTTTTTAAAATGGTAATCTCTATCTTGTGATACATCATTAGAAAGAACATAAAAACTAAGAATTTTGGCGCAAATCGTAGAGGAATATCTTAATTTTTGACCGAGTTATGATAGGTCAAAGGTCAAATTTGACTTATTTTCATAACTCCGGTTCAAAGTATTGCAAAGAAAAAATTAAACGGGGAAACTATCCAAATTGTAAGCACTTTTCAGTGAAATCACAGAAATTACTTCCGACTAATTTTAAGGGGGGTTTCGGACCCCCAAATAGGCCAGCTTAAAGGTCACACGATTATCCCGCGATTTGAGCTAATTTCCCTTAAATTTGTCTCAATATTATATCGGTAAGTTCAAAATAAGTTGAGCATTGCGTTTTCAAGTCCCCAAATTTTGAGCAAACTTAAAAAAAAAAAAAATTCAACGGTTGAATTGAATCACCTTATGACCAAAATAGTATGACCTTTAAACTGACGTATTTGGGGGTCCGAACTCCCTTAAAATTAGTTTGAAGTGATTTCTGTGATTTTTACTTAAAATTGCTTATTTGGTGAGTTTCCCCGTTTTATTTCTTTCTTTGCGATAATTCGAATCGGAGTTATGCTTTTATGAAAATAAGTCAAATTTGACCTTTGACCTATCATAACTCGGCCAAAAATTAAGATATTCCTCTGCGGTTTGCGCCAAAATTCTTAGTTTTTATGTTCTTTCTAATGATGTATCACAAGAAAGGGGTTACCATCTTAAAAAAAAGAGTTGGGGGGGCCTCTACCCCCCCCCCTCCCAACGGAGGAACAAACATTTTGACCCCTCTATAAGATGGTTCTCTTCACGATAGAAACATTCCCAAAGTTTCGTTTCTCTATCTCTAACCGTTCAAAAGTTACAAGGAGGGGCACGGACTTTTGGGACACCCTGTATAAGACGACAGACACTTGCTACATTTTTCCTTATTCACATCAGACCTATTTTCGAATGCTTTGTTCTTTTTGACTCTTTATCGCCGAATACTTGAGGCGTTCCGGGCGTATTGTGCGAAAATGGTACGTCGCGCAATGAACACTTTTTATCAGCATCTTGAGATGAATTGAATGCAGTAAAATATCAAAAATCGATCGTGGTGCACATTCTCATAAGGAGTCTGCAGGGTCCTTTAATTATAACCCCTAATAAAGACCCAAAATGTCAAAAATAAGAAATGTTGGAGGGTGAACTCAGATCTACAATAAAGTTATTTACTTGATTAAAATTAAACTTACGCATGAATTTATAAAATATTTAATGTTTTATTCGTAAAGGACCTCTACATTCATGCAAGTTTGAGAATAAGAGTTTGTAGAAATCTTGGAAACAGATTATACTCGCAACGATTTATCTTTATTCGTTCAAGGAAAAGGGTTTAATTAAGTCAAATATTACATAAGAATGGAGCAATAAGTTTGTTTAAAGGATGAGCGTAGTAAAGGCTCTCGAGGTAATTTTTTTGTTGGTGGGGAAGGCCCAGTGATTGGTTCATTTATTCTGAAATCAATAAACTCTGGCATTGAAATCTATCGCGGAGGTTGGAAACAAACAGTGATGTCACAGGAACCCCCGGTCACGGCTTCCTATTTTGCTCCTTTTCCTTATTCAATTCCAACATCAGGCCAGGCTTAAATAGGGTGTCCAAAGAGTCCCCTCCGCTTCTAACTGTTGACCTAATTGAGGTAGAGATTTGAAACTTGGAGGATGCTCCTAAGTCAAAGGGAGCTACTTATTGACTCCTCTAAAATTTTCGAGGGGACCCTGCTTGGGGGAGGGGGGTAACGAACCCCGACTTTTTTTTCAAATGGGGAGACCCCCTTTGTGGTACATTGTTCGAAAGAGCATAAAAAAAAAATTTTCGCGCAAACCCGAAGTCAATCTTTCAAACTGTTTCAAAATGGCGGCCGGTTAAAGTTCAAGATGGCCGAAAAAAGGCACCGCTTGTTTGTCGATGGATTTGCCTGAAACTCCGTATTGGGAGGGGGGGGGGGGTACTTTAACACCAGATAAACGAATTCGATAATAAATTTTCAAAAAAACCATAATAGCCAAAACGGCGGTTTTATGAAGTTCAAAATCGCCGAAAATTGACTATGGATTTGCCTGAAATCTAGAACCTAGGGGTATTTTGGCGTGAGATTAACAAATTTGAAATTAGATTAAAAAAAAAATTGAGTCATTTTGATCTTCAATCAGCCACTATTTTGACAATTTTAGTTTTCTTGAAGATCTAACGTTAAATTTGTTTTTCTTGTATTGAACAACCCCCAAATACCGAGTTTCAGGCAAATACATTCGCAAAAAACCTAGGTGTGAATGTTTGGCCATCTGGAACTTTAACATTTTGAAACGGCCCGGTTTGCGCAGAAAATCGCGCAAATAAATGAATATTTTATGCTCTTTCGAACGAGGTGCCACAAAAGGGGTCCTCCCATTTGAAAAAAAAGTTGGGGTTCGTTACCCCCCCCCCCCCCCCAAAGGGAACCCTCCAAAATTTAGGGGAGTCAAAAAGTAGCTTCATTTGACCTAGGAACATTCTCCAAGTTTCAAATCTCTACCTCAATTAGGTCAAAAGTTAGAGGGGGGAGGAGACTTCTCTGACACCCTGTATAAAAGATTAGGATTTTGAGGCCCCCCTCCCCCCACTCCCCAAGAAACAAAGATTGTGATCATGTTTGTACTATCTTTTTTTTCATGAGCTTGCTCTATGATCAAACTGAGAGTGTTCTTGCACACGTGATCTGGGAAACTCAAATTCATACGATTTTTCATTTAACTCTTGTGTTTTAAATTATTTCGAAAAATTTCAAAGAAATTGAATTGATCAGATATTGATAATATGCATTAGATATTAGGCTGTGCATAATACGTACCTTCACATTTCTCTTGGTTGCCAGTTCGCGTCAATGTATGAGGAATTTTTTTCGGAGAGGTAGACTGATACATCAGTTCCCTTCGTCCTCTCTTTCCTAAGTTATGATAAAGAGAAGAAGACTCAGAGTAATACTGTCGATGACCAGCCTCTTTTTTGTCTTTTAATGAATCTTTGTGGTCATCAAATCACTTGGCCTCCATTGATTCAATGAGGCAAAGTCAAGATCTTAGGTTTCTGCTCCCCTCGTACAGTCATATTTTCTCTATCATTGACTCTTTAACATATTTCTCGTAATATCGTCCTTTTTTTTTACGAAGATTCAGCTGTAAATTTAGGTTGCGCGCAAACTCTCAAAGTAAAATTTGAAAATTTTCAGGTCAGGTGGATGAGAACGCTACAAGCCCGAAACATCAAAGGGATCCCAGAAGGGAGAAGTCCCAAGGAGAGTATCCCAGCTCTACCCCAGCGGTACCGATGAATCCCACCCACACATTCGTTCCTCTTAGCCCGGTAAGTTGCCTTTAATTAATACCTCTTGGAATTTGTGTTGATATTTACTCCGAACACCTTTCCTGTGTCAGTTATACGGTGGCCTGATGAAAGGTGAGGTTTCTTGCTTTGCGACTTTGTAAGTATAACATCCGGACCAAAATTTTGTTCAGATTTGCAAGATCAAAAATATTTGAGGGGCTTAGAGAACAAGGCGCGTAAGTGCAATTTTCGAAAAAATCGACATATTAGTGATTTCAACTACATATATATGTAGGTTTAAAATAAAAACCGTGTGAATTTCACCGTTAAAAATCAACTTTTAAGCATCAATATGTGAGTATGAACTTTCTTCCCGCCATAGGGGTCATATAATCAAAAGGTTTTATCACACAGTTTTTTCTCTAATTAGCAAAAATCGCACCTATGCGCCTTCTTTCCCGAGCCCATCATTTGAGGATTCATTTATGACGTTACATGACCTGAATTTGAGCTCACATCGGGAACCGCAACCCTCCCGACCTTGGCAATGGCGCGCTCAAATTTGGCATTAAATGTAACAAAACTTTTAAAGAAGAGCTTATTTTTTAATCTGCTACGTATTGCGATGAAAAAGACGCCAAACATGCGTGAAAAATATGGGTGGATTTCAGCTAATGGGATAAAATACGGGAAAGACAGCAGTGGAAAAAGAACAACATTTTGTCAAGATTCTTTTGGAGACCCGCACAAGGTAATTGATCAAATAAAATTCTAAAACTCACTTGCACGTAAAAATTAGTTAAAATGCGGACGCGTTTGGCCGGCTCGCAACTCCGGCATCCTCAGCGTGACTGGTTCCCTGGCCCGCGGCGCGGCGGTCGCTATAATTTTCCTTCGCACCTCGCCTATTGAGAGTCCTGAACAGGGGATTGTTGATACCGCTCAGATCTTGGTTGACATTTTTAGGGTGCTTAAAGATAAAGATATTTTCCCAAGTTGTTAGATCTTGCTTTTTATTAATTCCTTTAAGGAGCGAAGGATTCGTGTTTACTTCATGGTTTTCTTTCCATACATGTGCTACCACCGCCGACCTTTCAATCTCTCTTTTCTTGATGCAATCTGCATGTTCTTTGCCCCTAATTTTCAGCGATCTAATCGTTTGACCGACGTAGACCTTGTCGCAATTCTTACAGTCTATTTTTTAAATGCCGGATTTCTCGCAGTCGTCTGTGTCCAAATTGTCTATGTTTTTACTAAAACATTTTCCCACATTAAATTTGTCATTAAAAGCCAAGGTGATATCATATTTTTGAAAATCCGCTCAAATTTATGGTGAACAACAGGGTGAAAATTAAACTTCCTAAAAACGGATATATTTTTGATTTTTTGAAGATTCGTTGCATTCTTTATCTTCCGTCTCATTTTTGAGAAAATGTTAAGTATTGTTTCTGACTTAAAACCATTTTTAACTCCCGATTCCACAATGTTTTGCAGCTCCAACTTGAATTTTGCCGTGCTGAGGAAAACATTCAATAGTCTAAAAATCATACTCCTGAAAGCTGCTAATTTGTGAGACCATGGATCAAAGCTAGATCTTTTAATGTAATTTGTTGTACTCGTGGGTTTTCTATAAATATCAAACTCTAGCGTCTCTCCTGCTCTTTGTATTAATAAATCTAGGAACGGGAGTTTCCCATCTTTTTCCTGTTCAATTGTAAACTTGATGGAATCTCCTCGACTGTCCGAGATTGTCAAGGCTTTCGTCACGTCACTCTTTTTTAAGATACAGAAAACATCATCGACATACCGGAAGCAAACCTTAAACACGTGTGCATGTTCTTTTAGCAAGCTACATTCAAAAAAGCTCATAAAGATTTCCGCTAGAAATGGAGAGATGGGGTTACCCATGGCGAGGCCTAGTCTTTGTTGGTAAAACGTCTGATTAAAAACAAATCCTGTTTGGTCCGCGCATACTTTTATCAAGTTGAGATACTCCTTTGCTGACTCATACGTTCGGGAACTACGACTTAACGTCGAATGACACCAAAATGTCATCCTCTCGTAATCTTATGTTCTCCACTTTTTCGATGAAATCCAGGGAGTTGTTAACGTTTCGAGATTCAAAGAGCTCGTACAACTTCAATCGAATTATCAACCATTTTGCTAATTTGTACACAGGAGATTTTATGTAACTTATAATTGGCCTTATTTCATCACCTATTTTGTGGATCTTCGGTAATCCACACATATGGGGTAGAGCCCCTTTGTCGTGTAACACATACTTTTTCTCGCCAAGCGTCATAACTTTTTCAACGTTTGTGATAGTAGGATAAAAACAGGTATTTGAGAACAAACGTTTTTAGCGAAATTGTGCAGAAAAATACGAATTAAATTACAGTGTTGTATGGTGATTATTGTTCAATATGGCAACGCTGTAAAAAAGTATTGCATGTTGCCCCTTCAATATGCGGGTTATGCTATGGTGTAATGTAGCCCCATCAATATGCAGTTTATGCAACGGTGTATTCTTCAAGATGGCGGTTACAGCGTTGCCGGACGGTGCACTTAAATAAATTATTTAATTATTGGTGAAATTTTGCAACATTGATTTTTACAGTGTTGCCAGATGGTGCAAGAAATTAGTTGATTTTTCAATACAATGTTCTCAGATTGTGCAAAAAATTCGGATTTTCGGACTTGTACAAATTTTCGGTTTCGAAAGACCGTCTCCTACAGTATGGGCCTGATATCGGATACTGGAGAGTAGGGTCTGATTTGGGAAATTGAAAAATTTTTCGGAAAATTACCGTCCTCCCATCCGCCGCGGACCGATGCGATTCTTTTCCATTATCGCAGATTGGAAAACTGTACGGACCGAACTTTGATGCAAGTTTTTGTTTTCGAGATTTCGGACTTATAAAATTTTCGGTTTCAAAAGACCGTATTTTACAGTATGGGCCTGGTATCGGATACTGGAGATTAGGGTTTGATTCGGAAATTTCCATTTTTTTTTAGTAGTGTACGCTTGGAGATGCGTATGGGAACCTTATGTTTTGCGATGAGCAACTGGGATTGGACATTGCAATGCTCAGTTTGATGAATCAATTTTTTTTTTTTTTTTTTTTTTTTTGGTGGATATTTACTGTCACAGTTTAAAACAGTTCGCGTTTGCCGCGTTTTATCGGTGTCTTATGAGTGGTTTTTGTAAGTGGGCTCTAACACATTTGTGGACCAAAAATGAATGCATACTATTTATACGAAATCCTTTCTATCGATCCAACTGTTGTGACTCGCGTCCAGACCCAACCATTTGACAAAGGCCTGGTTTTTCTTGCGACGCAGAATTTTCTCCACCAGGAACGTATCCTTATAGTTGGTGGGTTGGAGTTCTTCGCGGTAGACTTTTCCTTTGATGATCGTATCGTGCACGTCTTTCAGATCGCACGTGATCGGAACGGTCGGATTGACGCTGACAATCTTGAAAATTTCCGTGCTCTAATTCGGTGTGTATCCTTTCTCGAACATGGCTTTGAGTCTCGAGATCCGGACGTGATCACCGACATTCAGTTCTCGTCTGGCCAAAGGTCTCTTTTCAATTTTACTCAGCGGCGGTCCACGAAACTTTTGCAGGATCATCGGTACATCATTTTCAGTGATATCGATTGGTTTCATACCGATGGTGCGATGAACGCTCCCGTTCTATTCACGGATGAGTTTCGGTAATAGATCTACCCACTTGTACGATCCTTGCGCGCTAAAACTCTTTCCACATCTTAGTTTTGAGCGTTCGGTTGAATCACTCCACAATAGAGGCTTTGGTTGTCGAGCACGAGCTGTACATATTGATCTTGTGACGCTTCATCAATGCTTGCCATTTGGAGTTGTAGAATACCGAGCCCATATCGACTTGTAAATGTTTCGGTGACTTTCCGGCTGCTTTGAGAACGCGTTGCAGAGCATAAGTGACATCCGTCGCCGTTTTCGATTTAAGCGGTTCGGCCCACGCCTTTTTCGAGCACGCGTCGATGACGGTGAGGAGATA
This sequence comes from Bemisia tabaci, assembly GCF_918797505.1. Lineage (NCBI taxonomy): Eukaryota > Metazoa > Arthropoda > Insecta > Hemiptera > Aleyrodidae > Bemisia > Bemisia tabaci. Next base: position 41,693,505 of record NC_092793.1, read on the forward strand.
TCTGTATCCTTTGTTGACCGAGGCGCACGGTTGCATCTCGACGAGATCGGCTTGCCATAAATCGAACAATCTGAGAATCCGTACTTTACGACGCGGATAGTTTCGTCGTGCAGGTTTATGTAGCTCCTCGACGATCCCACGTTTTTCTGCCGACATGATAATTACCGTCGACGTCGTCGTCGTCCGCTCTCTCCATTCAAATGCTGTTTCGATGCTACTATTTTAACCAGACGATTGTAAGATTGGTGAAGTTGGTGGATACGCTCCAGACAGTGTTGACCTAATTTCATAGCTTCCTTCCACTTCCGTTCGGACCATTGTTTGTTCACCGCATCCTCATCGCTTTCGGGATCTTGCACTTGACGAATCAGTTTGTTCGATACGATATAATTTCCATCGGAATCCAATGAGAATCCGTCACCTTTTGGCCCGCGGCGTAATTTCGATCGTCCAAAACCGTCGGTGTGACCCATCGCAACACTATTTTCCTTTCGCTCGATTCACAACCTCTAATTGACTGACCCTATTTTCCAGTCGTGATAATTTCGTCTCGAGTCGTTGCATAATACTTTTGTATTCTTCCATTTTCTCCATACAAAGCTGCGCTAAATTCATAGCTTCCGTCCACCTCGAGTCTGTCCATTGTTTGTTCACAGCGTCGGTTTCCTCTTCGGGATCTTGCAGTTGTCGGATCCGTTTGTTGGATACAAGATAATTCCCGTTGGGATCCAGTAAGAAACCGTCACCTTTGAGACCTTGCTTCGTGTTGCGAACGTAAGTCCCTTTCGATTTTCCAAACCGGTCGGTGTGACTCATTTTCTTTTTTTTTGTGCGGAACCTATATCTAGTGGATGTAATCCGCTTCGCGAAACTCTTCGACGATACTCAGAATTTCACGATCGTGATCGATGTGACCAGCTTGTTTCGAAGCTACAAGTAAAACGAGACGTTGGACCAATTCGTTCGGATCGTCCCAATAGACGAGTTCTTGTTTCGCACGATGCATTTTGATACCGGAGCCTTTCTTCAATTTTTTACGCGATGACTTCCTCGTTGATCTCGGAGTCGATGTAGCGAACAAAGGTTTGATGAGATCGCGGTATATTTGACTGCGGTTCGAGTTGGGTCTACCGTGTGGATATGATCCCTACGATGCGCATTGGTGAGCGTAACTACTCGTTGGAATTTAGCGCGATCGTCTGCTGTGTAATTACGTGGATGTTTCTTTAAAAGGAGCTCCAAGAACCCGGGTGTCGGTTCGAACACCTCATCACCACCGTCCAAGATTAGTCGTCCGTCCGAATCGAAACTTATGGTTCGGTTTCCGATAAGAAAGTTTCCGTTGATCGCTTTCCGCACACCATACACGGGATCAGATTGTTTCGGATGTTTCTCCAGATCGTCCAAGTAGAACTGTACGGTCGGGGCAGTGATCGTGTCTCGAGAATCGACGTCGTCATCTTCAGTGCGACCCGTTGTTTGTTCTTTATCCGTTGCGTCTTGGAACGATTCATCATCAGCATCATCATCATCATCCTCCTCCTCCTCCTCCTCCTCCGCGTTTGAGTCGTTATCATCATCATCATCATCTTTGTTCATATTTTTCGGTGATCCGAACGAAGCAAATAAACTTTCAACAAACATTGTTTTATCTTTCGTTTCCGATTTTGAAGGTTCGATCTTGGTTTTCTTTTCCTGAGGAGCAGCAACTAGTGCGGGTGTTGATGACGAGACAGTTTTCTGCAACGCTGCGAGCGGATCTGTCAACGGTTTGAAAACTTTCTTCAACGTCACCTGAGCGTCCGCCTCTCCGTTGCGAATGGTATTTACCTTCCGTTGGATATCTTGACGGATTTTATCGATACTACCGTATTTCTGAGCGATCGTCGACAACGATAAGTTATCCATCTTGTACAATATGGGTATCGAAACCTTTTCGGTACCTTCCTTCGTTCTTATTACTATCTTTATCGATGACTAAAAACCCGCACTTGTCATGCCAGCACACCGAGCAGATATGTCTGAAATCTTCGAACGTGAAATCTGTGTTGACGTGATCGTCGTAGATGTGTCGCAAGTATGTATTGTCCTGTTTGAAAACTACGAGCAGATTAGCGTTATCGCGAATCAATTGTTTCGGTACCCGAGAATAAGTTTGACATAAGTAGAAACTGTCGACCGAGCTGTGCCTTCCAATACTGAAATAATCTCGCATCGCATTTTGTTTGTCACAAGCGACATCATCAAAAATGAAGACCGAGTCCGATGCGGCATCGTTTGGTGGAACAATCTCGGCCGTGTCCGAATAGACGTTGTATCCGAGACCGTCGATTCCGTCGAATATCTGACGCAGTTCTTCGTACTTGGGTTGGAACGGTGTCTTGGAGTACAAGTATACGTTGCGGAACTTCAATCCGTTCGGATGTTGTAGCAAGCAAACCATCACGTTTGTTTTATCGCAGTTTGACGGTCCGGCGACAATGCAACGGATACTATCCGGTAACAGTTCACTGTGTCGTCGTCGTCGTCGTTGTCGTCGGTTTTCATTTTGCTTCTTCTGTTTGTCGAGGTTCGGGACTCGCAATGACTTTCTTTGCTTGACGAGTCGCATCGTATTCGTTCCCTATTTTATCGGACAGTTATTTTTTTTTTACTTCTCCGTATAAATAGTATGGATATTTTCGTCAGAGTATGTCACCGAGAAGATTATCAACTTGCAGCAAAACCAATCGAGGACGTGGACTGTTAAACTCGTTGATAAATTCACTAACGTTCGAACTACACTTACCGGGCTACTACAGGTACTGCGGACCGGGCACTCGCCTCGCAGAACGATTGAAACGCGGAGATCCGGGTATAAATCCGCTCGACGAAGCTTGCAAGTCCCACGACATCGCTTACAGTAAGATCAAAGACACCACCGAGAGGAACAAAGCCGATCTCATACTTGCGGACAGAGTTTGGGAACGTGTAAAAGCGTCCGACTCATCGTTGGGTGAAAGAGCGGCAGCATACGCCGTAACGAACGCTGTGAAACTCAAAGCCAAACTCGGCCTGGGACTAAACAAGACGGTGGCAGCGAAAAAATCGAGACCTAAGAAGAAGAAGAGAGCGTCGAAGAAGACGAAACGGGTGGAGCGGTCGATCGAACGAATCTTGGCTCTCCCTAAGACGGGTGCCGGGGCGTCGAAAACGAAGAAGAAGAAACCGGCGGAGCGAATCTTGGCTATCCCGAAGACGGGTGCCGGAGTCGAGAATCTCCTGAGGAGTATCGGTCTGGCCGCGCGAACAATCACACCGGTAGCGAAAATGATCAAGACGGTCATCGACGGATCTTTGAAGAAGAATGTACACCTCGGTGAAGGATTCTACTTGCGACCGTACCGTAAAGGTTGCGGACTTTACTTGAAACCTTACCGAAATAATTTAAACTGATCCGTGAGCGGCACGAATCGACTAATGAAATCTCGTTTTGGTTCATCTTTAACATATAGTACATCGTAGTGGATCCCGATGCGATTCATTTTTAAAGTGAATTCATCGTACTCGAGAAACCCGCTATCCCATTCCAAGTGATGATGATTGCGTGTTAACCAGTTGTTTGTCACAACGTCTTTAGCGCTCAACTTGCTGCTCGGGAACGGAGGTTTGAATAAATAGAGCTCAGTTTCAGTACACTCCATATCCACAAGAGCAAACTCTTTGACGATGAATTTTCCTTGGCTCCAAAAACCTTGTACATAGAGACATGCCATAGTCCTCTCGTTCCGTTAGTTACACTTTTTACTATTTTCAAATTCGAGGTTTCTTAACTGACAGTTCTCCAGCAGATTTATTTATACTATTTATACGAGGTTGTTTAACCGCGAGGATTTTTCTCAACTCGGTCTCGGCTCCGCAACTTTCATCCACCATGCAAAGATCGTTGATGTCACGATGACCCCAAGGAACAGTGTTAACACCGTCTTCTAAAATTCAACGTTTATCGTCTAGTCCGCAGAGAGTTCTTTTTTTAGTTTTGAATGAGTATAGTTTATGTTTCCGCGCCCCGATCCTGCGCATCGGGGCGCTCATCCTCGATTCAGGATCTTGCAATATGGTAAGAAAGTTGTTAAAGTTAATTGATTTTAACGCTCCCGTTGATACCCTTTTTGCTCTTTTCTCCGTTTCACCGTCGCGTCGCTGAATCGATAGGCGTACATTTTCGCTCGCAGCGCGATGAACTCGGCAATGGGTCTTCCCGCCGTTTCGTCTTTAAAAGTACCCATCAATTTGCGGTTCGTCGCACTGCGACATTGGTGTCCTTCTGGGAAGTTGGTGGTGTCGTACATGTGTAGGTCTGACATCATATCATCGTAGACGTTCGGTGTAATCACCTCGTAAATGAACGAGTCCGTATCCATATAGAGAAGTTGAACTTGGTCGGGATTGTACTTCTTAAGCATGTGATTATAGTGGAATTGATATATGCGCACTTTACTCACATCTAGGATTGAAAAACCAACTATCATTGGCCTGTCTATGACAACCTCTGTTCTCCGTAAATGGATTGCTACCAATTCTTCTACGAAAATCGTGCGATCTATGAAATCGACCCGTGAGATGGCTTTCAGTATCTGTCTGCTGTTTGTACCCAATTTAATATTCTTTCTCTTCAACGGGTTTTCGATAAATTTTCCGTAGCAAGCGTTGCTGCATAGTTTCAGGAGCGTTTGGTGGAACGGATTCGTAGCGTCCCGTCTCAACCGGGCGTTCAGCTCGATGAAGGGTGCCAAGAAAGGAGCCTGACGGAATTTGATTGCCCGGTTGACGCGCAGGAGTTTTAATCATTGATCGAGCGCTTCTTTTAACATTACATAGTGGATAACATAGTTGTATTTATTAGCTAGAGTCGTCAATAGTTTCGTTGATTTCCCCGCTCCCGATGGTAGTATTTCGTTCCTGCACATGAACGGAAGGTCCTTGTGTAGGTTGCGGAGGTGTTCTGGATATGCAATATCTACATCGAGTGTGAACCCGAAAGGAGCGTCGTCGGGATGGTTGATAATAGTTTTCGCCAGAGTTAACAACTCTTCTCTTTCCGGGACCCAAGTGTAGTTATCGTAGGGCAGATGCTTTCTCATGGTATGGGCGTACAGTGCCGTCACATCTAAGTATTGTATATAGTTCACTGGTATTTTAGGATCAAACTGATCCGGTATCAAAGAATTGTTTGCGAGAGCGTGCCGTTTCACCACCTGTGTTATCCCGCCTCGGATCGAGCTCATAATCATGAATACCATATCCATATCATTGAAGAGTTGGATTTTCGCTTTCGTTATTTTTAAGAAGGCGTTGAAAGCGAAACCGGGTAGCGTTAAGAAGTTGGCACAGTCCAAACCATAGTTTTTCATCCCAAAGAGTTGGAACTCCTCGAACACATCGCTGAGGAGGCAAATATCGAGTCGCAAGTAGAAATCTGAATACTCGCCGAGATTACGGAAATTGAAAGTTTGCCACACTTGGAGAAACCGTTCGTATTCCTCTTCGGAGATGTGCGTTTGAGTCAGGGTGTTGAAGAAAGCCTCTCGCGGTGGTGGACGCGTCTCGTTCAGCTTGGCCGGATTGTCAACGTAATCGTACGGGAAAGGAGCTTTCCGACAAACCATATCGAACTCATTGTCTGTGTGAGTGAGCTTCCTCGTGCGAACGAAAGATTCGCGCGGGATCGTCTGAACCAGTTTATCCAACGACGCCGGGAGGAAACGGAACGAGTCGATGAACTTGATCGAAAACCTGTTTCCCAAATGGACCGCCATGCTGATGTAATTTTCCTCCGTGTGTGGTATCATTTCGACGCTATGAGGATACTTGTTCAGATCCAGCACTACCTCGTGGAAATCGTACTTACTACCATTAAGCAGGACGACTCTAACACATTTTTCATGTCGGAAAATAAGATTGCAATTAGAACATAAGGCTTTTCGATAATTGGACCCTCTTTTCCCTCCCGCTCTCTATTGATGGTCATGATCCCTTACCTTTACGATACCTGGTTGTGAGAAATGCACCTCGCAATGTCCACACCTATTTTCCGCTTCAAATAAGGCTCGGTCTTCATATGTCATGATTATTTTTCCCTTCTTTGTCATTGTAACTCCTACTAATTCTTTCTACCAGAGTAATTATATCGTCCAGAAATTTGATATGTGCTTCCTCGCCACGGTTCAGTTTTGGTTCCGTCATTTTAAATTCAGGATCGTCCGTGACGAGGAGGTAAGCGTAAGAATTTGAGATGTGTCGCCTATACGCAGACGCTGGATGCTCCGAGTTACCATGAGTTTGTTCTAAGTAGGCTTCAAATTGTGCATAAATTACATAATTATGTTTTATTGCCGTATGGTGATTTTTGAACTTGAGGTATCGCTCGTCGGGAAATGAAGCTAGAAACGAGTCTTTGCTTACCAAAGAGCAAAGAAGTTTATATTGACTCAATAGCTCCATCGAGTACTTGTACGTAAAGCGCTTCTTGCAGATGTAGATAGGATGTTGATGTTTTGTCAACTGTTTTCGTACAAGTTGTTCAATGTTACTGATCCAACAATAATGGTAACTTAAAGGTACGGGGGTTGAGAGACATAGTAGGTCGGTGTGGTCCTCTCTTCCCGGGTCGGCAACTTTAATTGGGTAAACTGTATACTTTTTCTTGTTGGACACAAAACTCTCACGGAGCCCAAATACCGAAACCGATACGTTGTTCCTTCTCTTGAATTTGACAATGTCATTTATGCTCGTGGGGAATCGAAGGCGCAAGAAATCGTAACGATTGAACAGATTTTTCCGGACGTTGTTCATCCTTCGAAACCCTCGGGAGGAACTTTCCCAACATTGCGAACAGGAAACAATGGTTTAATTCACCGTTATTTACATTGACAACATTGTTCGTTCGAAACGGAAGCTTAACGTACGTTCCTCCTCGATGTAACGCGTAATAGACGCTATTAGTGGCGACGTCATCATAGGGATTCTCCATTATATCGAATTGGATCCAAACAATAACATTGGCATAACCTCTTTCAATGCTACCAATGCGAAAAAATCGATAAATATTGCTTTTCTGTGACGTTGCACTAATAGCGTCTATAGCGGTTGACACGTAGCTCCATACCATGTATCTTCTTCAGCACCCACCCGGATCCGTTCATGTGAAAATCGAATGACTCTTTATTAATCTTGGCCCTGAACTTTTTATAATACTCGTCCAGATCCGTTGACGCAAAAATAGCTTCGTTCTTAGTCTTAAACTTTTTCAACTGCATTCCTTCCTTGTCCTTATCGTCAGCTTTCTCGTATTCAGCGTAAACTAGTATATTAACCTTCAATGCCTCGCCGGTGAGTTCTTTAATTTTTCCAATCACGAGGACTTTCGCTGTTAGTAGGTAGTCATCGATGATGAGAATCTCCGGCTGGAGGTTTGTGATGAAAAATGTTTTCAACCTACTTTGACAGGCAGTCTCGACTTGAACAATCGGTACTTTAGTCTCAAACAAATTTTTCTTGTGTGACTTGCAGATTATTCATGTTTTTCTCTTTTATGGTTTGAGATCTCGCACGTGTCACAATATTCTTGATTCTCATCGTTGTTGTCATCGGCAGGTGATGCGGTGTCCTTCATGGTGGACATCTTTTCAATGTGTTCGGGAGATTGCTCATGATTCTCTCCCTCCGCATAAAACTCATCACAAAGATCACAATTGATGAGCGTGTTGTGCTCCTGTTTAATATGCGTTTCATCGTTGATAGCCTCCTCCTTCTTATTTTGTTCCGTGCAGTGTTCGTGCTTTTCACCTGGTTTATGAAATTCATCACAAATATTACATTGGATGAAAGTTTCAACATTCTGTTGTGTTTGTTCTTGAGCAGCCATGATAAAGATACTATTTTAAGCTCAAAGTCTTCCAAGTCGGTCAGAAAAGGGAATCTACACTATCTTTACATTCGTTAGATTCTGTTGAATGAGAAGATTTCAAAGCGAACGACTGATACTATTTTAAGCTCGGGGTTTTCTGAGTTAGTCACCACAGAAAATCTACACTATCTTTACGTTTGGTGGATTCTGTTCACTGAGAAAATTTCAGAGCGAACAACTGATACTATTTTAAGCTCTAAGTTTTCAGAGTTCGTCACAACAGAAAATCTATACTATCTTTACGTTTGGTAGATTCTGTTCATTAAAAAGATTTCAGCGTGAACAAGTGAATACTATTTTAAGCTCGAGGTTTTCTAATGTCATCAAAACCGAGACCGATGAACTTTCGCTCGGAGACAAATCTACAGTTTTCATACCGAGCGAAAAGACACTGCTAAGTCTTAATTTACCTCAGAGTAAGTATAGTAGTAGTATTCATTCACCACCAAACTCGGTTACACTCGGACAAAGTGTGTAGTCATATTTTAGATCAAAGTAAATTTAGTAGTATTTCTTAATCACCAGATTCGGTTACTTTCGGACAAACAGAGTAGTCGTAATTTAGATCTAAGTAAATATAGTAGTATTTCTTAATCACCAGATTCGGTTACACTCGTACAAACTGTGTAGTTGTAATTTAGATCAAAGTAAATATAGTAGTTGTAAAAGTAGTAGCATACGCTGACCTGTTCATAACCTAAAATAAAATGTCTACCCTTCCATTTTCCGAATGTGCAATTAGGTTTTTGAGTTTTGAAGATTGTTTGTTCATGAGTTTGTTTCAAATACCTTATGAGATGGAAAAAATGCTGAACAAACAACTTGTGGAGTCAATATATTTACGAGTCGACCCGATTCATCACAGCAGGCGCAGCCACGTGCGTGACTATGAGTGCGTGCGTACGTTAGAAGCGATTTTGAAAACTCTCAAATATGAATTGCGCGGCAAACCCGCGTTTTATTGGTGTTTTATGAGTGGTTTTTGTAAGTGGGCTCTAACACATTTGTGCACCAAAAATGTCCAAAAATCTCATTGCATCGTATATACAAACCGAATCACTGCCACTCGACTAGTGAACACGGGTGTGGACGCGAGTCACAACAGTTGGATCGATAGGAAGGATTTCGTATAAATAGTATGCATTCTCTTCTCAGCATCGCAAGGAAGAAATCATGATCGATCAAATAATTCTCAGCACTTTCATCATCATCGTAACCGTCGTTGGAGTGAATTCCACAACGGTAGTGGAAAACTCATCCGAAGCAAACATCACAATGTGCCCGGTCCATCCGGAAATAAAATGCGCACCCTCTACCTTGACGGACGTTCTTCTATTTATCTTGAGTTTACTGGCGCTTATTTGCTCCGCTCCGTACCTGTACTCCAAGTACCTATCATCCGACTGCAAGTTCCGTTTCATCAGGATGGCCCGGAAAAATAACAATCGGAAAATCGATGATATAAGTGTTGATTTAAAGTTCGGAGAAGGAGAAGGGATCGATGTTTGTGGTTGACAACCCTCACGTTTTTTAAACGCGCACGTTTTCTGAACGCGCACGTTTTCTGAACGCGTACGTTTTCTAAACGCGGACGTTTTCTAAACGCGCACTTTTCTCGAACGCGCACGTTTCTCGAACGCGCACGTTTCTCGAACGCGCACGTTTCTCGAACGCCAACTGTTTAGAACTGTAACAGTAAATATCCACCAAAAAAAAAAATTTTTTTTGATTCATCAAACTGAGAATTGCAATGTCGAATCCCAGTTGCTCATCGCAAAACACAAGGTTCTCATACGCATCTCCAAGCGCACGCTACTAAAAAAAAATGGAAATTTCCGAAATTCTAAAATCCGATTTATGCACAATCTGGCAACATTGTATCGAAAAATCAACTAATTTCTTGCACCATCTGGCAACACTGTAAAATTCGATGTTTCAAAATTTCACCCATGAATAAATCATTAAATTACGTGCACCGTCCGGCAACAATGTAACCGCCATCTTGAAAAATACACCATTGCATAACCTGCGTATTGAAGGGGCTACATTACACCATTGTATAACCCGCATATTAAAGGGGCAACATGCAATACTTTTTTTACAGCGTTGCCATATTGAAAAGTAATCACCATACAACACTGTAATTTAATTCGTGTTTTTCTGCACAATTTGGCTCAAAACTTTTGTTCTCAAATTCCTGTTTTTACCCTACTTGTGATGGCTTTTTTAGGCTCTTTTTTAGAGCTTTCTATAGGGTTCCTCTTTAAAGGTTCAAACAAATCACTGATGTACTTTATTACATCTCTATAATCTGCCTTATCTAAGATCACAATTTTATTACCTTTGTCAGACTTTGTGATGATTACCCCTTTCTTTTTTAAATTGTTAACTACCTCTAAATGATTTTTGGCCACCCTGTTTTGGCCCTTTTTATTATTTATCTGGGATAAAACTGGAAGAAACAATTTCCTGATTTCCATTTTTTCTTGGTTAGGTAGGTGATAGATTGAATTCTCTATATCCACTATGTAATCTTCGGCATTCTCAGAAAAACTGAAATAACTTTTCAAACCTTGGCTTAGCACTTTCACTTCTTCTTTTGTTAGCCTAATCTTAGAACGGTTGATAATGTTATCACTTGGTACACTAGTTTGTGCATCAACATCACTCCTAAGTTTTTGGAGCTTTTTATTGAGTTGTTTTGCTCTATTCAGAAAATTGGAATTTGCACGTTGTTCTGTTATTTCATCTATTCGGCTCCATATAAAGTCTGGTAGATTGTTGCTCAAATATCTTCTCAGATTGTATGTCTTTAACTTCTAAATTGGATCTATGGCTGTACATCTGACTGAATATTTTTTAAATATATTTTCTCTGAAGAAAATTAGTATGTTTCGTACCTTTTTTGAACGACTTTTCCATGAACTTCGACGTTACACCCTTTCTTAAGGAATCTCTCAAAAATATTATCACGGCACCAATCACTCTTATTTTTACTTGTGGCTTTATGAAATCATTGACTTTGGGCACAAATTCTTCATAGGTCGGCGATTTTCTCAACACTCCGAACTCGTTAAAATCGTTAAAATCGTAAAACCTAAAACCGTTTAAAATATTAACATTAAGATTGAGCGGATTTTCAAAAAATATATCATTTTGGCTTTTTATGACAAATTTATTGTGGGCAAATGTTTTAGCAAAAACACAGACAGTTTGGACACAGACGACTGCGAGAAATCCGGCATTTAAAGAATAGACTGTAAGAATTGCGACAAGGTCTACGTCGGTCAAACGATTAGATCGCTGAAAATTAGGGGCAAAGAACATGCAGATTGCATCAAGAAAAGAGAGATTGAAAGGTCGGCGGTGGTAGCACATGTATGGAAAGAAAACCATGAAGTAAACATGAATCCTTCGCTCCTTAAAGAAATTAATAAAAAGCAAGATCTAACAACTTGGGAAAATATCTTTATCTTTAAGCACCCTAAAAATGTCAACCAAGATCTGAGCGGTATCAACAATCCCCTGTTCAGGACCCTCAATAGGCGAGGTGCGAAGGAAAATTATAGCGACCGCCACGCCGCGCCGCGGCCAGGGAACCAGTCACGCTGAGGATGCCGGAGTTGCGAGCCGGCCAAACGCGTCCGCATTTTAACTAATTTTTACGTGCAAGTGAGTTTTAGAATTTTATTTGACAGCATTTTGTGATCCGATATTTTGTTCGACGTGATTTATAAGCTACGGATACGGGTGCATTTCAGCTAATGGGATATATCCCATTAGCTGAAATAATGGGATAGCTAATGGGATGTATCCCATCAGCTGAAATATATTTTTTAATAAAATATGGGACTGACGTGTAACTGGTTGCTCAAAACTTTCAATTATAATATTTTCTCTCGATGTTTGGTTTTTTGCGTAGAAGCAGGTAACACCAACCGCGAAAAAATTCCTCAGCAGATTTGAATAACTATAAGACCTTTTTTTAACGTGCGAAACAGTGAAAATGTCAGTTTGGTGACATGTCACTCGGAGGTAGTCAATGTATCAAATCGTCATATAAATAAACCAGGACCTTTTGCGAGCTCAGTCTAATTTCTTTTTAAGTCTTGAATGTATATGGTTTGATGTAATATGCATTGTAACACCAGATAACTGTATTATTCAATTTAATTTGAGGCTTGAAGCGTGTAACTCAATATTATGTCGTTTGGTAACGCTATGCGTTTTAGTTTGTGGTCACTCAAGAGATAGCGCTTATGTGTGAATTAAGGCATGACTGAGTGCGGAAGTGGAGAACGAACAGACGTGTACTTGATAAGTCCACATATTTCTTCCCATTTCAGCATGATTTCACTTGTTTCCATGGTTTTTGGAGTGTCTGTCTTATTCAATGTTAGTTTGGTGATGCTGTTTTCCATCACAACTTTTGGTGAAATATGTGAGCAAATATTTTTTTCTTACATCTACAGCTGGCCTCTCGACCTAACCTCAATGATTCGTTTGATTTTGTTATTATAAATTGGTAGGAAAAATTATTAATAACAGCAAAATCACAGGTTTGGTGACGTCACCAAACCTGACTCACCGTCTGCAAACTGTCAGGTTTGGTGACGTCCAAGATGTGAGTTAGGTACTGGACATGAGTTTCAATAATTCAAACTAAATCTTAGGTATCAAAAAGACTAATCAGTGTGTTATATGTTGTGATGTTTTCCATTAATCACTGCGCGAAAAACAAATTGTCATGCGTTTAAATCAGTTATTTTAATGACCTTGAACGATGCTTTAAATGGAAGGATAACTTCTTTTTTACACGAAAGATTTCCATAATTTTTATGCAAACAAAAAAAAACGGGAAAAGTTTGGAAAGACATGACCCTGCATGATCAGGAATTTAATTACAACATAAAACATACTGATTAGTCTTTTTGATACTTAAGATTTACTTTAAATTATCGAAACTCATGTCCAGTAACTCACTTTAATGGTAGCACGTCATTCTGGTGACGCTACGGCAGTTTGATGACGCTATGTCAGTTTTGGTGACGCTCACTTATCAAGCAATTTTTCGATAACATCGTGTTATAAGCCCATTCTTAAACTTTCAACTACTTTCGTGCATAGTTATCTTCACAAATAATAGTTTCAGAACAGCATGCATCTGATTTTATGACACACATAGAGAAATAATGTAAGTCATTCTTGCAATGTAGGAATAAAGGACCCCGCACGGTTCTTATGGAAAATGGCCCTCTGTCAAATGCGTTGAAACTTCAGTATGTTGTGCAGCATGTCATCGTGAACGAAAGTTCCAATAGGCCAAACAAGATCCCATGTGCGGTTTTCGAGATATTCGCCGTTTTATGTGCGTAACCGGAGGTTTCGCGCGCTCCCGCCGGAGCCATACCATTGTGCGGCGCCGCTCGTGCCCTTCCCTCCCAGTCACTCTCCGCTGCCCCGCCGCCCGTACCTTGGCTCCTCCATCGCTCCAACTACGACGCTCACGAGGCTGCGCCCATCATTACCGGACCGCGCTCGCACGCCGTCTTCTTACGCGGCCTCTTCTTCGGCCATGTCGCCTCTTTTTCTCATCGATCCTTTCTCTAAGTCTTCAAAAACGTTTAAGAAGTCCATTTTTACTAAACATGATAATGCTAATATCACAAATAATACAAAAAGAGAGGAAAAACAAATGATAATCCATGCGAAAGTACGTAGGAGAGTTGGGATGCCTAAGAGACGTTAAATAAAACGAACTTTTTTTTATTTTCTTCCCTCTTCCTTTCTTTCTTTTTTTTCTTCATTTTTCTCATGTGGAAGCAGTGAAAGTAACTTCTGTCGGAAGATGATGTTGATGTTTTTTTCTTTTTTCTTTCTTTCTTTCAATAATGACGTGGCGGAGGTTGAGGGTAATTAGTCGGCTGACGATGCCCAAGTAGGAATTAACGTCATTATTGAAAGAAAGAAAGAAAAAAGAAAAAACATCAACATCATCTTCCGACAGAAGTTACTTTCACTGCTTCCACATGAGAAAAATGAAGAAAAAAAAGAAAGAAAGGAAGAGGGAAGAAAATAAAAAAAAGTTCGTTTTATTTAACGTCTCTTAGGCATCCCAACTCTCCTACGTACTTTCGCATGGATTATCATTTGTTTTTCCTCTCTTTTTGTATTATTTGTGATATTAGCATTATCATGTTTAGTAAAAATGGACTTCTTAAACGTTTTTGAAGACTTAGAGAAAGGATCGATGAGAAAAAGAGGCGACATGGCCGAAGAAGAGGCCGCGTAAGAAGACGGCGTGCGAGCGCGGTCCGGTAATGATGGGCGCAGCCTCGTGAGCGTCGTAGTTGGAGCGATGGAGGAGCCAAGGTACGGGCGGCGGGGCAGCGGAGAGTGACTGGGAGGGAAGGGCACGAGCGGCGCCGCACAATGGTATGGCTCCGGCGGGAGCGCGCGAAACCTCCGGTTACGCACATAAAACGGCGAATATCTCGAAAACCGCACATGGGATCTTGTTTGGCCTATTGGAACTTTCGTTCACGATGACATGCTGCACAACATACTGAAGTTTCAACGCATTTGACAGAGGGCCATTTTCCATAAGAACCGTGCGGGGTCCTTTGGCCTTCTGACTCTTTAATTTTAATCTTATCGAACGGCATCTCATTTTTTTTGGTTTTTTGAAGTAGCCATAGCCTAATGCTCTCAATCAGTACATTGAAACATCACAACTCAGCTAAATTAATTTTTTTAAAGCCACAAAACAGTAAGCGTCACCAAACTGACATTATTAGTAGTTTTTCTGACTTCCAAGTCTTATTTCTTTACATAATCGCAATGATATTGCGATGCACGTAATTAAATCCTATAGTATGGTGCTCTAAGATAACAGAAAAGTAGTCCTTAGCTTGATATGGCCAAATCACTTCTAAACTTTTTTCAGAACCATTCTCTCCCATTAGCTGAAATCCGCCCATATAATACTGAGTTAAATATATCGCCAAATAGTCCTTGTACGATCTCCGGATTGTCACTCCCCTAGTAGCAGAGAGGTATAAAAGAATTGAAAAATTAGTAAAAATTATGCATCCAACTAATAAATGAAGTATAAATTTTACATAAAAATTGTTTTAAATAACAGAAACACAATGATCACCTATAGTAGGAAAATTGGTTATTTTTGTTAAGAGTACCCATTTTTAGGTATCTTTTCCTCTTAGATTAATGCACAGATTATACAACTGTTGTTTTAAAATTAATGCACAGATTATACAACTGTTGTATAATCTGTGCATTAATTTTTTTCAAAAAATAATTTTTGAAATTTTTATTTTAATTAGCTAATTTAATTTTTAATTTAATTGATTTAATTTTTTAATGAATGTTTTAAATAACAGAAACACAATGATTACCTACAACACAGCACAACAAAATTTCGGGTTTTCGTTTGTCCTTCGAACCAAACCATTTTTCTCGATTCCTAGGTGATATAGAAGTCTGAATATGCCCATAATAATTTCAGAAAAATTGGCTGGTGCTCAGGGCGCCGCCATTTTGAATTTTCCAAAATTCAGAAAACCCATGATCGGGACGGGCAGGCGCCACGATGCCGCGGGAAGAGGAGGGACGCTAAAGCCGCGATTTCCTTCAAATGCTTATTGGCGCGGGTCGGTGGCGCCAAACGCCAATGGGCTGAAATTTTTTTAATTTAATTTCTAAAAGTCTGAGGTCTACTGAGTGTTAAGGTAGGTATTTTTTAAAAAAATTTCCGGTCACCCGAACTTTGAGGAAAAGCTCCTCGAAGTCAAAAGCCATTTGAAACGGGTCTTTTTCTGTGCTTCGAAACTGAGACTTCGTGACGTCACATGGTAAACACCAAGGTTCGCTCTTTATCAAATACGAGTAAAACGGTCTTTTCAAAAATTCGCGAAAAATCGATTTTTTTTGGCTGGACTTGATTTCTTTGCGTCGATGAAAATTTTAGGATTTGACCAATAATTTCAAAACAATGCTGAAAGCTCTCCATCATGATTTCTTAGTGAAAAAGGGAGTTGAAAAAGAGCTTTTCGCGTATCTTCTGCTGCTGCCGAAGGCCATGCGGTTCGTCGGATTCGGGTGTGCCTGGACTGCTTCGGCAGTGTTTGTGCGTTGTAGCCAATCACAGCTCGAGTTGGGCTCTCTAGGCGCTGGTGGCGCCGGTGACCAAAAATCGCAACAATACCATAACATAGACTTGTTCTCATAACTTTTCTGATCTCAACTAGCGCTGTGTTTGAGTTTATGATCAAGGTAGGTTCCGAACACCTTTTGGCATGATTTCCGACAGTATTTTCCGAGGAAATAAGATAATTTAGACACTTTAAATAGCACAACAGATCATACTTCGGCTCGGTAAACACACGGCCTAGATAGGAATGATGGCGGTGGGCGGGGCCTTGTATACCAACTGACGACACGGCTTGTGGAAATCGTTTATTTCTTACTGCGATTTTGCGACTTTTTATCGAGTTTTTACGAAGCTTTTGACTCAATTTCGGAACTTGCAAATGCGAAAAACGGTTTTTTTGCGAAAAGTTCTGTTGGAAACAGTAATCAAATCTAAAATCCCAGCTGCATGCAACTACCCCATTGTCATCAGAGACCGTGTCAAAAGTTACTTACGTTAGGCGATGTCATTGCCTGGCGAAAATAAGACGTTTACACGGGCTCTCATGACAATGACCACTAGACAAGGTACGAATTTACGCAATCTGATACATGTTTCTTAACCAGAATTTCACGTAAAACACGATTCGCGCAACAAAAATTACTGAAACTAACTCCGAACGAAAATATTAACGTTTTTATTTCACATTGGTTACAAGGAATTTGAACTGTCCGCTCACAGGAAATTCAAATCTCTACGTGAGTCAAACCGCGCACTACATCGGTTTCATTAAGCTTCTAAGTCGAGTAATGTTCATTTCCCACCAAAATTTGTTCGAACTATAAGAAATTTGCTATATCTGAGCCAAAGCGTAAAGATTGAGGTTCCTAGATTTTTATATAGCAGAGACTGTCATGATAACGTTTAGCGCGCGATGTGAATCACGTAGAGCATTGAGTTTCATGAGCTGGTGGTTTGAATTCACGCATCAAGAATCATTAAATATCTTCCTAAGGAGTTGATCCCGGTAATTTTCGTTATGCGGATCATGTTCTACGTGAAATTTTGATTTAGAAACATCCCAGATAAAATCGAACGTTTCAGCAACGTGGAAATCAACGTAGACCTTGAAACATTCCGGGAACGTTTACAATGTATACGTAGTAATCAACATGGAAGAACAGGGGTGCTCCGAAAACGTCTCACTGGCGACGTAACAGGAACGTGGAAAGGAACGTTGCTCTGTAAACCTAACCTAAAAAGTTAAAATCGCTCTTTCGCCGTTTCGCTGTCTACGTTTCCGGGACGTATAATTCAACGTAGTCCAAAACACGCTGTACTAGAAAAGGCGGCACAGGCAGGACACAGGCCAGGAGCGCCCACTAGGTGGCGCTGCATTTCGCGGCGCAGATTACTCAAAAGTCTACAGCGCATGCGCAGCCCATGTCGGCACCAACCAAGTTCCTGGAATCAGTCTGATCAGTAACACAGTAAAGGTTGCAACTGTTCGAGAGAGTCCACCATTTGTTATCTTGCTATTTGCGTACCAAGTGATTTTCGCAGTTTAATGTTGTGCTTGAATTGATGCTTATACCTCCGTGTTTTACATACATAAAAGTTCGTTAATTATCTGGTTTGCACTTACTTGTCTGTTTCTAATTCTGTATCTCAAGTCAATGTCCACAATTTTAACCCTTAGACCTCATGTTCTACTCTAAAACTGAAAGTGGTTATTCCTCCTCTAGTACGTACACCTAAATGAAAGTCGTGCCTATGAAGTGAATGATAGTATTCTAATTAATCGTCATTTATCGCAAATGAGTAGATAATTAACGAAATTTTCTAATTGTAAACACGTTAGGAGGGAAAGAGACACACAAACTGCGAAAAGCCCAAAAATAAATGCCACAAGGTGAGGTCGGGTAACTGGGCAAGAGTTCGGAGAAAAATGTCAAAATTTCAACTTCATGATTTTTTCCCCATCATTATATTGACAGTGGAGGCTACTTTTAAATTTTTTTTAGTAAGTACAACACCTTGTCTAAATGTAGGAAGAGTCAAAAGTCGAATTCCATCTTTCAATTTTTCCCCACAAATTTTCAAAAATTTCCCGTTTTTTTGACCCAGTTACCCAACGTCGTGGGGTAACTGGACTACCCCCCCCCTTAATTTTTGAGGGGGGCATTATTTTTAATTCTCATTGGCCAGAAGGTGATGTTCTGCTCATGAAGGTTTAAGAAAATGTCATTTGAATGTATATAAACATGTTTAAGTGGTTAAGAATGATGTCGTAACAGTTAGCGTCAAAACAACCCTCAAATCTGAGAATTGAATAACGGTAAAAAAAATTGTTTCCTTGTAGATAAATGCTCAGAACTTTCTGTATTACTACTTATAAAGTAGTATTGTATACCAGGACACTGTTTGGCCACTTTTAGTGAGAGTAAGCATGATACATCTTTAAAAAATGAAAAAAAATTAAGCCGCAAGACTGATCTGGGATAGAGTCAGGCGCCAAAAAGTTCCCTTAATTTTTAAGGGGGGCATTATTTGTAATTCTCATTGGCCAGAAAGGAATGTCCTTCTCATGAGGGTTTCAGAGAAATTCATTTGAATTTATATAACCATGTTTAAGTCGTTAAAAGTGATGTCGTAACAGTTAGCGGCAAAAATGTAATTAAGTAATGCTTAAGTTATGCTATAATTGACTTAAGTTAGAAGTTTAGTGTGCTGGGAACCCTGATTATTGGTCTTTGGCACTTAAAAGTCCGCAATAGTCAATTAGTTTTGACATTTTCAGAAGTAAACAAACACCGAAGCACAGCAACCTCGCAATGGGTAACTGGGCAGGTGCCACCACTGCCACCTGCCCAGTTACCTTGGGGTGGGTGCCCAGTTACCCCACAAAGGGAAAATTTTCAAGGTAACTGGGCATCAACCCTTTGCGGCCAGTGTTTTCATCCAATTACGTTGTAATTACTCACGCATTACACAAATACATCATACATGAAGAAGAATTGTCAAAGTTGAATAAAATACTTGCTGGGAGTGAGATATGAGGCTCTTTTCGGGACCACCTCCGGTGTTGTTTTAAAAAAAAAGCTGTCCAATTTTCGGCACTTCACCATTCACCGTAAAATTTTTTTTTGGGATTATCTTTACATGTTCTAGATAATCATAATCATAAATAGTACTCAATTGGAATAATTACCAAAGTAATCACTGGAAATAGTACATAAAACTATACATGAAACAATAAAGCACTTACCAAAGCCTTCCTCAAAAGCTAGATGTGTCATTTGGGCTTTAGTTCACAGCACCGGGAATTTACTTTTCGCCCCACGAAACACGTTTGTAAACATGACTTCAAAATAAACAAAGATTATCAACTCGGCGCAAGGTACACTAGTAAGGGTCTATAAACTGATGAAATTGACGCGTAGTTGGTTTTGAGTATGCCCACCAGGTGGCAGCTAGGTCGAGTGTTCAGTTAACCCGCCGTGCCCACTTAACCCCAGGCTACCCTAGTCACTGCCACGTCCCTGCAATGTAGACACTGAAACGTCCGGAAACGGTACTTAATACATGGACATCCACGTAGAATTATACGTTCCGGTACACGTTGTTCTCCACGTGGAAGGTTCCACGAGAAACGTGGAATTCTACGTTGTTGTCAACGTTGAAATTGTTATCTGGGATGTATCAGAATGCTAAAATTCGCACCCTCTCTAGTGGTCCATTGGCGTTGGGTGCTACCGACTCGAGTTGATAAGCATTTGGATGAAATCCTGGCCTACCGCTGCGGTGAGCGGTCGGTGGGCCAGACTGTCTATTCTTGCCATCCTCAAGAATTATTTCCCTTCTCCTGACAATAAGGAGTAATGTGGACTGTTTTTTTGGTCTCCTGAAAAATCGTGTTCTCCGAGATACGCACTTTTGCAGTTTCACCATTGATATAATGTGACAAAATCGTAATGAAATGTATATGTGTGATGTAAACCGTAAATATTAATTTATGATGTACTGAAATTGCGACGAGAATTATAGTTGGCAAACTTGACTAATAGAGTGACGAACCTCATAATGAACAATTTTAAGAAGTAATTCGACAAGAATCGGGCTGATTTTTAGTTTTGTAGTGAGCTTTGTAGTGAACTAAAAATGCGAATTGTCTAATGTTAAAAATGAAAGAAACAATAATATTTTTTCCCTATTTAATTTCCAATTTTTTTTATTATCCTCCACTATCCGAGGCTAAAATCTTAGCTCGCTAACTATGCGACGCGTTACAGCTTTGAGGATCAAACCAAGTATATTAGTATCGAAACCCAACACTACAGTATCCAATACAAAATGCACAGTCCCAAACCAAGAAACCACAGTTCTGCTCTGAAAACCACAATTCATATTCCCTATTTTTCGTAATACAAGGTCCTACTATACACCACCGGCGCACGGTGGATCGAGTCAATGGTTGAGGTCGGTCATGGGCGACAAAAAAAAAGTCTGATTTTAAATATTTTTTCTTGGTTTTCTAGTAGTTAAGCTTCCAAAATGAATGTATCCACGGTTCTAGGATCTTTGAACCCTTCCGCTTTGACATGCGGGTTGCCTAAATCTGACATTGCAGGTGGTATCAAATTTGCCGTCTAATTCTCGAGGTTTTATTTCGCTTTTGCATGAGTTCTGTGGCAGATAACTCAAAATTTCAATTAAACATGCTTACACCGAATTTTTTTTCGGTGTATTCTCCTCCCTTTAAGGAACATTTTGGTATATAATTAATGTGAATTGGCATATTTTTAGGAAGACCAAAACCACCTCCAAAGCTTGCTTTAAAAAAACGCCCAAAAAAAATGTTAAAATAGCTCGATAAAAAAATGTCCCCAAGTGTCCGCAAAATCCTTTGTGGGTTGCCTCCTGTACATTATCAGGAATGATATAATGTAATAATTGGCCGCTAATATCCGCTAATCTGCGAAAACGGTCCATTTGAATGATAGGAAGTCGCGCCTGCTGGGAATCCGATCTTGCTCTATTGTCATCAATAAAATCGTGCATCACACGATATCCTTCAATCTCGATAATTTTTCTACTGATTACTGATTTTGGCTTACTTGTTGACATTTTTGGACGATACATTAACCTTCTGTTAGTCTTTGAAGCTGATTCGATCAGCGTTATACTGTGCGATAAAGTTTAAGGTGTATGTTTTGCGCATTGTATATAAAACACGTCCCGTTTCTTGCAAAATGTCTGCAACATACCTAGAACTCTTTCATGAGCTCCATACAAATACAATTTCAACTTTTTTTCCCCCTTGGAGGATGACAATACTTTCTCTACCCTAGGGTAGCGAGAAAGTAAAAATTGGTTGTGGGTTGAAAAAGAAGAAATACAAGAAATTTCTTCAAGAGACAATAGTCCTTCTCAGAGGTTCTTCAAGGGATCAGAACTTGCATGAAAAATAATTTTCTTCCTATTTTAATATTTATTCAATAAATATGTTTCAAACTTCACTCCAAACATCGAGGAACAAAACGAAATAATGGAAGATGATATAATTTTTTTTTCCCTGCACATTCAATTTTTTTATGTGGTGATAAGTACCCATAATAATATTCTAGGATGACTCGATAAAAAGAAGCTACAGTATATACATCTTTTTTTTATTTCTTTAATATATTGATCTATTTTTTTGAAATATGAATATTTGTTGAATAACTGAAAGAGTAGAGAGTTCATAAAAATGAAAACGTCTATTGACTGGCTGGAGGAAAAGAGAAGAAAAATGAACATTATCAGAATGTTCCGTATATGTGTCAGTATGCAATTGCGAGAAACCAATTAACATGAACAAAAAACG
Organism: Bemisia tabaci; assembly: GCF_918797505.1. NCBI lineage: Eukaryota > Metazoa > Arthropoda > Insecta > Hemiptera > Aleyrodidae > Bemisia > Bemisia tabaci. Next base: position 41,715,468 of record NC_092793.1, read on the forward strand.
ATGTTAGCAGAAATTGAAAGAAATATGGCAACCTCCGTGGTGAGGGGGCTGTAAAGCCGCCCTCCCTCACTCCTCAAGTAATGTTCTTGAGTCAAGTTCTACAAAATTATTCTCTATGTAAGATGCTTACGGTCCCATTCGCCGAAAGTAACGTGAAAAAACAGCTATCAAGGATCCCAATTTCAATAGTCATGAAAAAGTGTGTCAAACTCGTATTAAAACTCGTTATTCGGCTGAAAAATGATCAGAAATGGAATCTACGACAAAAAATACATTAGATGAGTGTAATTTGCTCTATTCTAAGGGTGGGAAATCTCCGTAATCAGAGAAAATAAGACGCGTGATGCGCGATGACCGACCGCTCCCATTGACTCGATCCACCGTGCGGCGCTCTGAAACACGTCCCCGCGACGAAAATAAAACCCACAATTTTCCATGCATAATTTGGCAGCCCCAATCCAAACCAGCATGGTATCACCGCAAATTGAAGGGGCTCCTTACTCGTGCGTGTTCCAAAACCCAAAAATTTGAAGGGGCAACATACACAACTCTGTTGCATAACCTACAAATTGAGAGGATAACATACGAAGGGCTGCAGCATGACTTAGGTACAGTTTGACGGGGGAACATGTAGAAATTTGATTTTTCTGCAAAATGTTCCAACACCGCCCACCCCTTCTTCCATACAGTTCATATTTAATGCACAAATTTCCAACACTGACCACACGTCCTCAACTGTTTTTAATTCATATTTTTGTGCACAATCTGGCGTAATCTCGGCTTCAACTGCCCTTTGTGTGTTACAAGAAACACGCTGGTTTCGCGCAAAGAGCGGTTAAAACTCACTCGTAAGCTCAATGATCATTGAAACCGAACCGATAAGAGTTTTGTCCAGTCGTAGGCTTGCGCTACAAAATTAATTAATGTATTCGATTCCTCATTTTATCAATTGCATAATCTTCATTATCGCGCATCTTGAGTCATCTTCTCTTGTAATTTAATGATAGTGTGAAAGACTATTATGAGAATCGTACCTACTGAATTAATCAAAATTATGTGTAATACCAATTTTTACAGAGATATTTCCGAGTAAAGAACGAGTCTTAATTCTTTCTTCTTCAATGAAACTCTTACGCGTTTTGTTTTCTAGTGTTCCACAAAAAAACTATCGGTTGTCTATCCCATCGTACATCTTTGCAAGCTGTCTTATAAATAATCAGAGAGACAGACCGTTTCATAGTTTTTGGACTGATTTTTGGAGGAAACAGACTCTCAATAGACCTAACTGTAGATACTTAAGTAGGAGTAAAAAAGAGAGAGCCATGCGATTCCACCTCCCACTATAAGGAAGTACAGCACCTTACGAATAGACGCAAAGGTCACAGGCACGCAACGCACTAATCAACTATGACGACACCGCACAGCTCGCATAAAGATCTACTTAACTCTACGTTAAGAAGTGACTCATATCATTACCTGAGTAAACCGAACAAGATTATTTCCTACTACACGCGCGTCATTAAGTAGGGAGCCTATAATTATCTCGCACTTGACTTTACTTTTATAGGCGAGACATGTAATTACACAGACTTTCCTCATCTTACATCAAAACCGAATAATCGCTTGAACATACGAGATTTTCTTAAAATCTCTCAACATGTATATGAGGAAAAGAAACAATGCATCCTATTTTTTTTTATGCACACGTGTCCCCCCCCCCCCCCCCCAAGCAACACATTAATTATCACGACTAGTTCAATCTTCCGCAAGACGCCAGCACATTCTGAATCGCGTAACAACAAATGAACAGGAAAACATTGCAGAATTAACTAACAACGAACAAGGAAGAATACATTTTCCCCACTTTTCAATTCAACAATCATAGTTTAGATGAAAAAACGTCATCAACTGCCTATTCCACTAGACGATATTATTTATTTATTTATTTTTTTTTTTTAATTTTTTTTTTTATTTTTTATTTTTTTAATTTTTTTTTTTTACGAAGTTATGACGTTTTGCGGAAAATAATCATTGCGCGAACGAAACGCGAAAAGATTGTCTTTCCTAGTGCAGCAATTTCTGACTTCAGAACGTCTTCAGTTCATTTTTTCCACTCGTGACCAACTGCACTCCGAGTGATACCCGTAAGTTTTCTAAGGAGTCAATACATCTTAAGGAAGTAAATATTTTAAAATAAGGAAGTGCTTTTAACCTCACAGTTCTATCCAATATTATAAGGAAGTGTTTTTTACACACGATTGTATTGCTATGAAGAAACCCGTTTCCACACCACCTTAGAGGTAGGGTTATCAGCGCGTTTTTTTTAAAGTGGTAGCCCCAGTAGGCTTATTCCACCAGATGATATTATTAGTTTACATCACAAAAGATCTATGTATGTAACTATCATACAACTAATCCTTTGGACAATTTTCCAGAATGAAGTCATTCGACACGTTTTGATATCTTAGAATATTTTCTGAAAAAAAAAAAAAAAAGAATCCGGAGCTGCTTACCATTTAAAGAGTCATTCCTTCCCGTAAGCAAAACTTATACATTGTAGGATAGTAATATCGCATTTTACCCAAGGACACCCACTGCACACCCTTTGATTTCCGCTTTTTACTTTGTAAGCCCCCTCTATCCACAGACAAAACTACTCTCCTGAACTAAACATCCTGAGCCGCACACTGTATGTCCCTCAGTCTACGGCAGGGTTTACATCCAATAAACAGCTAATGAAACTGTAAATCACACGATATTTAATTACACCTGCGAACAAAGACATAAGTCACGAACGTACATCAAAGGAAAAAGCTTAAATACGTCACGCTGAACCTACAAATGACGTCAATTCTATATTTTCATAGGAAAAGAAGGAGCGGTGCTAATTTTTGTAGAGACCAAAATTTTTGTTTTAGGGGCAAACAGTTGAGGCAAAAGGGCTTAGGAGGTGCTAAAGTACCCTTTTGGATGCAAGGGGCCCCTCCTCCCACAATTTTGGGTGTTATATAACTTTTTGAGAATCTACAAAATTTTGAAATTGGACCCATGTGCGGCGACGTCCATCCCGTGCATGGGTAAGGTTCTGGGGAAAACTGGATAAAAGTAGCTTGGGCAGGTAATTTGAATTGTTATCGAAGCAGAGGACCTATAAATGGAGAAAAGACAAGGAAAGGCAAGTAAAGAGCAGGAGGTGGTGGAATTGGAGGAAATTCTATCGGTGAACAAGGTTAAATAAAACCACGAATCGAATTGAAATTCATCCTGAACCATAGGAATAAATTGTTTTCACATAACCCGAAGCCTTACCTTTGACTCTTAAGGAAGTGAACATTTAATATCCGTACCATGAAGATGTGCCGTGCATACTCTCCCAATAATTCTACTTTGACTGTTAAGGAAGTGTAATTTTTTATAATACCGCGAGAAAGGTATCACCACAAAAAAAGAGCAGCCTGTGCGTTTTTTTGAAGTGGTGCCCCCCAGGATGCCTATTCCACTTCATAAAATTCATTCGCATCTGGTATGAATCGATCGACGAGAAAGATGTATTTTCTTGATTTCATCTTTTGAACAATTTTTCAGGAGGAAGTCATTTGATACGTTATCACGCTTCACAATCTTCTCCCAATCCACACAATGCTTGAAATTTCAATGAGCCCCTTGCTCAGTTTCTGATAACAAAAACCTTCTCCCCATCCAGGAGAGGAACAAATTCTTCTATTTCTTCATCCATCACAGAATTACTTTATAATGAAGATTCTAAAAATAGCTTCTTCTTTTTTCTTTAGACCTCTCTAAAGACGGAAAAGAAATACCTACATAAACAAGTAAAAAAAGTATTTAAACATGGAACAAAGCCTTACCTTACCCTCTTATGGAAGTCTCCATTGTATATCCTTACTAACAAGAAGTGCTTTGCTTACTCACCCAACCAATATACTTTGACTGTTAAGAAAGTATACATTTTCTACAATACTAAGAGGAAGCTCACCCAGTGCAGTTTTTTTACTGTCACATTATATCACCTGTCTATGAATTACGCAGAAACATTTTCATTAACAATCACCTAAACACCAAAGAAAGAAAAAACACAACTATTCTTTTTTCTACTGCGAAACAAGATAATCATTTGAGAATCATATATCTTACTATTTCTCCCACTGTATTATGATTAACGCAATTCACTTCAGTCCACTATATAAGCACCGCTGGGTCTAATGAATTCCACAGAACGCTAGACGCAAGGATTACAGCACTACACACACACACAATACAGCACTATACACTACCACGATGGAGGGAAAAGTAAAACTGAGAAAAAAAAACTCGCGGGACACTATTACACAATGAAAAATTAAATTGCAAAAAATCACTCGAGAATCACATATCACACTGTTTCTCCCACTGTATTATGATTAACACACTTCGCATAAGTCCACTCCACGAGCACCGCTGGGACTGCGATAAATTCCAAAGAACGCCAAACACAAGGAGTAGGTAAGGAATACAGTTTAAACTATCACGCTAGGAAAAAAAATAAGAAAAAAAAAAACTTGCGAGAGAAGCTATTGCACACTGAAGCGGGAGCGAGGCACTGGAAAAAACACAACTGATGAAAGAGCTAGGTAGCAATCTGCTTTTATAATGTACGAAGTTATGATGTTTTAAGGAAAATAATCATTGCACGAACGAAACGCGGAAAAGTTGTCTTTCCTAGTGCAACAACTTCGGACGCCAGAATCTTAATTGCTTCCTTCGTTCCTTCGCGGCGCAGCCAGAATTCCGGGCGTATACAGTCATTCAACCAAGGTGAACTAGTTTACCTCAGCAATGACGTATTTAAGGAACCACCGTGGAGGCATTCTACATCAAAGTTGACTGAGTAAATGGAGGAATGCTTCCGCTTATTAAGATAGAAAAACCCTCTGCAAACCTCCGGTTTCTACCAGTTCGCCTCACGCCAAACTCCTGCACTCACCACTGGACACCTCAGAGGACCAACGCCACGCTGATCTTGGAAGAGCCCACACCAATCGCGGACTCTATCTCCACATCTCTTAAAGGAAGCGGAAAAATACTTCATTACATTGTTTAAGATAATTCTTTTTCCATACCACACACGAGGTAGGCTTACCTTTTTTTCATCCAGCAGACTCCAGTAAAATGAAGCAATGTACGCTTTAAGAGATGAAACAATCACTTTATGCATGAAACAAAACATCACCTTAAAAAACAAGGAGAATTTTTATTACCCTATAATACTTGAATCTTATGAGCATCATAAATGACGTTAGAAGACAACCAATCACAAGTGAAATCTTTAGTCCTCATACTCTCTATAACAATACATTATAACTAACATGCCGATTTTATAGCGCTTCCGTGTTCTCTGCGCCACCCAACCGCCGCTGATAACGATCCTACCAAAGCTCATCAGCAACTCGTATCTCATGATTTACTCCCCTACGTACACTGCATATAAATACACTACTACTAACATGCCGATTTTTCCGTGCGCTCTGCGACAGCCAACCGCCACTGATAGCGAAAGCTCCACTAGCAAAGCTCCTCAACGACTTGTATTTCATCTCTTCCTGCCCTACTCCATCAATCCATGATATGTCCGACAACCTCTATAGTCCAGGCAAACAAGGAAAAGAGCCTGCAAAAATCCCGGGTAGCAATGTTTTCATCGATTCCTATGTAATTTTTGACGCTGAATCCGAATTTCAACTTTGCGCCATTAAATTCGAACCGGAAAGTTGCCAAATTTGGCAAAAATGGCCTAAAATCGGCCTTTTCTCCTTTAACTTGCTAAAAATTGATCTGACGATAAAATTAGTTATTTTCAGAAATAAAGCTCGTTAAATTTCCTATAAAACAGTTTCTATACTTTTTTTTGCTCAAGGCAAAATCAAGCGCGCTGGCGGGCTCCAAACTTTGAAAAATAAGCGAATATTTGGTTTTTTCCGGGTTATGGCCTGTGACTCGTCCAAAATTGATCTAACGACAATTTGGTTGTTTTAAAAAAAAAGTTCGTTAAATTTCCCATAAAAAAGTTTTTACACACTTTTTTGCTCAAGGCAAAACTAAGCGCGCTGACGGGCACCGAACTTCGAAAAATGAACGAAAGTCGCGTTTTTTTGTGGTTTTTGCAAAAATCCCGGGTAGCAATGTTTTCATCGATTCCCATGTAATTTTTGGCGCTGAATCCGAATTTTGACTTTGCGCCATTAAATTCGGACCGGAAAGTTGCCAAATTTGGCAAAAATGGCCTAAAATCGGGCTTTTTTCCGGATTATGGCCTGTAACTTGCCAAAAATTGATCTGACGATAAAATTAGTTATTTTCAGAAATAAAGCTCGTTAAATTTCCTATAAAACAGTTCCTAAACACGTTTTTGCTCAGGGCAAAATCAAGCGCGCTGGCGGGCTCCGAACTTTAAAAAATGAGCGAAAATTGTGTTTTTTGCGGTTTTTGCCCGATGTCTCCTGTTTTAATCGTCCGACGAGTAATTTCTGGACAAATTAAGTGCAGATGATAAAATTTACACTTACTGAAATGAAATGAATTGATGTAAATAATAAGGATAGCCCAACACATTACAGTATGCGCAATTTTCGCACATTTTACGAAGTTCGGAGCCCGCCAGTGCGCTTGATTTTGCCCTGAGCAAAAAAGTGTATAGGAATAGTTTTATAGGTAATTTAACGACCTTTATTTCTGAAAATAACTAATTTTATCGTCGGATCAATTTTTGGCAAGTTACAGGCCATAATCTGGAAAAAAGGCCGACTTTTGGCCATTTTTGCCAAATTTGGCAACTTTCCGGTCCGAATTTAATGGCGCAAAGTTGAAATTCGGATTCAGCATCAAAAATTACATAGGAATCGATGAAAACATTGCTACCCGGGATTTTTGCAGGCTATAGCCCCTTTCATGGCTTATTTGCCTGGACTACTACGTTTTTCGTCAGGGACCCAATCCAGAAACTTCTTAGGCAAGCTATCATCTGGCACCCTTTGCACATGCTCATACAAGCATCATTATCTTCACTTCGAAATGGACAGCATGTGATTCTCCCCCCTCCTTCCCCCGTTCGAGTGTGTGAAAATGACTATTAATTTATATAAATAACCCTACCTCTAAGGTGGTGTGGAAACGGGTTTCTTCATAGCAATACAATCGTGTGTAAAAAACACTTCCTTATAATATTGGATAGAACTGTGAGGTTAAAAGCACTTCCTTATTTTAAAATATTTACTTCCTTAAGATGTATTGACTCCTTAGAAAACTTACGGGTATCACTCGGAGTGCAGTTGGTCACGAGTGGAAAAAATGAACTGAAGACGTTCTGAAGTCAGAAATTGCTGCACTAGGAAAGACAATCTTTTCGCGTTTCGTTCGCGCAATGATTATTTTCCGCAAAACGTCATAACTTCGTAAAAAAAAAAATTAAAAAAATAAAAAATAAAAAAAAAATTAAAAAAAAAAATAAATAAATAAATAATATCGTCTAGTGGAATAGGCAGTTGATGACGTTTTTTCATCTAAACTATGATTGTTGAATTGAAAAGTGGGGAAAATGTATTCTTCCTTGTTCGTTGTTAGTTAATTCTGCAATGTTTTCCTGTTCATTTGTTGTTACGCGATTCAGAATGTGCTGGCGTCTTGCGGAAGATTGAACTAGTCGTGATAATTAATGTGTTGCTTGGGGGGGGGGGGGGGGACACGTGTGCATAAAAAAAAATAGGATGCATTGTTTCTTTTCCTCATATACATGTTGAGAGATTTTAAGAAAATCTCGTATGTTCAAGCGATTATTCGGTTTTGATGTAAGATGAGGAAAGTCTGTGTAATTACATGTCTCGCCTATAAAAGTAAAGTCAAGTGCGAGATAATTATAGGCTCCCTACTTAATGACGCGCGTGTAGTAGGAAATAATCTTGTTCGGTTTACTCAGGTAATGATATGAGTCACTTCTTAACGTAGAGTTAAGTAGATCTTTATGCGAGCTGTGCGGTGTCGTCATAGTTGATTAGTGCGTTGCGTGCCTGTGACCTTTGCGTCTATTCGTAAGGTGCTGTACTTCCTTATAGTGGGAGGTGGAATCGCATGGCTCTCTCTTTTTTACTCCTACTTAAGTATCTACAGTTAGGTCTATTGAGAGTCTGTTTCCTCCAAAAATCAGTCCAAAAACTATGAAACGGTCTGTCTCTCTGATTATTTATAAGACAGCTTGCAAAGATGTACGATGGGATAGACAACCGATAGTTTTTTTGTGGAACACTAGAAAACAAAACGCGTAAGAGTTTCATTGAAGAAGAAAGAATTAAGACTCGTTCTTTACTCGGAAATATCTCTGTAAAAATTGGTATTACACATAATTTTGATTAATTCAGTAGGTACGATTCTCATAATAGTCTTTCACACTATCATTAAATTACAAGAGAAGATGACTCAAGATGCGCGATAATGAAGATTATGCAATTGATAAAATGAGGAATCGAATACATTAATTAATTTTGTAGCGCAAGCCTACGACTGGACAAAACTCTTATCGGTTCGGTTTCAATGATCATTGAGCTTACGAGTGAGTTTTAACCGCTCTTTGCGCGAAACCAGCGTGTTTCTTGTAACACACAAAGGGCAGCTGAAGCCGAGATTACGCCAGATTGTGCACAAAAATATGAATTAAAAACAGTTGAGGACGTGTGGTCAGTGTTGGAAATTTGTGCATTAAATATGAACTGTATGGAAGAAGGGGTGGGCGGTGTTGGAACATTTTGCAGAAAAATCAAATTTCTACATGTTCCCCCGTCAAACTGTACCTAAGTCATGCTGCAGCCCTTCGTATGTTATCCTCTCAATTTGTAGGTTATGCAACAGAGTTGTGTATGTTGCCCCTTCAAATTTTTGGGTTTTGGAACACGCACGAGTAAGGAGCCCCTTCAATTTGCGGTGATATCATGCTGGTTTGGATTGGGGCTGCCAAATTATGCATGGAAAATTGTGGGTTTTATTTTCGTCGCGGGGACGTGTTTCAGAGCGCCGGTGGTGTATAGTAGGACCTTGTATTACGAAAAATAGGGAATATGAATTGTGGTTTTCAGAGCAGAACTGTGGTTTCTTGGTTTGGGACTGTGCATTTTGTATTGGATACTGTAGTGTTGGGTTTCGATACTAATATACTTGGTTTGATCCTCAAAGCTGTAACGCGTCGCATAGTTAGCGAGCTAAGATTTTAGCCTCGGATAGTGGAGGATAATAAAAAAAATTGGAAATTAAATAGGGAAAAAATATTATTGTTTCTTTCATTTTTAACATTAGACAATTCGCATTTTTAGTTCACTACAAAGCTCACTACAAAACTAAAAATCAGCCCGATTCTTGTCGAATTACTTCTTAAAATTGTTCATTATGAGGTTCGTCACTCTATTAGTCAAGTTTGCCAACTATAATTCTCGTCGCAATTTCAGTACATCATAAATTAATATTTACGGTTTACATCACACATATACATTTCATTACGATTTTGTCACATTATATCAATGGTGAAACTGCAAAAGTGCGTATCTCGGAGAACACGATTTTTCAGGAGACCAAAAAAACAGTCCATATTACTCCTTATTGTCAGGAGAAGGGAAATAATTCTTGAGGATGGCAAGAATAAGATGTTTTTTCGGACTCCATCAGATTTTTGAAAAAGTTTTTCGAACTGTCAGAAAACACGGCAGAAATACCAAGATTCACGTTTTCGGCACTAAGAATCATTGACCTTCACTTAATCATGAGTTACGCATTTTTGCAATCAGTGTTTTAAACCTGTTGTTGACGGACTTTGATAATTTAAAAATTGGACGAAGAGTTTAACACTTAAAATTCCTTATCAGAAGTCTTAGTTTGATCTCATACAGGGTGGCCCAGACCTACCGTACTAGACCTTTTTTTCGGTTAATTTGGGTCGTACGAAGTCCAGGATCGCAGGTAGAAATAGAGAATCGACCCCAAGGAAGCCGAATTTCATGGTCTCAGAGCCCCCCTGGTGTCTTTAGGGGTATTATAGGGGGGTCTGTACTTCAAAAGTCAGGGTTCATGTCAAAATTTTGAGATTATTTCATCGGAATCAGAACTTACGGAAATTTTTAACTTCTTACGACCCAAATTAACCGAAAAAAAGGCCTGGTACGGTAGATCTGGGCCACCCTGTATGGCTGGATCGAACATTACCATAAACTATTTTGCCGAAAATTTGTCAGTACTCCCCACTTCTATAGGTGTTTTTAATTCATATTTTTGTGCACAATTATCTGTATAAATATCTGTAAATATCTGGCCTTACAACCTCATTTTTTCTACTGCTCAGTTCTGTTCCGTCTTTCGGCTACCTGATCTTTCTTATGATAGGCCTGTCGCTAGTATGTTCATCTCCTTTGTGTACCATATCTACATGCTTTGTGTGTTTTCTCTTCAGGAGCATCTATCGGTTAACGATAGCAACAACTCAATATCAAAAACACAGGTCTTTGAGAAAGTCGACGAGATCCCCAGTGAATTTGAGTGTTGCTTTTGCACCACAAAGGTACTCCTTTTACTTTTCCGCTCGAAGTAGGCGCTTAAACCCACAACCCACTGCATCATCTGTCATTGTGACTAATCGGTCAATGCTTCACCAATTTGAGCGCATAATACATAATAAAACTAACCAGACACTTATTGAGAAATTCAATCAGTATTCCAGCAACGGTGAACACATTTCTTTTGGGGATTCAACACGTTTTGATGCACTGTGACACTTGTCCCCTTTTGTCTCCGTTGCGAAAGTGCCTTGTCATGCAATCAATCTGATGTCACACTGTTTGTTGCATGAAGCAGTGTAACCGTCCCATATCAATGAATTTTTCCTATCCTTTATCCACTGTCCAATTTTTTTTTTCTTTTTTCATCATGAGGTATCTTCACAAATTCCGTGGAAAACTAAAAAAATAATCGCATTATTGTGCAGTGAATATTTTTGACGCGGTTTTAAGGTAACTTTTGAGATATCAGACGTTGCAATTTTACTGTTGATGACACAACTGGAACAACTGGAAGGTATAGTATTTATCACAAATAAAAATTGAAACAGACAAAGCATATGTAATACTTTCAATAGACTATAAGAATAATTACGGTTTAAGTACTTGTACCTAAAACATATTAGGAACTTTAATTACAGTGAGTTTTTTTTTTTTTTTTTTTATTCTACAAAAGAGTTTACAAAGAGTATACAAAATGAAAATTACATGCGAAAATGACAATAAATTGGCAGGGATATTAAGACAAATTTAAGATTCTACAGCAGAAAAACACGAGGACATTAAGACAGCAGATCAGGCCCAAAAGATGATAAAATAGAAGACTTTAAATGAAGACAGCCAATGATCAGAGAGCATGTAGGAAGACTGGAGGTAGTGTAGGTTAAGGCATTAAACAAAGCGTAGAGAGACATTTAGAGCCAGAAAGTAAAGTCTGAGAGAGCTAAGTAAGGACCTTAATTTGATGTAGAAGACTGCCCGGCTGCACCTTTCGGTATATCAACGGGTGGGTACATCTTGAGATGCTTGGTAGTGAGAACTAGGCGGACAAAACGCATAACTGAGTTCCAGTTAGATTCCGATTTCAACATAACATTGACAACATTGTCAGGTATTATTGTCAATTACAGTAAGTAGCCTGAAAACGTGACATGATAAAATATGCGATAAAAACTTGGATAACAAGTTTAGACAAAAAATCAACACAGGACGTTTCGACCGATGACCCCGACTATCGTCAAATGGTGAAAAGAATAAAAAAGTAACAAATAAGAAAAATAATCATCTTATTCCTCACTGGTAAAAAAAACCTCTTGGTCCAATGCCGTGGTGCATTGACTTAAGAGTGTAATTTCTTGTCGCCGGATTTAAGAGTCTTGAACTCTTGTTTCAAGCGGATTTTGTATTGATTCAATTCAAAATCCGCTTGAAACAAGGAGCCAGACTCTTAAATCCGGCGACAAGAAACTGCATTCTTGAACCAAGAGGTTTTTTTTTACCAGTGCTGGCCTTCGTCAAATGCTAAAAAAAAAATTAAAAGTGATAAATAAGAAAAGTAATCACCTCGTGATTGCTTTTCTTATTTCTTACTCTCTTAATTTTTTTTCCGGCAGTTGGTAATGGCCACCAACCAAACCGTTCTGTGTTGATTTATTGTTTTACCCTTATACATACAAATCAGGAAAACATACAACTTACACCTAAATAGATCTTTGTACTTTGTTCCCCTGTAAAACTGGGCCCTCCTCAGACAAGGTACGAATTGTAAAGCATTCTCATACATGTTTTCCACTTAAAAATTCACGTAGAACATGTTTTGGACGACAAAAATACTTCAATGAACTCCGGACTGAAATTTTTAACGTGTTTTTGCGGCCCGGTCTGTTCGAGACAGATCAGTGCAGAGGTCCGCGCCAGGCAAACGCCGCGCCACGGATCTCCGCACCTTGCGTGCCAGACCCGTTTGATTTCCCTTTGACAGATTGCTGTGCCGACTTCTGCACCGTTTTGCGCGTCTTAGGTGTCGTACCTTTAAGGTGAATCTACAGCGGTGCGTGGTAAGAATTTTTTTCACGTAGGGAGCGCCACCGCTGTGTTTTGATTTGTTGGTCCACGCTTTTAGAGTCCGCACAGCCCCACGCGAGTCCTTGGGCTTTTATGAAAGTTAAAGGAATTTCTGTTAAATTCATTGATACAACTTTCATAAAAGCTCAAGGACAAGCGTGGGTCTGTACGGACTCTAAAAGCATGGACCAAAAAATGAAAACATAGCGGTGGCGCTCCCTGCACGGAAAAAATTCTTACTACGCACCGCTGTAGATTAAACTTATGTTAGTTGCAAATCAATCTTATTTTACTTTATTTCAATTTCGCCTTTCTAAAAATTTCTCATGGGAATGCCATGTGATCACATACGCTCTCGCGGGAATGACAAGCGGGGATGTGCTCCCAGGGGAATGACACGACATCACATGTGCTCCCCTGGGGAATGGATAGGAGAGCCCGCGTCCATCCGTGCGCTCCCCTGGAAGCCGACATGTCTATGTGACCCGTATGCTCCCATGAGAGTGTATAATGTGACCCGTATGTGCTCTCGTGGGACCTCTCACGGTGTCTCGTGAATCATCATACAACTTCAGGGAAAATGCCACGGGCCCATATGTGACTGCAGCCCACCATGTATAGTGGACCATCACAGAACTATATTCAGGGAAAATGCATACAGGACCTTACAGCGTCCTACAAAGACGTCACCGAACTTGGGAACGGATACAGTGCGACAAAACGCTGCATCTTTATCTACTTTAGATGCTTTACAAGTTATACCCCCATAAACACTTCCCCCGGGACTGGACACGAGATCACGTGTGTTCCCCTGAGGAATAGCCAGGAAAGCCCTTGTGCTGTGTGCTCCTAAGGGAATGACAGGGATCCCCTGTGCTCCCAAGGAAGTGAAGAGCCGGTCACCTGTGCACCCTAGGGAGTCTGGGGATATTCAATCCTGTCCCTTCGTCCCCGCGCGTCCCGTAGTTTTAAGGTTCAGTTGGCGGCCTTCCGGCTTTTTGGTTTTTTTTTTTTTAAATTTATTTTTCAATCCATTTTATTTATCTATTAACTGTTATCTTTATAAATTGTTTTTATTTATTGATTTATTTTTATATATTTTTCAGGTGCGTTATAGCCAAAAGATGCTATGGAGTCGAATAAATTCGATACACTACTACTATTTTTGTAAATAATTTAACAAATTTTATTTATTTATTAAAATACATTTTATTCCACTTATTAGTTGTTTATTTGAATCTACTTTACTTTATTTATTTATTTATTTATTTATTTATTTATTCATTTTAATCTATTTTTAGTTTATTTTATTTATTCATTTAGGTTAATCTATTTTATTTTATTTTATTTTATTTACTTTAATTTATACTATATATTTATTCATTTTTTATTTTTTTTTATTTTATTAAATTTCATTCATTCATTTTTCTTCGTTTTAATAAGTACATATACATCTTTTTTATTTGTTACATGTGTTAATCACTTCTTTCTTTCCACAAATTGATCTACTTTTTTATTTTTGTTTCTTTGAAACTGCGTAATGTAGAAATTTCCAAGAATATCGTTGCTTTCCATCCTGGAATCGGCGCAGCGCTGGGGTCGTTTATGCTTGCTAAATTACCCGCAATTAACACGCGATTCTCCGGAGCTCCACGGCAGCGGCACTCGGGCGATCACGGGGGTTAAGTAACTCGGGCGTAGTTAGTACTTAGATAGGACACAGCTTGGGATTACCGCGGTGCGGAGATTTGCAGAATGACTAAGAGTTCCTTTCATGTCCAAAACATGCCACGGCAATCATACCAATTAATTTTCGTGTTTAATCCTTAATCTTTTTCTTCTATGACTCTGCTATTAGAGACGGCATTTTGGGCACGAATTAGGGTGCATCCGATGGGAGGCACTTCTCATGGGAGCCACTTTCCATGGGAGCCACGTCTGAGGGGAATTATTCTTCTGCCCAAAACATCCTGAGTGTAATTCCCGTGAGAAATTTTTAGCAGGGATCTTTGGTTAGGTTTTGATCAGTTTCATTGATGTTGTTGTTTTTGGATACCAGACATCGCAAGATCTCCGTACTTCTCTTTATCCCTCAATTTCGTTCGTTTAGGTGCTTTTTATGGCCAATCAGAATTGAGTTGTCTCTCCTCTAGATATAAAAAAAAAACTCTACCCAAAAAAGTACCTAAAGTTTTTGTCAAAAGGTGCAATTGATAACAGCTACTTGCTTGTTTTGATTAGCCTGGATAATCGAACGCGTAGAGGTACCGCTGACGGCGCACAGTCGAATGTGTGACAAGAAGTCGGGGGGTAATTTCGACGCCATATTGGATTGCCACTATAGTGGAAGCAAAAGCGGTGTTTTAAAAATTCGAACTGCAAAAGTCGTTTGCGGAGGGAAAAACGGCACGAAAAAATCGGAGAAAAGTAGTGCGTGATCAGGAGACAATTAGTCCAGTCATTCTAGCTTTTTACCTCGGACAAATTAGCACAAACTTTTCCTTTGGTATATAGGGTCTCTAGATACCTAATAAAATAGAAAAAAAAATTTACCAAAAAATTCCACCGTGAAATTGGTCAAATCGCAGTTTTTTAAAATGGCGGCTTACGGCGATTTTCAAGGAGGACGTACATACGGATTTTCCTTTATAACTCAAAAATAATGCGTCAAACAAAACAATTTCACGAGATCAGTTTGAAAGATCATAAGATTCTAATTATGAATCAAGAATCATATACCAAACTTAGGCTTTTATTATTTTTTTTCCGAATTTCACTATTTAAAAACAACATCCGGCAAAATCTGCTGAAATTTCACGATTTTTCGCGTTCTTGACCAATTTTAGGTCGAAAAAATTAATTTAAGGTTAAAAACAACAACACCACTGAAAAGTACGCTAAATTTTACATAAGTAGACCCATTCATTTTAACTTTTCATCCTTTATGACCTCATTGGGAGACGAATCATTCAAAAGCATGAAGTCAATATTTAACAACAAATTCAGCAGTTTTTTTTCCGTTTCCAGCGCTTTCGATCAATTATTTTTCGACAAAAGTATAACTTTATACATACTTTTTTGGAAATTACGCTAAAAATTGATTTCTCTAGAAATTTCAGAATTTCAACAATTTTCAGCTTTTTGATAGTTATAAACTGAGAATACGATTCAACGATGGTAATAAACGTTTAGAACATAAAATTTCTAAAAAATTGCATACCTGAAATTACTGTTTTAAGTTTTTTAAAGAGAGTTAGATATGGCGTTAAAGTTGTCTATTGGAAAACCCGGCTGCTCGGTTTAGAACCACTTTCTTAACATATACCTAAAATTGTCAAGTTTAGTCATTTTGTTTGAAGTAACTTTTATGATACCAATTTAATAGCACATGAAAGTTAAAAAAATGTTAACGAACACATTTTTGAAGGTATTTAAGTGTACTTGGAAGCCAATTTTTGAGACGTTAAAAAATTACAAATTGTTCAATAACAATTTGTAATTTTTAACAACAAGGCTTTCTCTCAGGGTCTTGTGGTTTTTCATGGCTGCAAACAACTTTTCACATCAAACCATGGTAATTATCAAAAAGCTGGTAAAATTTTGTGTAAGAAATGTACCTTTATTTGTATTTTTGGCGTCCCTTGTGATTATGCGGAGGCAATGTTGAAAAAAATTGCAAGTGCCCGAAAAAAAATTTCCCGCGGTTTTTCTTATTATTTACGTGTTAAAAGGCGTCTAAGAAAAAAAACAAGGTGCAAAATGAAAAGTTCATAAAACCTCTTATATAGGGCTATTGAAGTTTGCCTTAAAACCTTTTTGAGGTGTCTTAGCACTGAATTTTGGTTTAAAAAAAGTTTGAAAAAATGATGAAATTTAACTTTTTAGTTATTTTTGAGATTTTATCGCTTTTAGATGAGCTTTGAAGTTAAAATTAATGATGTAACGGAAAAGTACTTTACATTTTGGTTTAGAAAATTGTGTTCAACGTCCTTTTAAGTGATTATACTTGCCGGTAGGATAATCTCTTCTGGGATCATAAACAACACTTTCCTGAAGAAAATCCGTTTTTAGCTCCATTTTCCTAATTTTTAAGCATTTCAGAAGTGTTTGATAAAAAAAACCACTGTAACCACGTGAAAGTACATAGAATTTAAAATAAGATAGGGTACCTTGTTTCAAAAATTTCGAGATTTTTTGTGTTTGACACGGCTTTATTTAAAATTGTAAAAAATGCGGCATTATTTACAGAAAGTTGAGTTTCTATGTAAAACACCATCCCTCAAAAGGCCATATCAATACAGCAAATACTCCATCAATCGTGTGAAGTTATTCAAATCATTTCTGGAGAGCAAAAATTAAATAACGTAATATAAAAGAAGTAATAGGAGGGGCAACTGACCCTCCTCCTCTCTCCTCCTCCTCCCTCCGCCTCCCTCCTCCTCCTCTCTCCTCATCCTCCCTCCTCTTCTTCCTCCTCCCTGCTTTCTACATGGAGCGCAAATGGATATAGGACCGCAGTCTGGAACTAACAGATACTTCCCGCATACAAAGTGAAGACAATTTTCATCGTATTTATGCATACACTTACGTAAAAATAAACGAATAGGATAGAGGACAGAGAGTGGCGAAATCTGTACATTTAAGGGTTTTCAAAAATATTGCGGAATGGGACATATGAGGGGAGTTACGATGCGAGCACAGCCGCCGCCGCGAAGCGCTTTACGTGAGGGATTGGGCTGTGTAATGGCGGCAGCTCGGGGAGCAGGTCCTTGTGCGTCGGAGGAATCAATGGTAAAAGTAATAATAATTATTATGATAAATTCAATACACCATTGAAGGTTTGGAACTTTTGAGCGGCCAACTCTAGCGTAAGCGCGAGCAAGGATTGTAACGAAAGTACAGATGTCAGCGGGGGGCGGGGTTGTCAACAGGGGAGAGGGGTATGCATTTATACGTGACAGGCTCGTGTGAAAGCAGGAAATCTAAGTAAATAAGAAGGAAAACAATAAAAACATTAACATTTTACTGCCCTCAGCATCTTGTCAGCCGAATATGCAACATTTCGTACATTATTAAATATTATTTAGCTTTCAATAGACCGAATAAAACAAATTAGTAGTTTCTTTATTTCATTACTCGGCTTTGTATTTCTTAATATGTGGCAATTAAATATTCGACGATAATAAACAAAATTGCATTTTAACACTTATACCCTCAATTAAGCAGCTTGGAGGACGAGGCGCCATGAGTGCAGTTTTTGCTATTTCGAGAAAAACGTGTTTAAAGTTACTTAATATTATACGTACTTAGCCTTATAGCAGAAAGAGAGTTCAAACTCACATTATAATGCTTAAGCATTGGATGTTACCGGTGAATTTTTCATAGACTTTATTGTTCTTGCCGCCATCTTTTTTCCGCCATCTTGAATTTTTATTCAGACTGAATAAAGTAACGTCAAATTCGAATTTCCTAGGTCGATATACCGGGGTACACCAAGTCTCATGAAAATCTGCCGACAAATAGGTGTTTTACAGTTTTTTTCTTAGAATCTTTAGCTGCGATGGTTTAAACAGTAAACGGATCAGATATGACCCCCCCCCCCCCCCTCCCGGTCCGTCATCCCTCTAATGTGCTTCTCCCTTTACTACGTACCATGACTATCAAATTAATAACAAAATTTATTTCAAAAGTAGTGGAATATTCATTAAAAAGGGTCACACTAATCGAAATCCCAGCCAAAATTTACAAAAAGTAAAAAATGTCAAATTTGACACCATTCCATAAAGACCATATAAATGTCTTATACCTTTAGTTAAACTTTGATGTAATATGTGTTTTGAAAAGAAAATTTCACGCTTTTTCCATTGGTACCAACAGTTTTGAGAGGAAAAATTCTGCCAAAGCTGTATCTTAAAAGTTACAGACCAAACTTGAGATTTCAAGAAAATTCTAGCCTTATTTGTTGGTGTCTGACCTCGCAGCTCGGTGCCAACAAGTCAAAATTAAAAAAAAAAAGATCTGGTTGAGGAATGATTTTTACTCTACTATTTTTTGCTCTTAAAAAAAATTGGCCTCCGGCCAATTTATGCGCGGCGCAAGCGCCGGCATGTGAGGAGGGGGGGGCTTCGCCCCCCCATCATGGTGCGAAGATCGCACGAGACTTTCTCGCTTTTGCCGGCGCTCCGCGCCGGCATAGACACATTTGCTGGAATATTCAGAAAAATACTGCCAATTTCACAAAAACCTATAGTTTGATTGGAATTTTGATCGCAGGATAAGAGTTATAAATTTTTTATTCAAACCACTGCACTTTATTGTAAATGTCTTCGAGATATGTGATGAATTCATACATTCGGACTCGACTTGTCGACATTATGAGGCATCCTCAATTAAATATGTAATTGATTAATGATGCCTCCTATTAAGGACGGCGATCCGTAAAAATTTTAGCTCTTCTACGATTCATTAGGATCCATTAGATTCATTGGCATCATACTTCAGATATGATTATATATTATAATATTTTCTTAAGCACGGTCAAAAGCTATCAAATATCTACTTTAATGGGTAGAATGACTATTCGATGTTTAAATAGTCTTAAAACTAAACGGTTTTTGCTTAGCATCGCCTAAATTTTAAATTTGGCGGGCGAAAATCTACCTGCTCGAAATGGTTCACCACCCGCCCGCCAGAGCGCCACTTCCTTGGCGCGTATCCCCGTAATTCGAAACGAAAACAATAGATAGCGCCACCTCCTTGCTGTTCGTATCACCATGTATTTAAACAACAATCACAACAACAACAACAACAATAACAACAACAAACGTCAACAAACCTGGACCTGGACGGGTTATAACGCGCATTATTATCAATCTTGTGCAGTTTTATTATACAGGGTTATCCAAAAGTCACCTACCACCCCTGTAACTTTTTTCCTACTTAAGATAGAAGTTTGAAACTTTGGGAATGTTCCTCGGTCTAAGGTAGCAACTTTTTGGTTCCCCCAAAATTTTGGAGGGCGGCCCCCCTAAGGGGGGCGGGGGCTAACTTTTTTTTTCAAATAGCAACCCCCCTTTTGGGATACCTCATTCGAAAGATAATAAAAAAGAAAAGTTTTGGCGGCAACCGCAGGTCAAAATGTTGATTTTTGACAAAATGGCGGCCGGTCAAAGTTCAAAATGGAGGAAATTTGGCAACTCCGTTTTTCATCGGCAGATTGGTGTGAAACTCAGAATCCTAGGGTTTTTCGGGACGAGAAAAACGATTCTGGCATTAGTTTTCCAGAAGTGTCAGCCCTTTTCAAAATGGCGGCAGATTAAAATGGCGGCAGATAAAAATGGCGGCATAGAGCGGGAAGTGGATATTTAGGCTGCTTATCGTCGGATTTGTATGAGACTTGGTATCCGGGGGTATTTCGGCACGAGAAGAATGAATCTTTCATTGGATTTTTGAATTTTTTAAAAAGTTTAAAATGGCGGCGAAAAAATGAAGGAAAATCCATATCACGGCTGTTTACCGTTGGATTTGCACGAAAGTCAATACTCTGGTGGTTTTTGGCTCGAAAAAAATTAATCCTTCATTAGATTTTTGAAACACTGAATATCGTTAAAATGGTGGCGGAAGAATAACGGAAAATCCGCATCCACCATCGTCATTCGCATTTTTCCTGCCATTTTAAAGTTATTAAAAAATTCAAAAATCCAATGAACGATTCGTTCTTCTCGTGCCGAAATACCTCCGGATACCAAGTCTAATACAAATCCGACGATAAGCAGCCTAAACATCCACTTCCCGCTCTATGCCGCTATTTTAATCTGCCGCCATTTTGAAAAGGACTGACATTTCTGGAAAACTAATGCCAGAATCGTTTTTCTCGTCCCGAAAAACCCCAAAATTCTGAGTTTCAGATCAATCCGCCGATAAAAAACGGAGTTGCCAAATTTCTGCCATTTTGAACTTTGACCGACCGCCATTTTGTCAAAAATCAACATTTTGACCTGCGGTTTGCGCCAAAACTTTTCTTTTTTATTATCTTTCGAATGAGGTATCACAAAAGGGGGGTTGCCATTTGAAAAAAAAAAAAGTTAGCCCCCGCCCCCCTTAGGGGGGGCCGCCCCCCCAAAATTTTTGGGGGGACCAAAAAGTTGCTACCTTAGACTGAGGAACATTCCCAAAGTTTCAAACTTCTATCTCAAGTAGGAAAAAAGTTACAGGGGTGGTAGGTGACTTATGGATAACCCTGTATTATATTCGTGTTCAGTACCTCGTAAAAAGGAACCGCGAAAGATGGAATCTGCCGGGATTCTAAATTCATTAACAACAAACATATTATTAGTTTCTAATAAAGATCTAAGTGTCCGTTCTTGCGTCAGCTTCGATGATTCATAGTATGTAATGACGTAATGTAAGTATCTAATTAGTTGTCTAATTTTGCTTAGTGGTACCTACGGAGTAATTTTGGAGATAGTATATGATGCATTATATAATGCATTTGAATTCCTAGGTTTCACCTGACTCAAAGCCTTTGCTGTTAATATTCTGAAGCGTTCCGACTTATTTATCGGAGAATTGAGCGTTTCCTATCGGCCCCTCTGCAATTATGAGATTAGTCCAAAGATCCTTAGGAACTTAAATTAAAGACTCAGGTGGTGCTTTTGAGCCAACTCTCAAAGAATTAAAGGCATTTTACAAAATCTACCGTCTGTGAGCTCTCCGTGTGACCGAAGTGATCTCCTCGCTAAATGACGCGTAACCCTTCAATTTTTAGTTTAGTCCAAAGACCTCACAGGAACTTAAATTAATGAACCAGGTGGTGCTCTTATGCTAACTTTCGAAGAATTAAAGGCATTTTTTCTAAAATTTACAGTCCTTGAAAATGAGCTGTTTGTGATGTCGTAGAGCAAAGTGCCCTCCTTTTGGGCCTAGTAATTCCTTGAATTTTGAGTTTAGTCCAAAGATCTTGTATGAACATGAATTAATGACTCAGGCGATGTGCTTGACGCCCACTGTTACAGAATCAAAGGCATTTTTCAAAATTTACAGTCCTTCAAAATGAGCTTTCCGTGTGATTTTGCTAAAAATGGACAATGTAGCCCAGCCCACCCCCCAAATTTTAGCGTACCCCAAAATCGTTTGACGTGCATAAGGAGACCATGGATATGGTGTTCTGTGAATATTTTGAATAAAATCGAACAGATAGATTCTGAGATATCGCTGTAGACAGATTTGGGGGACGCTCCACGGACGGACACACATTTTTTCAAGTATGGTTATTTTGACCCCTGGGACCTTTAAACGTCTAGAAATGATGAAATTTCAACTTTTTTTTCTTTTTTTTTCTTGGAGGATGACAATACTTCCTCTCTACCCTAGGGGAGCGAGAAAGTAAAAACAATATATATTAGTGAGCAGAATTTTATACTCTAAAAAATTTGCAAGAATGATTTTTTTCACTGAATGCATTAGAATCACGCAAAATCGGGAAAACGCTGACGAAGTCAATAATCAATTTATACGTAATTTCAGACGGCCGCCATTTTGTTATAAGCAATTTTGACTATGTTCCTGAGGGGGGCTAATAGTAAACTTTTTTTGGGGGGCTCCAGACATGTTTTCGAGCGCTTTAAAACCCAAGAGAAGTTTGTGCTAATTTGTCTGAGGTAAGGCCCTTTTTTTGCTTGAATGACTGGACTAAATGCAGTTTCTGAAAATGCAAGAATTAGAAACAGGTTAAGCTCAATACATCACGATTACCGGATACGGGTGAAATATTAAAAACATACTTTTTTGGATCACAATCGTGCAGTGTTTTCAAAGTTTTCTATTTCTTTTTTTTAATTTGTTCAGAATCACCCATCAGAATCTTTTTCTAACATTTTTGTTGATCTTTCTTTGCCGCCTGACCTTAGTCTGTCAAGGGAGGATCAATAAAAATGACGAATCCTCGAAAACTTTAGGATATAAAATTATTTGTTCGTTTTTTAATGAATGAAAAAGACACGCAACTTTTGTAACACTGTGATCGAGATACGTGAATCCAAACGTTTATTTACCTCCTAGAAAGTTTGACACATTTAAGGCTTGTTTGAATCGAGCCGGGTGTTCAATAACACCAAATTTTTATTACTTGCTGAATAATAGGTATTTAAGAGATGTAACGGGTGAAAGTACCCTCACTGCTTAGTCTTGTGCTTGGCTATACTCAAATTAATATTTTTACACTGATACCTACTTTAGTTACAAAACTCCACTATGAAAAGTTTTCTACCTGTTCATTAAAGTCTCGATTATATGCTTTCTGTAACATGCAAAATGCGCTAAAAACTATAATACAAGCATGGCAGCTCATCATTTTTAACAGAATATCCGCACGTTTTAATGCTTCCTAAGTAGCACAGATATCAATAAATCGCAATCAAATGGTAAAAATATTGCTACCGCATCGAAGTTTATGTATTTTGCCTAGCTAGGTAGGTACTGATTGAAAGCACGCACGGCTCATTGAAATTATTCATTTGCAATTATTCATCGCACTGCACATTGCCTATGTTTCTAACAAATGGAACCTAACTCACTTTCTTTATTGTGTAAAATTGGCATATCTTGACCAATATTATGTAAAAATATTGCAATTTTATTTAAAAAACTAAAATTCCATTCTCTTGAAATAAATCGCAATTTATTTCAATATTTTCATTGTTCTGTGCTATTTGGGTGTTGAGCCTCCTTCAACGCTTTCTTTTCTCTTTTTTATTTCATTTCGCACGGGGCTTAATTTAGACGTCTGAGCCACCCAGTAAGTAGATTTCCTATGCACCCTGGTTAACAACCAATACAACTATACCATGACAACTATACTCAACTAACCATGACAACTATACTCAGGATACACGTCAGATATTTGTACACATAATACCTATATACAAAGCCGCAGTATCGTCACAGGCTAGTCATCAATAGACGTTGACCATAAATATGTAGGTAAAGTTGTGGAAGGATGCTGATTGAGCGTTTTTGCAGGCAAAGACCCCCTACAAGATGCAGGCGAGCAGGGCTCCGATTTCTCTTCTTCGGAGCGGGAGTAGCTTGTGGGACATGCAGCCTGCTCGGACTCCCTGCTCTATTGCTTTCTCCTCTCCCCTACTCTTTGCTGATAATGGCGCCAAGCACGAACTTCACTCTCGGAGAAAAATTCGATTGCCCGGGGAATTGACCTTTTTGCTTGAGATTAAGTTTCTATAAGAGTCCAAACCAAGTCCTCGCCAGGGAAATTCTCAGAATTCTTTGGAATTACATTTTTTTGATATAAGGGTTTAGGAGGTAGAATCTTCAGAATTTCCGGAAATATCACAAGCTTTTGTGGAGGCTTTAGCGTTCTGAGGCATTGAAAAATTTATCTTGAAAGTACCAATTTACATTTGGAATTTTGATGGAAAATAAAGGGGCCGGGTTTCATCCATATCTGAGCCATGTATGTTTGATTAGAGGATTTACTGTTAAAAAGGGCAGACGATGCCAGCTGATAAGGGATGAGTTTGAGGATTTTTGCGCATGAAGTACGTTTTTAGGAATGCCTTGGCAGCTGACGACTAAGGTAGTATCCTTCCTTCCTTATTGGAATTCAGGGTAGATGTTAGGAAAAATTGAAAAAATAAAATGAGGTTTTCTACGTGCGGGAGAAACATAATATAAGTATTATTTAATTATTGAAAATAGCTCTAACTATGGTTACAGATAGCCAACCGTTTCACATTTTCATTATAAAATGAAATCTTTCTATTTCCCCCAAAAAATCACAATTGTTTTTAAAGCATGTCAGAGTGGACTAATTATTAAAAATTCAAACTTCCCTAGTTCTTTTGCGATTCTGCCAGGAATCTAAAATTATAAAAACTGACAATATTAGCAACATAACGGCGCCTACACCAACAGCTACTGCCACGGTTCACGCGGGAAAGTTAACATCGTCCGATCGGCAAGTACGCGATGTAGTAATATCAACACAATGAGATTGCTCCTTCACCGCTAAGCCCAAGTAGCATTTTTCAACGTAAAAATTGATATAATGTATCAATTTATAGGTATAAAGTTGTAAAAAATATTGCAATAATATAGCTATAAAGTAGCAATTCTCAGTCAACATTTGGACGATTTTTCCCGATTTCGTCAGGTCAGATCGATAAAAAAAATCTTATACTTAATAGCAATGTCATTGCTATTAGTGGCGGTGCCAAATGGTTTTAGGAAAATTGAGGAATTTATCAGTCTACCCTAATTTTTACAACGTTGCAGAATCCATTCGAAAATCCGATCTTGCCGGAATTGACAGGGAATTCATGATTCAATCATCCAGCACCCTTTAAATTCTTCTGTCCGAGGCGGGATTAGAACGCGCAACCTTCGGATTACTGCCGTGCGCCGCCTTTACCGTTTGAGCTAGCCAGGCTACCTGTCGGGTACCTCACTTTTCACACATTATATAGCTCCGACATGAAACGAAACCCTTACCGGCGCATTTGCATGAAATAAAAAATTCAAAGAATTAAAAGTAACATAAACAGAAACGAAATAAAAGGAGGAAAGAAAGGCATGAAAGAAGTAAAATTAAATTACCCAGAACTTGGTTAAAAGCATAGACGATATTTATTTTGATTGACTGGAAATTCAAACCTTTTAAAAAAGCATTGAAATTTTTAAAGTTTCAGATTTATCGAGTTTGAGCTATTTCGAGAAGACTAAATTGAGGAAAAATGGTTGTTTCATCAAATTGTTGCGATACATTCCTGCATTCATGCTAGAGATTTGAAAACAAGTTACGGAAAGGAACACGCGGGAGTTTTTCATTATACTTAATAGCAAGATTATTGCGATAATTTTTGCGCCTTGCAATTAGCAGATTGGCAACAGGTGACACAACCAATAATCGGAATTTATTGCTACATCATAGCAACAATATTTCCGCGCCTTCAAATGAGGGAGTAGGCAATACGCATGGCAAATATAATATAGCAACATTCCTACGATTTTATGTCCATCTATAGGTATCCTTGCTACTTGGGAGTGTGGCTACCTATATCAACGGTTAATGTTGTTTCATTGACAGCAACTGACAAGTAAAATTCACATTTTAGCATTTGCTACTTTAGCAAGTACATATTTTGTTTTGTGGCATTTTTTTATAGTTAATTTGACACTAGCGAAGTCCAATCAGCAAATACAAAAAATGTTAATGTAGCAAAAAAAATCTTTTTTTTCGTATAAAATTTATCACCTCAACAGCGGGCGTAGTTAACCCAACAGTAAAATGAAATGGTTTTTTAAAACTAGAAAATTTGTAAAGATATCATGACCATTTCTTTCCGTGCTTATCCTATCCTCTTTGTCTGGGGGCAAGACTACGGATTCATTAGTAAGTTAGTCGAGAGAAAAGAAGCAATATGCCCATGTGTGTGTTCTGTGGTGGATTGGCGTCTACGCAAGGATGTCAGCGATCTACTTCCAAAAACGGGCTGCAAGACAGCTCCTCATAAACGATGTACACTCGGCAAAACCTATGGTTTTCAGTGTCATAATAGCCTGACTTGTAATTATCAATACGTAGTAGTAGGTAGTAGGTGCTTCATTCATTTTTAAAAATTTAATTCTCATGTGTAATTTTAAACAGTTTTAATGCATGATGAATTCTGTAAAATTTCGAATGATATACCTAATGAAAATTTGAATATCATCATCATTAATATAAACTTCGAAGAATTCAGACTTTCAGCGATTCTACCTTTTTCTACTTCACTCGAGAGGTTGCCAGATTGCGCGATAAATGTGAATATTTTACATGGGTTTGAATTGGGAAAAGTGCTGAAAAAGCAACTTATCTGGCGACAATAGAGTCCGGGAGGGACGAGAGGCTGCCTTCCTGGGAAAACCCATGATTTAGCCGGAAATGTCATTAAAACAATTGATTCCGTTTGAAGCATCAATTGTATACTAGGGGAAAGCTATTTAAAAATAATAATTGTAAATGGACAGAGATGCCACAGAAAGGGAAAAAGGAAAGGGAAAGGAAATGAAATGAGGATAATATACAATCAGAGAGAATAAAACAAAAACATCACAGAAATTTATATGCGATGAAAGTATAAGAAAAAAAACACGAGTGGGCTCATTGTGATTCGAAACTCGAACTATACTATCGTTGAGCAGTTTTTAGACCCCTACGCCACCGATAATCTTCTTAAGAGGTAAAGATGAACTTTTGCTAATTCAGCAAGTCAAATCGCGGAAGGAGATCCATGGATTGTCTTTTTCCGCCACCCGATGGGATGACGTCCCAGTCAAATACGTTTTTGAAGAATTGATCGATCCCCTTCATCGCTTCATCTCCACACATCTATTCATGTGCAAATGATCGCACGCTCCGGCAACAAGGTTCTGTGACGAAATCATTTTTGCCTCCAGAGGCTCCAAAATGTATACATCTTAGTGATGAAGCCGAATGTCACTCTCGTGGCGAGTGATTAGGGGTCCAGAGGGCGCAGCCCCTTGGCTGCCCGTGACGGACGCGCTTAAGCGTCGAGAACGGTAGTTAGTAAATGTATAATCATCGCCAATTTTTAGTCTAAGATGTGGGTGACATTTAGGTAATCCCCCTGAACCATAAATGTTTTGCATACCATGAAGGGTGTTCAATGAAGACGATCGGAAGTTTGATGAAAATTATGCAAACAAAGAAAATATCAGCCGTTTTACAAAATACAATCAATTTCGACTTCTACCCGGTTGGACGAACAATATTTTTAAAACATTTTGAAAATATTAAATTTATATTTTTTTAGAATATTCTGGTAACATTTCAAAACTATTTCTTAAATATGAAAATGTGAACACCAAGATATTTTTAAGAGAAATCTTGGATTTCTTACTATATATCAAAAAAAGCTATGGCCATTTTTGTGTGCACGTCTTTGTCAAATTGCATTCTCATTGGTCCTTTCATAATGTCAAATTGCATTCTCATTGGTCCTTTCATAAGCCAATCAGAAAACTTCCTTTCAAAACTCCCCGGGAAATTTAAATGTAATCTTCCATTATTCATTCGATATTAAACAGGATAGACGGGATAGAACGGGATGTATTTATAATAAGTGGGATAAAATGCAGGAATTGTCAGAAAAGTGCAAAAATCAGTGAGTTCCATGGACAAAATAAATGTTTGGCCTATGTTTTGTAATTAAACCGGATACATATGTGTAAAATAGGATATCGTCATCGATCTTCGATACATCGTTCGAAATAAAACGGGATGGACAGGGATAAAATGGGATGAATTGACATTAACCGGGTTAAATGGTGGAATTTTGAGAAATGGGGAATATTTCAAAATATCCGAAATAAATTACGTAAGGTTAAGCATATATAGCATTACCTTGCTCTCTCTACCAACGATTACTGTAACTACTTACTTCTGCGTACTCAGCGCACTCTTTCAAGCAAATGTGGAGGCACAGACAAAGACCGCAATTTTCATATTCCTGCACATATATTAAGTACATCTGAAATTTGAATCGCACAAGTATAGAACACTGTAAACCACCTACTTGAAGTCCTGCGACGATTGGAAGCGTAAACTATCTGGACGCCCGCGTGTGGACCTGAACCCGAGCCGCGGGCGTACTGCGCTTCAGGGTGCTGATGAACATCAGGGTTGAAATCACGCCTGATATAGTCATACACTGCGCCAGCGCAGCAGCCACTGGCTCGACTCCATCATAACGTTGATTAACGCCAAGTTTTCTATAAAACTTCTATAAAACTTATATTTTTATAGTTTCAACCACCGAGGGAACGCCGAGGATCCGGTGAATTACGCTATTTCTGACGTAGTCATCCCAATGGATCCCCATGAGCCCCCGGAGAATGTTGCTTTGAACGGGCTGGATCCTTTGGATGTTTGTCTTTGCGGCACACCCCCCACAGTTAACACCCATAGGTCCAGACTGGCTTTAGTAACATGTTTGTATGGAAGAATTTTATTGCGAAGTGAAAGTACACTATTTGGCTTGAAAAGCCACTACATTGACTTGTATTTTGTTAGAATTTGCCTCCTTTTGGCCTGGATATGGGGGCTGAACGTTAGATTCGTATCGAGCCTTATACCCAGATAGTTGGCAGTTTTGACTGCGGGAATTATTTCTCCGTCTAGTTTAACTTTTATTTCCGGACATTTGATTTTGCTGAAGGTGCAATGCTGTGATTTGGTGCTGTTTACCAAGGTTCTTCAGCGTTTGCAAAATTTGGATGACCTGTCCAGTCCTTTTTGTAGGGTTTGGCCGACCGTTTTAGCATTTGACCCAAAGGATGAGATAGGTACCAGTGTCATCGGCAAAAGTCGAAACACGTGTGCCTTTGGTTCTGGGAAAGTCATACATGTAGATAAGAAATAGGACTGGGCCTAAACATGATCCCTGTGGCACTGATGCAAGAATGGACATAAATTTTGAGAAGATTACCGTGAAGATACGAGTTTAATAAAAGAAAGTAATTGACCGGTAATAATTTATAAATTTTAAGTACTAGTCTGGCCAGCCAAACTTTGTCGAAGGCTTGAGCTAGATCGAGAAGAGTGACTGAACAGATCATTCTGAGTTCGAAGCAATTTTCAATTAAATTAGTAATTTTGTGTACTTGTTCCGCTGTAGAGTGTCTTTTCCTAAAGCCGAACTGGTGTGCAGGGATTATTTTTCTTTCGTCAATAATGGGCATGAGTCGTTTAAGAAATGCTCTTTCAACGAGTTTGCCTAGTAT
Source organism: Bemisia tabaci (assembly GCF_918797505.1). Taxonomy (NCBI): domain Eukaryota; kingdom Metazoa; phylum Arthropoda; class Insecta; order Hemiptera; family Aleyrodidae; genus Bemisia; species Bemisia tabaci. The sequence goes on from NC_092793.1 coordinate 41,744,912, forward strand.
TGACAAGAGAGAAATGGGCCTGTATGATGATGCCAAGTGTGCGGGTTTGCCTTTCTAATGGATAAGTATGACCTCCGCGACCTTCTAAGTTGATGGAAAGAATTGAAAGGAGAATATTGCATTAATAATTTAACTTTATTCGGGAGATTTTTAAGCATCTCGCCAGTGACTGCATCCATTCCTGGCGCTTTCTTGACTTTAACTTTGTATTTGATCATGTCTGAGATCTCCGAGGGTGTCAGCCTGCCAATCTCTTCCGGGGGAGAGGGGGTAATTTTAGCTCTTTCTTCTTCTATGTCTGTATCTGAAATGATATCTTTATGTTGCTGGAACACTTCGGATAAGTGACGACGAAACTCGTCAGCCTTTTTTTGGTGAGTTTTGGTCCACTTGCCATCAGGTTTTTGTAAGGGTTGAAAGAACCCTTGTGATTTTTTAAGTATTTTGTGGTATTCCACAATGAGTAATCGGTTGTGGGTGTAGGAATTAATTCTTTTAGGTACTTATAGTTTTGTTCTTCTCTAAATTCAGAGATTTTTGTAGTTGTTAATCTATTTATCTTCTCGAAGTGTTGCCTGTCTCTATAAAATCTACTTTTCTGCTATTTGGCGCGTGCTCTCCTTCTTTCTGTGATTAAATTCCTAAATTCCGGGGAAAGGCTTAATTGAGTGTTAGTGTATTTTATAATGGGTGACACCCTGGTAGCCGCAGACGTGATCAACTCCGCTAGTCTTTTGGCTTCTTCTTCTAACTTAGAAATACTGTCAGGGCAAAGATTGATTTCTTGATGAAGGTGAGATCTAAATAGGTCCCAGTGCAGTTTTGGCGTTTGTTATTTGATCACGTTTTTTTCAATATGATTGATAGATGGATTGCCAGTTTGATAGGAATGTGGTCGAAGTTCATTTCGATCTCCGAACCAACTGCTAAGTAGTTTCTGGAGACATTGCGGGTAATGAAAAAGTCAAGGATGTCCGACTGTCTATTTGGATCTTTAGGACAGTGCGTGGGAAACCCATCGGTGATGACATTTGCATGTATGTCATTTATAGCATGTAATAGTTCTATGCCCCTAGGGTTATGTGCTCTGCGCGAGAAGGCCAGGTATTTAGAATTAAAGTCCCCCCTAGAATTAGTCTTTTAGGGAGTTTTCCAAAGAATTCAAGGAAGTCTTCCTTTTTTGTGATCTCATTCGGGAACAGCAGTAGACCGAAGCTATGAATATTTCTCCTAGATTGGTGGAGATATTCACACCCACATCCTAAAAGTTATCCGTCGAGATATCCAAATTAGGGTCGTAGTAGTATTTAATGGATTTTTTAATTAGTAGACCTACTCCTCCTCTGCAGGAATCGCTAGGATGGTTGGCTCTAAAAAAGTCATAACCTTTAGGTCTCCCACGATGAGCGGAGTTCAATCGTCGACATCGGCAGAAGTCGAATTCGAAAAAAGGGCAGTCGTCGACTCGAAGCGAACGGGTCGAATGGTTCCGCGAACTGCCGCGAATGTCATGAACATTCGCCGGGGCGAGTTCGGACGAGTTTGTTATTGTTTCTCATTAAACTAACCCCTTTTGACTTTGAGGACATTAGTAATAGTAATAGCTACCTATTTAATAGTCAAGAATGTCTAATATTTTTCACTGAATAAATTTTCGCATGTCGTCGGATAAATTATTTTTTTGGCAGTGTGTCTGTTTAGTATGTAGTAATTTCTTGCCTAGCCACTGCTGTTCATTGTCGGAACGGTGGGAAGTTAATCGAAGCTGTTCAATCCGGAAGTGTTTTTGAGTCAGTTTAAATTAATTAATTAATTTCTTTTTCAGTCTGAGCCCTAATTGAGTGGACATTCTACGACTTTCGCGTAGGTAGGTGGAAAAATCCACTTTTTGAGGAAAAAGTAGTCTTTCAGCAGTTCATAGATTATCTCCACTCGCTACCACGCCAAAGGAGCATATCATTGCGTCTGATCATTGAAGGTTTCTTGAGAACCAAGTTGATGAAAAATGCAGATGAAACTGTAGCTTTTCTTGTTCTTGAAAAACTTTAATGGCAGATTTTCTTATACAGCGAGGGAAACGTCTCTGCTCCATGGTCATAGTCGCCATGACTGAAGATTTCTTCGATGGTAAAGTTCCTTATCACCTTTAATACGCTTTAATATCACAGGTCTTTACATCTACCTCATTGTAAGTTGCTTTCAAGCCTCTACTTTGACAACTTTATTCTTGATGTGGAAGCCAACGTTTTGTTACCCACAGGAGTTACTTGGAAATAAATACATTCATGTAGGATACCTAGAATTTACTACCGACACAGTTTCCTTTGCTTCAATCTGCTTTTGCGCAGTTCCTCATACTGTAACGTGACAAGACTGAGTCATAGAAGGGTGCCTCGGCTCCCTACTAAAGAGAGACAGGGTGCTGAAAACACGAACACAAAAAGATAAGAGGATGAAACACTAAGTATACTTGACTGCAAAAGTGAAAGAGCCGGCTGAGGCCCAGCCTCAAAGAAGTACAACTGGAACTTCTCACACTAGTCCTAATCGGAACATTTTAATTCAAACATGGAAAAAGTTATGACATAGGTACCTATCGAGCATTCTTTTTGCACATCGCGGTAGGACATGATACTTTCAAAGACGAGAAAAATCAAGTTTATTTTCCATGACATTAAAAAAAAAATTAGGCATTTTCACCGCGACTTGTTTCTGAAAACACAGAAATGAGACATTGATTTTTACACGCAACTTCATAAGAGTTTTTCACTTTCATTGAAGAAATTTGAAGTTCATTTTATAAATCCTTCCATTTTAAGGGGATGCATAATGAAGGTGACATCACTTAACCACAATCCTATCTGCAGTTGCATCATTTCAGATGTTCTTAAATTTTTTACTATTTTGAAGCATAACGGATCAGTACATGAAGAAAAATTGCATGTAATGCACCGATTCTGAGATGCTATCAATCCATATTCCTTGCACAATGGAAATTTTTCTAGGTTCACCATTGATGTGTATGTCTAATCACATTAAAAGATAAAAATAAATAAAAAAAGCCACTTAGCGCCCCAGCTGGGTCTTATTAGAAAAGATATTAAAAAAACTTAAATTCCCTCCAAGTATCAGAATGGAAAAATCCTGAAGACCTTTCTCTTCAAATCATGGTGCAAAATTAAGAGGAGAACGTTTCTCCAAAGTTCATTTTCAATTAAGTCTATTATTGGACATAGCCTTTCTCTGATGAAGAAAAGGAAGACATTAATAAGCTAGGCTTTTATTGCTCATCAGTCGAGGTCAAATTAAAAATCGAGACCTGTTTACTTAGGTATCTACTTTAAGGGTCAGAAACAAAGCATAAATTTAGTTTAATTTACAACCATTGATGGAATTTCCTGATCCATTATGGCTCTCGTTCTGCTAAGAGAGCTACTTAAACTTAGAGGTCTTTAGTGTCGTCCACGGCAAAGACAAGCAGCCTATACATAATGCTCCATTTGCAACAAACGATAAAATGAAAAGTAAAATAAAATGCACAATGGTGAACTAGGTTCGATTGGTTCGGTGCGTTCGGGCATCGACGTATGACCGTTCGCGAATCGACCTCTGACCGTTCGCCACGAATCGACCATTGCCGATGTCGACCTTTGCTACTCGTTCCCCACGATACGTCATGCCACTGGCGAGATGAGTTTCAGTTAATAGCATAATGTCTAGGTCCCTGTCGTGAATATAGCGATAGACTTCATCCGACCTCTTAGGAATGCTATTGCAATTAAAACATGCAATCTTGATGGGTGAATTACTCATTTTTTATGTGCTGCGTCTCCTGGGCAGACTTGGAGTTTATTTTCTAAGGTGACTATCCTCTGGGCCAAATTATTAACTGAGAGAAGATTTTGGTTCATAGTGGCGAAAAGTTCGTCAAATCTATCTGATGATGGCGATTTTGAGTACCTTGTTCATTTACTAAAATTTCATTTTGATTTTCTGTAGTCGGTTCTTGGTTAGCATATTTGTTTAATTTGGGAAAGCTCCTCCTATCATTTCTGAACGCGTCTCTGAAGGAGACTCTCTTTTTAAGGGTTGAGGCAGCCAGAGGTACTGGTTGTCCGGTTCTGATTGCTTTTTTCTCTTCAATTTTCTTGAAAAGTTCTTTCCTTTGTTCTGTAATTGTTTTGGCAATCAAACAGCCTCTATAACTGGCTGCATGATTACCACCACAGTTAGCGCATTTTGGGTCAGTAATAAATTTGGGCTTTTCACAGTGGAAGGATAGATGCCCACCGCCGCACTTTACGCAGCGGGGAGGATAGTTGCAAAAATTACTTGAATGATTGTAGCCCTGGCATTTTTTACACTGTACTGGTGTTAAAGGAGAGTTGGATGGGACTGGTTCAATCATTACTTTAGTGTTAGCTATCATTTTAATTTCGAAATTTTTTTCAATGTTATCACCATGCTCAAAGCTGACAGTGAACGTGTTTAAGGGTGAATATTTGATAGTAGGGGGGGGGGGCAGTTTGCGAGCTGCTACCCTCCCTTGATTTACCTTGATTTACCTCCGCTTCCGCACCGCTGCCGCTGGAGTCCGTCGGAGCACCGGAGCTTACTGATGTAGGCTGCGCTGTGTCATTGACTGCAGTTTTAGCTACATAGTTGGGATCATTAATTGGCTCTGGGTCGTTGGTCTTTGCCATCTGTTCTGGTGTTGCTGAAAAATTTGGAAAAGTATCAGCTTTATTTTTCCCAGGATATTCGACTATTCTTTTTAAGTTGTGTGCGACAGAGAGTGGTTTAAAACCGCTATCTTTTAGGCTAATAATAATATTAATAATAGGTGTGTCATGATGAAGACCTTCAACTGTTACACGAATGGGTCTGGTATTTTTATTTTCGAAATTATTGAAGAAAATATTTGCTGATTGGAGTTCTTTCATTAATTTGTTGTGTGTTTCGTCTTCAACAGTATTAATTTTAAAAGAATCGTTTGACAATACTGTTGAGGTCCATTTTGTAGAACCAATCAATTTTGTTTAAGGCTTTACATAATTAATCGAAATTCGCTTGGATGGCAGTGTAAATAGGAGGGGTTTTTTGGACTTGTTAGTTTTGTTTTTTTGGGATTGTATTGAATTTTGAGATACTGATACGTCATTAGAGTTACCTTTAATGTTACTATTACTAATTTCGCTACCGGCCTTATTGTTAGTTTCCTTTTTTTTAAAATTTTGTTAGCTGTGGCTATCGCCTTACTTTTTTTAATCTATTTATTGCTGAATTGGCAATTGGATTGAGGTTACCCGGGTTAATGAAAGCTTCGTCGTCCGAGCCCAGTGTGATGTCGTTGTCATCTTCTGGAGTTTCGTCCATGTCATCGCTTAGAGTTGCGAATTTGTTCTGATCAGCGAAGAGTTGTTTTTGAGGTAAGGATGGAACTCACTTCGGCTTGGATTGTGAATCACCCTAGGACGCTTGGAGTTGGTGGTGTTTTGATTTTTGGCTGCTGCAACTAAATCGCTGATTTGCTGCGACATTGTGTTCAGTTGAGCTGTTAATTGCTGAACTTGACTTAGTAATTGAGAATTCTGGTTCCTTAGAAATTCCGTCTTTTTTGCTAGACATGGTATTTAGAGCTTGAACTGGTTGCTAGGAGGTAGGTCGGGGTGAGGGAGCAGAGTAACTAGCACTCGTATGGTGAATTTGAATATTTTCCCCACTTCCTACCGTAGTATTTAAGGTCCTTGTGGAAGTGTTTAGTTTTGGAAGGCTATTCCTTTTAGATAGAGAAAGAGAGAGATTAGATTGCGAGCTAGGGGATTGAGAAAGGTTCGTTATTTCACCAGCAATCTTGGCACTTTTGATTTTGGAGCAGAGAGGGTCTAAACAATCTGTTATATTATGAGAGATACACTGACATGTTGAACATTGTCTGAAACCGTGGGCAAAACACTCTCTCATTGTGGAAGTCCACTGATTACTTACACGTAAGAAAATCTAGGGGTTTGGACCCCCAGATTAAGTTGGTAGAAATTAATTTACATTATTTACATATTTTACACTGTACAAATTGGACACGTAGGCTTTAAGCCTATTTGGTATAGGGAAGAAGTACACTGGTGTGGCGCTTAGATAGTGGAGCATATCAGACCGTAGTCGACTGCTCCGCACGGCTTATCAAACGCGACCCTTCAATAATATAACGGGATTTACTACCAGTGAATTAGCTGTTTTCTTTTTGCTCAAATGACTCAAGAGACACTGTAGTTAAAAAATATAAAGAATTTTTGATTTTATAACACTTTTCGGACCTGTAACAAATGTTTAACTCGTTCAGGCACACCGTGTATTGTATGGAGTACTGCTGCTATTCGACCCTTGTCTTCAGGTCTAAATTCTTACAAGGAAGCCCCTAGCAAGAGGCGAATTTTTGTAATTTCCCCCAATTTTTTCTCCGTTATATAATTGAATTGCTTGTCAAATTATGAGGTCAATTACATTCAATTGTAATTTATACATTCCTTTTTCCCCCTTTATTTTATTTTTTGTATAGAGAAGTCTAGGTTCTGTTGATTTCTTTGGATTTTGAATACTGTAACTTCTCTTCTATTCGGCTGATTTTTATGAATGAGGCCTCTTTTAATTTGTGTTTTAACGGAGAGTAAGGGAAAAATTGCTAAATACACGCGAAACAATTTTTTTTAAAATTGGATGAATCATAGTATGACGGTGAGATGGTTAATCGAGCGTAAGTAATAGGGTGAGGGTCCCGGCGGCCGCCGCGCCGGGATCCAGGTCATTGTTCCTCTCGAGACGCCGACGGAGTGGTCAGGCGCTTGGGGAAGAGAGGGGTAAGTAGATTTCTATACGTGCAAGTAGCTTCCTGTATGAGCCACGTTTAGAAGATGGTCTAAGGAGTCTCAAGGCTCATCACAGATTGCACTTACGGCTGCCCTGGCTGGCCCTGGCTATCAAAGCAGTGGTACCAAATTTTGAAAAACATAACAGAGATGTAGAGATCTGTTAAAGCAACTTTTTAAACAAAACGGAGGAGTGAAATTCTCATTCGAAGATTGCTGAACTTCTGAGCCATCCTCGAATCTGTTCGATTGCTTTTCTTATGTATGCATGTTTTAAATTAGCGCGGGGCAGTGTTAGGTTTTTTTTTTTTTTTTTTTTTTTTAAAAAAAAACCTAAGACTGCTCCGTAGTTACTTCTTTTTTTTAAAAAAAAAAAAAAAACCAAAAACGTAGACTCTTGGTATTCATTGCACATAAACTAGAAAGCCCCAGAATGACAAAAATTTTAAATCATAATTATTGACGGATTAGTAAACTTTTACACGCTTTGGAAAACCAAAGACGTTCGCGCCAGTCACTTTCTGGTAAGGAATCAAAGGACTCGGTACATTGTATCGAGTAGGGGGTCGAAACGATCGCAAAGGCGGTACACTACGCATACGCGCCAGTATATTAGGGCTCAGTTTTGAGGCATGAGAGGAAGGAGTTACCATTGTGAAAACATTTTTGGCTAGAAAATCCGTAACATACTATGCGACATGAGGCCGGCTCATTGTGCGGAGGGGGAGAGGGGGGTATCGCAGATCCCACTGAGCGCTAGCATCGGTACGGTTCAGATGATAGCACAATTAATTGTACGGCAGCCCTCTAAACCCCCACTCAACCAAGCCATATGTACCCAACATGGCGCCAGTTTACATTCGACTGCCTATCCTCAGGACTACAAGGACTACATGGATGCGGAAAACCTGATGCCGCTGCCAACGAGTGACGTGAAGAACCCGATATGCCTGGAGATGCGGCTGCTAAGGTCTGAAATGGAGGCGGTTGGCGGAGGTGGACCAATGGAAATGGGTTCGGTGGACAGCTCGGACACATTTACCTCATGCAACACGCAACCGTTCAACTCGCATATGGATCTCACGACTGAGGACCCAACCGCCCTTGGCTGCGACTCCTCCAATCTATACATTAACCCTCTAGAGTCGGCCCGAGGTGTCGTAAAAAAGTCTATCTCTAGGGACTCGGGGCTTCGCAACCTTGGGAACTCACTCATCGATGAAGAGAGCCGCTTTCCTTCTTCCAAGAGGAGTAGCCGTGGAAGTCTCAACGAGGATTCGTTGCCTAAACACAGGAGAACCCGCTTTCAACAGGTACTTAATCAAAATTCATCGCAATAGGGCCTAGCAGATACATATGATTTTAAATAACCTCTTTCGTAACCTTCAGTCGATAGAATTTGTTCCCGTCATATTTTTGTAAATATGATCGTAGTAAGTTCACGAAGACATTGCACTCGGGAAAAGGTTTATAACATCAAGGGATCAAGCACGCACCTACGTCCTACGTGCGGTTGTGGAGTTGAATTTAGTCGAAGCAATGGGTGTCAGTGAGTTCTTTTCATTTCTGGCGACATTCTCGTTGGCAAGCACCTATGTTCATTTTGTATGAGCCCTTTTGTGAGATATCACCATTACTTATCAGACCTGCAAAATTGACAATTGTCTTTTTTTTAAAAAAAAAAAAAAAAAAAAAAAAAAAAAAAAAAAAAAAAAAAACTCTGAATACGTATAGATGAGACCTCTATGCATACCGTTTTCCACTATGTACCTTATGTGCTCGTGCCTTTTAGTCTTAAATATTAGCTGCTGACTGGCGTTACTTATTTTGGGGAAAGGAAAGGTCGTCGTTAAAATCTTATCTTTTAAATGTTGCAGCTGAGATCGGTGACGGATCCGTGTCGGGATTCACAAGAGAGCTTAGAAACAATCAAACGAAGAAAATCTTCATTTATGCCTGCCAAATCACTCGCCTCTGCTACGAAACTTATCAACCAGCACCTTTTCGGCATGCAAAATTGCAAACAAGGTAATTCAAAAATATTGTTTGCCATCAACGACGATTCCTTTCATATTTATCGGTCAATGCTGAGTTAGGGGAGATCGGGGTTATTTGGGCCGTAGAGATCATTGAGGCATTTGGGATATTTTCTGACCTAAAAGGGATTTTTTCCGTTTGCCGACGTAGAAAGTTGGCAATACTTGTACTCTACCAAGTAAAGTGCGGTGACGCCGAAGGCATCGTTTTTGTTGTGGAGGAATCTAATTCAGCCGAAAACGGGCTATTTTTGCCGGAGAAGTTTGTACAAACTGAAAGGTTGTCACTTTGGATCGTTAGAATTGTTTTGAAAAGTAGACCGGTCCTCCTTAGTTCCTAAATGATTTCAGCAATTCTTAAACGCTCTACTGTATCTTCTAGAGATATTTCACCAGCTTTGATCAGTTTTACTTGAATGACGGTGTCGTTTGAGCCAAATACTAGACGGTCTCTTAGACTGCTTTTGATGTTCTCCAACTCGCCACCTATTTTTAGCCAATTTTTTGAGGTCATTGTAAAAACTGTCAAAGGTTTCGAGTGTTTCCTCTCCCTCACATTCTTCATCTTCTGTGGCTACGCTACCCAGCGTGTAGGTAGTACACTTCGCCACCAATTATGTGAATAAGCAAAGCTACTTTTTATCCACTTCTCCATTTACGTTGTCCGGAGACGGTCGGATAGGGACGATTCGAATTCTTGTCTAAACGTCTTCCAGTTTTGGTTCATATTCCCAGTGAACACGAGAGGCTTCGGCAGTTGTAGGCTCGACGTCATGGGCGTGGGTGGATCTTGAAACGCGGCTTAACACTCACAAATTCACGATAATGTTTTGAGGACGCGGATTACACTCGCGACCACAACAACTGCGCCATGTATGGTTGAAACAAATGAAAGAGAGAAACAATGGTGGTGAAAGCAACAGTATTTTCACAGTTCTCGAGAAGACATGATGCACGACGCACGACACGATGTTTTATGACAAACTGTATCACGCTCCAATGTAGGAGACACGAGTCATGCTCGTTCGTTCGTTGCCCGCCAGGAGGTGTCTGTTCTGAAACCTGGACAAAACAACACTTGTATGTTAGGGTGGTTCTCATTTTTTGACTTTTCGAAAATCAAATGTCAGACCCCTCCCCCCCCCCATTACGTTGTCTCTTGGTGTAAAACGGACGTAAAACAAATTTCAGCCGGATCGAATCATCAAGAAGTGGTGCCGCCGGGGCCGACAAGTCTCCAAGCGGGAACTTCAAATTTGGGACAATCGCGTTTTTCCGTCATTTCACAAATTTTTCCCCCCTTTAAAATGTAGTTCCAGCTTTGAAATTATTTGAGGTAACACACTTTTAAAGGTACTTTACAAAAAAAATAACATTTTTTCCCTTACCAATTCTAAAATACCCTTTTCTACCCCTCAAAAGAGCCTTATCGTGCGATTCCGCCGATTTTTCGTAACATTCTCCCGACACGGTTTACCTGAACGAGCTTAAAGTTTTTGATAAATCAAAAGCATAAAAGCTTCAGATTCGTGAAGTAGAGTATCTACCGTGTCATTTAAGCCAAGAAGAAAAACATTCGGTCGAGCTCCTGGAAAATATAGTCGACTTATAGGTACTTCAGGGCTACAAGAGGCAACTAACCGATAGTAAGTCCCGTTATATCTCTGAAAATAAATTTCCTCGATAGTTATAATGCCTAGGTTTCTTAAATATGGTTATTTTAAGTACTCGAACACCAAAAATGCGATTGTCTAAAATTAGAAGTTCCCGCTTGGAGACTTGTCGGCCCCGGCGGCACCACTTAGGATGATTCGATCCGGCTGAAATTTTTTGTACGTTCATTTTACACTAAGAGACAACTTTATGGGGGGGGGGGGGGGGGGTCTGACATTTGATTTTCGAAAAGTCGAAACATAAGAACCACCCTGATGTATGTAATTCGTGTGACAATCATTTGTGCAGCATACTAGTGAGATGCCCTTGGTCCCGATGATCGTCATTATTTTCGATGAATGAAGTCTACCATTTAAAAATGGATGGTTTGCTAGAAAACGCACCGGGTGAGCTCAGTTCTATCAAAATTTTTGAAAAACTAAAATAAAATCTTTGGATGAAAAAGCGTAACTTGTACGGTCCATTCCTATAATTTCGAAACACAATTAACAGCAAAATGGAATAGGTATTTACAAGACTTCGGAATTGGCTGCATTCATGAAGTCAACGTAGATACAAAATTGTTATAGTGATCAAATTTTTATACTCTCGCAGACAGGCGTTCATACATTTTGGGGCGCGTTGAATTGTGTGAAAGCGAAAATTGCAAGTAATAGTTAAACATTTTGCAACATCAGTGGGTGGAATTAAAGGTGATTAGAAAGTTTGTTCGAAACGAATGAGGTGGCCGGTGCCCCTTAAAAATATCGCACTCCTGTACCTACTCCAGCAAACCAATCATTATATTTTTTGTGTGAAGTAAATGAATATTTTGATAATATGTTTGTCCTCTGAAATAAGGGGCGTCCTTATCTTTTCTCTGAGCACCACTGGAAGCGTGTGGATGACATCAACTGTGGATTCGCTGCACACGTGCACAGGATCCACAGGGTGTAGGCTCCACGCTATACTTTTTCTCTGTCTCACTCTAATTTAGTACATGGGCTCCACGATCGGTAGTTCTGATGCACCAGTTTTCGGGGTTGTTTGTGTGAATTCCATGCACCGTGAAGAGGTTGCACCGTGCACCGTTACCGGTTATACCACCAGACTGCAGAATACACCGAGTCCCACGAAGATTCGTACATTCGCCCATAATTTCATGGACCATCGATCCTGGACTCTACAGGTACCTGACCTTGTCATATTCGATAAGTACTTTAATACCAAAGGACCTGGCTTTAGGACCTGTTCGTCTGATCGTAGGTAACCCAAACGGAGCCGGCTCCTTATTAATTCAAGTTGACGTCCTCCTGATACCGCCACCACGGCACACTGAGTATTTTCCCAATTCACTCTGTATGTGAAAAAGTCTTTGCAGCCTCTCGTTCAAGTATGCATACATACATACATAAAGTAGCTTTTATAGCGCCGCCTCGCGCTCTGCGACGCCCAATCGCCATTGCCCCCTATCCTCCCAGAGATCATCAGGCAATTGGCACCTTCTGATCTCCTCCTCCACCCCTTGTCGCCAACCTTTCACAGGACGTCCACGCCTGCATCCATCCAACATATTTCATTCCCAATATTTTGATGCGCTGAATCCGAATTGGAACTCAGATTTTGTCCAAAACAGCATGTGTAGAAGTCAACACCATTTTTTCACGAAAATCACAGACTTTTAGGCGATGTGCTTGATTGGTATCTGGAAATAGTTGAATTCCCAGTATTGTAGGTGCATGCCGCACCCTGAGGAAATATGGTTTCCATTACTTTCACACCAAAATGTAATGTCTACACTAATCGGTCTAGTCACTTACACTATTACTCTTGCGTCTGTTTGCAGCTAAATTTATCGAACGGCGGAGCTCCGTGTCGAACGAGTCCCTAGATAGACTTTGTTCGACGCCTGAGTCTCACCGGCGCTCCAAGTCAATCTTGAAAAGGCACTTAGAGGGCCGAGACGGAAACGGTCACCGGAACGACCGGGGCTCTACCTCGGACGACCCTGAAATGGAGAGGCTCATTTCAGACAACGTCTCCGGAGCCAGCGGCTCAGACTACTCCCCGGCTCGGTGTCCGCCATGCACAACTGTCAACGCAATCTCTGCTGCGACCGTTACAACTGTGAAGCCACACACGCTCCCAATTAAACTCGTCGGCATTGCCAGCGCCCCCGGGGTAAACGATCAGTTGGACACAGTGCTCCTGAAGGACCTCCTGAACTCAGCCCGGGCCGCTCAGCCCCTCTTCATCTGCCCTCCACCACCGCCCATGGATCCCTCACCCAACGAGGAGACCAAGCTTCTTGTCGATAACTCTCGCTTTAGGTCCTGCAATGAACGCTCCATCTCGTCGTAGCAGTTAAAGGTAAGATTTTGTATCATTTTAGCCTAACGTATCTACTCACAAGGAGGAAGTACTATGACAGTAGATCTGTGGACGGATCTCTCGGTTAAAAGAAATGCCAGCAAATTCTTGAAGGAATGAAAATTGAAAAAACAACAGAGAATGAGAAAATTAATGGAAGAGATAAAGAGAGAGGAAATTGTACGCGGAAGTTTTGTTTAGGAGGCAAGTAGTATGGAAATGGCGATTTGAGCCCAATCGATCTATCGCGATCTTCGATGTGGGGTCATTCCACGTCAAGTGTACCAGGCTCGGAACCCGACCCCCTCCGATTTGGCTGAAAATTATTAAACGAGGTCTCAACATCATTCTAAGAGACTAGTTTGAAGGGTTTTCCCATCCGACGCCCCGTTCGCGAGATATCGACCCCCAAAGATGGGGTGAATTTTAGTGATATTAAAAAAAGCCCGTTTTAGCGATTCTCATTTTCCAAACTTCCCTCTCTTTTACTCTCCATAGCGAGACTCTGTATCAGTCCATCATACTTTGAAAGAGTGTTTCTAGACCACTTTTTCATGTTGATTTTGAATATGCCATCGAAATGTAGCTAAAAATTATTTAAATGACCATAATTTAGGGTTTTTTAAAATTTACTATTTTTTCGCCATTCAATGTTCAAACTGAATTATCTAAAAAACAATCGCTCCGATTTTCGATTTTTTTATACTTCAAGCTTAAGATATATACTTTTGGTTGATATACTTTTTTCAATTGCTATCGGACAGTTTAGGGCCTAAAAAAATTCAAATAGGCCAAAAAAGGTCAAAAATTTTCAAATTTTCATTTTCAAATTGACACCTTTAGGTGCAATTATTCTTCTGCAGGCCCGACTCGGGTCATGGGAAACGGTACGAACACTCCTCCCTTGTGCATCTCGTGTTACAGATCCAGTCGGATCCCCATACCGAGGATTTGATTTAGACTTGACCAGAGACCTAGACTGTCCGTCTTCCTATTCATTTGAGCGTCGAATCGACTGTACAAAACTTCCATATCGATTCATTTAAGAAGGATGGTGTTTTTAGTTTTGAACGCGTGCAGTCGTAAACCCTCCTCCTCGTCATCGTCATCATCGTCGTACGCAACGTAGATTCTAAAGTTGAGAATTAAGGAATGTTTTGAGTTTCCCATGACCCGAGTCGGGCCTGCAGAAGAATGATTGTACCTAGTGATGTCAATTTGAAACTGAAAATTTGAAATCCACATTCCGGTGCTCGAGGTCCGAGGTTCCGAACAATTCCTCTGCGAAACATACCTAAACGTGCACCGCGGGACTAAAAATACGGTTATGTCACCGGTCACCACCAAACTCACGTTCGATAACTCACACCGGTATTTAAAGGGTATCCCGGGATAAGCATGTCAAAATGCCCTTGTGAACGGATTTTTATTTTAACCATTTTAAGTCATCAAGGGTGTCCTAAAACTTAGGTTTTGAGGAATTTTAGCTCCCCAACCCCCTCCGCCCCCCCTCAGACCCCCAAAAACCGCTTTTTGGGGCTATTTTTGACTATGCTAACGTCTTTTTCTCATAACTTTCGTAATTTTCGATAGAATTAAACCAAAATTTGTCAGAATCTAAATCAATTAGCTTAGTTTCTGTAGAAAAAAATTCATTATCATCGGATAATATTTTAGCTTCTAAAAAAATTCGTAAAATTTTAAAAAAAAATCATTTTTTTCCTTTTTTCGCGCTAGGTGACGTATGGAAACGAGGACACAAACAAAAATTGTCTCTCTTCTTAAGTTATACATCCAATAAGACACAGAAAAAATTTCGTGTTGATCGGAGTGGTGCGCCATACTTAAAAACGCAATTTTCTAACCTCAAAACGGCCAAAATTCCACCATAGCCTCCTTTGATGACTAGGCGTGGAGAAATATGTAGAGAGAAACATCCGGTTTTATCGTCTCACCTCTTAAGTGACCCACTTAAGTACCTTGAGCCAAAATTTCGAGTTGATCAGAGTGGTGCGCAACACCCAAGCACGCAATTTTCTAACCTCAAAACGGTCAAATTGCCCATTCCGGCACCCATTATCACTCCGTGTCAAAAAAAAAGAAGAGGGACATCCGGTTTTATCGTCTCACCTCTTAAGTGATCCACTTAAGTACCTTGAGCCAAAATTTCGAGTTGATCAGAGTGGTGCGCAACGCCCAAGCACGCAATTTTCTAACCTCAAAACGGTCAAATTGCCCATTTCCTCTGATTTCGGCACCCATTATCATTCCGTGTCAAAAAATAAGAAGAGGGACACCCGATATTATTGTCCTACCACATAAATTAGACACTTAAGTACATTTAGTCGAAATTTCGTGTCGATCAGAGTGGTGCGCAACACCCAAGCACGCAATTTTCTAACCTCAAAACGGCAAAATTGCCCATTTCCTCTGATTTCGGCACCCATTATCATTCCGTGTCAAAAAATAAGAAGAGGGACACCCGATATTATTGTCCTACCTCATAAATTAGACACTTAAGTACATTTAGTCGAAATTTCGTGTCGATCAGAGTGGTGCGCAACACCCGAACACGCCGTTTTCTTGTTAATTTATTTACTAGCATTTGCCAGTACTCAGTGCACTACTACGTATTATTGAAGTTTGGAGGAGGGAACGCTTCTACGTAGGGGATGAGCGAGCCTCCCTACTGTCATATAATTCCTGGGAGTTCAGAGGTTTCGCTGAGAGATCGGGTCTGCTACGCGGTGGGGTGCCAAAATGAACTATGAAATGTGCATCATGCACTTTTCAAGCGGGCTCGTCGCTGACATACAATCATAATGAATGCCAAAATGGGAATGTTGGGAGGTTTCAGGTTAGAAAACGGCGTGTTCCGGTGTCGCGCACCACTCCGATCGACACGAAATTTCGACTGAATGTACTTTTTATTTTATTTTATTACATATCGACTTCTTTATACAGAAATATGATACATTGTTATAGCATTAATTAGTAATTAGCTTTTATCGACTAAAAATATTTACAATTTTACAGTCTTTTTTCTAAATTGGATGTCTTTGGACGAGCATCGCCGAGCCCATAGGGAACGGTACAGTTCTCGGTCTCTGCGGTGTCCGACCCCGGACAACCGGAACCCGGTCTCTGCGGTGTCCAATCCCGGAAAACCGGAAGGAATGTACTTAAGTGTCTAATTTATGAGGTAGGACAATAATATCGGGTGTCCCTCTTCTTATTTTTTGCCACGGAATGATAATGGGTGCCGAAATCACCCGAAATGGGCAATTTTGCCGTTTTTAGGTTAGAAAATTGCGTGCTTGGGTGTTGCGCACCACTCTGATCGACACGAAATTTCGACTGAATGTATGTACTTAAGTGTCTAATTCATGAGGTAGGACAATAATATCGGATGTCTCTCTTCTTATTTTTTCACACGGAATGATAATGGGTGCCGAAATCACCCGAAATGGGCAATTTTGCTGTTTTTGAGGTTGGAAAATTGCGTGCTTGGGTGTTGCGCACCACTCTGATCGACACGAAATTTCGACTAAATGTACTTAAGTGTCTAATTTATGAGGTAGGACAATAATATCGGGTGTCCCTCTTCTTATTTTTTGACACGGAATGATAATGGGTGCCGAAATCAGAGGAAATGGGCAATTTGACCGTTTTGAGGTTAGAAAATTGCGTGCTTGGGCGTTGCGCACCACTCTGATCAACTCGAAATTTTGGCTCAAGGTACTTAAGTGGGTCACTTAAGAGGTGGGACGATAAAACCGGATGTTTCTCTCTACATATTTCTCCACGCCTAGTCATCAAAGGAGGCTATGGTGGAATTTTGGCCGTTTTGAGGTTAGAAAATTGCGTTTTTAAGTATGGCGCACCACTTCGATCAACACGAAATTTTTTCTGTGTCTTATTGGATGTATAACTTAAGAAGAGAGACAATTTTTGTTTGTGTCCTCGTTTCCATACGTCACCTAGCGCGAAAAAAGGAAAAAAATGATTTTTTTTTAAAATTTTACGAATTTTTTTAGAAGGTAAAATATTATCCGATGATAATGAATTTTTTTCTACAGAAACTAAGCTAATTGATTTAGATTCTGACAAATTTTGGTTTAATTCTATCGAAAATTACGAAAGTTATGAGAAAAAGACGTTAGCATAGTCAAAAATAGCCCCAAAAAGCGGTTTTTGGGGGTCTGAGGGGGGGCGGAGGGGGTTGGGGAGCTAAAATTCCTCAAAACCTAAGTTTTAGGACACCCTTGATGACTTAAAATGGTTAAAATAAAAATCCGTTCACAAGGGCATTTTGACATGCTTATCCCGGGATACCCTTTGTTTTATTTTTTTTGCACCATCTCGGGGCATCCTGAGGGAGGGGCAAACATTTTGACATTCGGTTAAGGGCCTAAAAAAATTCAAATAGGCCAAAAAAGGTCAAAAATTGGTAAAAAAAAAACGATTTTTTACATTTTAATCCAAATATTTCGATAATGAACACTTCAATTAACGATATTTTCCCCCAGTTTACCCTCTAAGATGTATAAAATCAGACTATCGACGCTTTCTTTACATTTACTGATCGATTAACGGCCTGATGGAAACCGGAAACCGACCGAAAATCCTCGAAATTGACGCAAAAAGACGATTTTTCACACCGTAACCGATGCTTTCCATAGATTGTAACTGCAATTTCCAATTTTGTCTCTCTATTTTAACCCTAAGGTATATACTTTCGAGTAATAAACACTTACTAACGTGCATCGATGGGGCACGGATCTAAACGGAAAATGAAAACCGGCCGGAAATGCTCAAAAATGACGGAAAAAGGTGATTTATTGCATAGTCAGGGAAGCATGTGTTCGAAAATTACGTCCCGTTTGCACGTTTGTGATGAAAGTTTACTCCTTCATTTTGGTCCCTAGAATGAGAAAATCTTTGGTGGACTATCCGATTTTGATGCCAAGGCCCCAAAAACAAGATGGCGGCCAAAATGGAGGCTGAAATTGAAATGTTGGTAAAACGGCACAAAACGTCAAGAGAGGTGTCGATTCTCATATTTTTTGAATCGTAGATTCCAAAAAAATTATCATACAGACCCCTCGACCCACGGAAATGACCAAAATCCAAGGTGGCGGCCGATTTTGGATCTTTAGTGGCTAAAACGTCAAATGTGGAGCAAAGAGAGGAGTAAACACTCCAGTTATCTGTTTTCGAGGTCACCGATTCCAAAAAAATAGGAGAAAAAAACATTTCATGCCAAATGGTACTGATTTTGCCCATGCAAAGGCCGAACTCGGTAGTCATTCTGATTAGAGTGTTGAGAAACACTCTATAATCGGGACCCCTTGACCCACGGAAATGCACAAAATCCAAGATGGCGGCGATTTTGGCTCGTGAATGGCTACAACGTCAAATGCGGAGCAAAGTTCCCGATCCTCGAAAAGCCTTTCAGGGAGTTCACCTACCCTCATTCCTTCTAAAACCCTATGTCGCTACCCTTTCACTGGGCATCCACTTCGTCTCCTCCCGGGAAGAATACCCAATTATGCATCTTCTTTGGCAGTCCTTCGTCCGCATTCTATTTACCTGGCCATACCAGTCAAGCTGTCTGATCATGCCGTCGAATACGATGTCATTTTTGACCCCCATGATCTGCCGCACTCTTTCATTGCGAACCCGATCGCTCCTAAAAATTCCTACAGCGATCTCCTCCAGAAATCCATCTTCGTAGCTCACAGCATCCCTAGGGTGCGTCAAAAAAAATGAAAGTCTGAAATGTTCCGCTCCCCAGGCGGCAATCGATGACGTTTGATAAAAAAACATGTTTGCCAAAATTTGGGCCAATTTCAACCATTTTAAATGGTGCCAAAGGTCAATTTTGTGATGAAATTATGATATTTTGGATTAAACCTCGATTTCGTACAAAAAACTCGATTTTACGCTGAAATCGTGCGTTTACGAGAAAAATGTCAAAGGTCTCGACTTGTAGAGGATGAAATTTTACACTAGGAGGACGTCTTTGTAACCGATAAAAATCAAATTGAACTAGAAAAACTCAACTCGGTATTTATTTTTTTGGTCCTCAGAATTTCCAAGGTCTTACTAAGTAGAGGTTTAAAATACTCATATTTCACGAAAATGAGTCGGAAGAGGGTGTAAATGCTCTGTAGGCAAGTGTTGAGGATGCAAATGTCATCAGAACTTCCTCAGTTTCAAAAAAAGTTCCAACTATTTTGTACAATCCTCCAAAAAGTGTACGGCTCGAGAAGCAGGATCGTGCTATAATAGTAAGAAGAAAGGGCGGTTTGACCGGGAAAAATTGCGTAACAAACTTTCCCTATGTAATCGTCATCAGTAGGTCCCCCTGAACAACTTCCTAAAAGTTAAAAATGGCCCGACCCCGGAATACACCTCAAAAAAGTTAAAATTGAAAATGGCGGCCGTAATAAGAGGGTCCGAGAAATCGGTATTTCAAAATGCTCATTCTGTCTCATCATGTGAGGTATCCTTTCCTATGTAATTTTGGTCGTAAATTTCATAAATGCATTCCACAAGGCCCTCCGGCCAAAGGGGGCGCTCCAAATCAAAGATGGCGGCCAAATGTGAAAGGCAGGAGGTTGCATTTTTTTAAATATTCACCGAAGGAACAAGGAAAGTGAAGTGTATTTATTTTCATTTATATGTATTTATGGCCAAGAAACTTAAATTTGATGTTATAAATGTATTTAATAAAGGAAATTAAAGGAAACATACGACTACCGAGAGAAACGTAAGCTCAGAAGGGGCCTTGCGGAATGCATTTATGAAATTTACGACCAAAATTACATAGGAAAGGATACCTCACATGATGAGACAGAATGAGCATTTTGAAATACCGATTTCTCGGACCCTCTTATTACGGCCGCCATTTTCAATTTTAACTTTTTTGAGGGTGTATTCCGGGGTCGGGCCATTTTTAACTTTTAGGAAGTTGTTCAGGGGGACCTACTGATGACGATTACATAGGGAAAGTTTGTTACGCAATTTTTCCGCAATAAAATGAAGGTTTCGAAGTGTGATTTCCATTCAAATTCAAAAATTCAAATCGTAGGATGTAGTAGGGTACTGGCTGATGCGTTTTTGGCCAATTTCGAAATGGAGTGTTTGAGATTTTTGAAAAATTATTGAATTTTTGTGGTTTTTTAAGGGTAAAATAGCACACTGGGCATGGGGCGGCAAATTAAACCTCTTCTCTCTCATCCTTGCCGTGACCGATTTGAACTTTTTAGTATGTATTAACCTGATATAAGATGTGACTTTTCTGAAATTTTCATACCCATACAAAATCTTTTGCCCCCGCGGCAGCTTTGCCAAGTTGCGGACTCAAAAATATCGAATTTGATGATAAAATGAAGGTTTCGAGGTGTGATTTCCTCCAAAATTTCACGAAAAAGTGCAATTTGAGAGTTTTCGATAAGATTAAGCATATTTGAACAATTTAAAGTTGCAGCGTTGCCAGCTTCACGATTTAAAATTCGTCAAAATGATCCAAATCACGTTACAACCTCAAGGTCTGGATTTTTATTTCGTTTAGAATTGGTCATTACGGTTCTTCTGTACTCTATGCATTTGAAAATTATGCAACTACTTACTTGATGGGTGCAGCTAACTCAACAAGAGGGACCGGATAAAGCGAAGATTCGGGGAAAAGCGATCGGTTTGGGTTGACAGATAGTTCTCTTTATATGACACAATATTTACAAAACATCTTTAATTTCGTTGTCTAGTCTACTTTTGTTATGAGGGAATTTATTTCAATATAACTCAAAATTATTCTCATTTTTTGCAAATTTTTGATTCTTCAAGTTGTTGAAGGTAATTTTCTGGATTTGAACTATCCAATCCGCTGTGGAAGGAGGTCGAATTTGGGGACTTTCAAACTTTTTTGAATCGTCGTTTTCCACTCATTTCGTTAATGTTTTAATTTTTCATGTTTTTGGGAAAAGTTTGGTGGGAAAGATTTTAAATAGAATGTTCAAAGTATTGACAGCAGCAGGGATAAGGTTTGGAGGGTGGGAGAAAGTTCTCAAATTCTACTTTCTGTTGATGGAGTAGATTTAAGAAATTTCTGTCAACCCAAACCGATCGCTTTTCCCCGAATCTTCGCTTTATCCGGTCCCTCTTGTTGAGTTAGCTGCACCCATCAAGTAAGTAGTTGCATAATTTTCAAATGCATAGAGTACAGAAGAACCGTAATGACCAATTCTAAACGAAATAAAAATCCAGACCTTGAGGTTGTAACGTGATTTGGATCATTTTGACGAATTTTAAATCGTGAAGCTGGCAACGCTGCAACTTTAAATTGTTCAAATATGCTTAATCTTATCGAAAACTCTCAAATTGCACTTTTTCGTGAAATTTTGGAGGAAATCACACCTCGAAACCTTCATTTTATCATCAAATTCGATATTTTTGAGTCCGCAACTTGGCAAAGCTGCCGCGGGGGCAAAAGATTTTGTATGGGTATGAAAATTTCAGAAAAGTCACATCTTATATCAGGTTAATACATACTAAAAAGTTCAAATCGGTCACGGCAAGGATGAGAGAGAAGAGGTTTAATTTGCCGCCCCGTGCCCAGTGTGCTATTTTACCCTTAAAAAACCACAAAAATTCAATAATTTTTCAAAAATCTCAAACACTCCATTTCGAAATTGGCCAAAAACGCATCAGCCAGTACCCTACTACATCCTACGATTTGAATTTTTGAATTTGAATGGAAATCACACTTCGAAACCTTCATTTTATCATCAAATTCGATATTTTGGAGTCCGGAACTTGGCAACGCTGCCGCGGGGGCCAAAAATTGTGAATGGGCATGAAAATTTAAAAAAAGTCACATCTTATACTAGATGAAAACATACTAAAAATTCAGATCGGTCAGTGCAAGGATGGGGGAGAGGGGGTTTAATTTGTCGCCCTAAGGCCAATTTTCCTATTTTACCCCTAAAAAACCACAAAAATGCGATTATTTTTCGAGGAGCTCCGACGACCTATTTCGAAATTGCCCAAAAACCAATCAGGGAGTACCCCACTACAACCTCCAACTTGAATTTTTGATGTACATTCAAGTCGCATTTAAAGTGAGTTCAAGCGCACCGTGCCGATTTTTAAGATTGGGCCCCCCGTTTACTCCCCAAGGGGGGCTAGAGGAGCTTCGGGACCACAAAATTTGGATTTCTCGGGGTCGATTCATTGGGAAACCATCTTTTTCTGGAGAATCTACGTCAATTTTGAGACCAAAGAGAAATTATGGAGGGGGCTACTGTCTCCATCTTTAGGGGGTCATTTTTGGGCCTTGGATGGGCCGATTATGGATTTTTAGGGGTCAATTTCACGTGAAATTTTCCGTGCTTTTCAATTCTGATGCGATTAATCCGCATATCGGTCGGGAACCGTGACTTTTGGCATTGTTACCCCCCCCCCCTTTATCCCCCAGGGGGGGTGGAGGGTTTCGGGACCACGAAGTTCGGATTCCTTGGGGTCAATTCCCTATTCAACCCCGCGGTCCCCGACTTCGTACGACCTAAAACAACCGAGAAAAAGGCCTGGTACGGGTGGTCTGAAACACCCTGTACAATAATCTCCCGGACGAGATAAGTTGATTCCTTCGTATTATGAGGCGCTGAATCCGAAAATTCCCTCCTTTCCTTCTCATCACCCTGCAATGGGCCTGTTTGAAACTTTTGGTAGAGCAAAATTAAATGTTTTTCCTTATAGATAATATATCACAAAAAGCACGATAAGCGCTTCCGCAAAGTCTGAAATGTACTCCTCACTTCACAATTTGCGTAAGAAATTTCCGTTTTTTTAAGCTGCCCGCCTCAAAAACGATACCACGGCACAGGTGAACATTTCGTTAGAGGAGTCGTTCCGTTCAATCCCTCCTCAACATGGCAGACGCTTCCGCGCGCAAGTTGAGGAGAGCATGAGGTCAATCACGGCGGATATCTGTCAACGCGAGAAAAATGTGAATATAAACACGCCGATTGTTATCAAGTGGTTAGAATCATCGTCCCATCTCAAGCGTTTTGGTGGATTGGCGTCAGCTACGTTGAATATTGCGTAGTATCCTTGTAAGCAGGGGTTGGATGGAATATGACTCCTCTAACGAAACGTTCACCTGTGCCGTGGTTTCGTTTTTGAGGCGGGAAGCTCAAAAAAACGCAAATTTCTTAAGCAAATTGTGAAGTAAGGAGTACATTTTACACTTTGCCGATCTGCTAATCGTGATTTTTGAGACATTTCTATAGTACCTAACAACTCTTATTTTTGATCCAGCAAAAGTTTGCAACAGGCCGATTTTCTGGAAAAGCCGATTCCGCCCGGAGAAATTGCCATTATCCTGGTCAGTTTTCTGGAAGACTGAGGGGTAGTCGGGAACTATTAACGCAGTTTTCAGATTCAGTGGCTCAAAACACATCGGAATAGTTTTACTGTGCAATTGAGAACAAATTTACCCACATTCTGCAGGGGTACCGGTCCTAAAAAAAAAAACCGGCGCTCCGCTTCGCTCCGCGCCGGTTTTTTGGGGGGGGCTTCGCCCCCCAAGCCCACCCAGGACACGCGCTTCGCGCGCGCTTTTTAGTTTGAGTGTCCATTCCAGTTGATTTGTCTTCTTAAGCGACCCGCGCGTCCACCGCGGGAAGAGTGTATTTTCCGAAGGGGGGGGGGGATCAATCTGTAAGGGAATGAATTAAGAATTGAAACAGAAGTTGAGTTGTGAGCAGGTGAGCACGTTGTGAGCAAGAAGTTGCGTACCTTGTCGCGAGAGTGCGCGGCGAGCGGGAATCCCACTACTGCGCTGATTGACCAGAGGCGAGAGTTGCGGACGGACGATGTACGAGAAATTGCCTACGTGGAGGCGGTCCGGCAGCAACATACCCACCGGCAGTCACCAGAAAGCAATAGCACAAAATAGTAGTTGCGTACGTTGCCAGCGAACGCGCTGCGAAAGGTTGTGACGGTTAAATGGTAAGATTTTGTTCAAGAACAGATCATTTAACCTGACCCACTGTGCGACGAACAATTTGTCCAGAATCTTCCTTCCCCTGATCCACTGTGCGACGAAAAGTTTGTCCAAAAACTTCTCTCCCCTGACCCACTGTGCGACGATCAGCTTGTCCAAAAACTTTCTCCCCCGACCCACTATGCGGCCCTGCTCCGGCCGGCTCCCCTCATGCCGCGCACCCCTCGCCTAAAACTTTCAAAGCTCGCCATTTTTAAACGGCTCGGCCGATTTAGCTCAAATTCAATACCAAACCAGTCCTAGGGGAGAACTACCACCCGTAAAAATTTCAGCTCAAAATATTCATTTTCGCTCGAGTTATCGAGTGGACAAGATTTGACCTCCCCCCACTTTTGAGCCCCACCCCTCAAAAGCTTTTGCCTCAAATTCCAATTTTTTTTCGCAGAATAGTAGTTCTAATGAGTCTCTACAAAATGCAAAAAAATTGGTCAAAATATCTTTCAACGTAAGAAAGATATAACCACTCAAAAATCGAAAAATCTTCAAAAGGCGGAAATACATACATACATACATACATACATACATATATGTATATATATATATACACATATATATGTATATATATATACATGAATTTGAATAGCATATATTTTCGTGATCTACGACCCGTGATCGGTGCTCTTCACAATGTCTCAGGTCTGGGTCCGACATCATGGGAGAATGCAATAGTGTATTTCCTTCGGAAAATACACTAAAATTAATAATGCTAGTTATAGAAACTGACTCGGAAAATGATGTTGATTAGAGTGTTCCTGAACACTCTAATCAGAATGACTGCCGAGGTCTGTATGATAATTTTTTTGGAATCTACGATTCAAAAAATATGAGAATCGACACCTCTCTTGACGTTTTGTGCCGTTTTACCAACATTTCAATTTCAGCCTCCATTTTGGCCGCCATCTTGTTTTTGGGGCCTTGGCATCAAAATCGGATAGTCCACCAAAGATTTTCTCATTCTAGGGACCAAAATGAAGGAGTAAACTTTCATCACAAACGTGCAAACGGGACGTAATTTTCGAACACATGCTTCCCTGACTATGCAATAAATCACCTTTTTCCGTCATTTTTGAGCATTTCCGGCCGGTTTTCATTTTCCGTTTAGATCCGTGCCCCATCGATGCACGTTAGTAAGTGTTTATTACTCGAAAGTATATACCTTAGGGTTAAAATAGAGAGACAAAATTGGAAATTGCAGTTACAATCTATGGAAAGCATCGGTTACGGTGTGAAAAATCGTCTTTTTGCGTCAATTTCGAGGATTTTCGGTCGGTTTCCGGTTTCCATCAGGCCGTTAATCGATCAGTAAATGTAAAGAAAGCGTCGATAGTCTGATTTTATACATCTTAGAGGGTAAACTGGGGGAAAATATCGTTAATTGAAGTGTTCATTATCGAAATATTTGGATTAAAATGTAAAAAATCGTTTTTTTTTTTACCAATTTTTGACCTTTTTTGGCCTATTTGAATTTTTTTAGGCCCTTAACCGTCCGAAAGCATTTGAAAAAATTATATCGACCAAAAGTTTATATCTTAAGCTTGAAGTATAAAAAAAATCGAAAATCGGAGCGACTGTTTTTTAAATAATTCAGTTTGAACATTGAATGGCGAAAAAATAGTTAATTTTAAAACACCCTAAATTACGTCGATTTAAATAATTTTTAGCTACATTTCGATGGCATATTCAAAATCTACATGAAAAAGTGGTCTAGAAACACTCTTTCAAAGTATGATGGATTGATGCAGAGTCTCGCTATGGAGAGTCAAAGAGAGGGAAGTCGAGAAAATGAGAATCGCTAAAACGGGCGTTTTTTAATATCGCTAAAATTCACCCCATCTTTGGGAGTCGATATCTCGCGAACGGGGCGTCGGGTGGGAAAACCCTTTAAACTAGTCTCTTAGAATGATATTGAGACCTCGTTTACCAATTTTCAGCCAAATCGGAGGGGGTCAGGTTCCGAGCCTGGTACACTTGACGTGGAATGACCCTGTGTTGATTTCTATCCATGAATCAATCTTCGAACGTTCGATTTGGACCCAAGTATCGATCTTCGAGCTATGGAAATGAAACCTAACCTAAGTCTGGTGGAGCCAGACTCAACCTAAGTACGGTGGTGTCAAGAAACCCAAATATCTATTAACCTAAGTCGAACAATCTACGCATCGTTGTCGAGTGACCTAACCCGAGTGTGGTGGTGTCGAGTGACCCAACTTGAAATTGGTGGTATCGAGTGACCTGATTCCCTGCCTGATGGTGCAGACATAAATAAATAAATACACAAATAAATACCTAAATACATAAGTAAATAAATTTAAATACCGGTGTGAGTCATCTGGTGTAAGTTCGGTGGAGACCGGTGTCGTAACTGTATTGTTAGTTCGGCGGTGCACGTTCATGTTTCGTAGAGGAATTGTTTCGGAGCCTCGGATCTCGAGCACCAGAGTGTGGATTTCAAATTTTCATTTTCAAATTGACACCTTTAGGTGCAATTATTCTTCTGCAGGCCCGACTCGGGTCATGGGAAACGGTACGAACACTCCTCCCTTGTGCATCTCGTGTTACAGATCCAGTCGGATCCCCATACCGAGGATTTGATTTAGACTTGACCAGAGACCTAGACTGTCCGTCTTCCTATTCATTTGAGCGTCGAATCGACTGTACAAAACTTCCATATCGATTCATTTAAGAAGGATGGTGTTTTTAGTTTTGAACGCGTGCAGTCGTAAACCCTCCTCCTCGTCATCGTCATCATCGTCGTACGCAACGTAGATTCTAAAGTTGAGAATTAAGGAATGTTTTGAGTTTCCCATGACCCGAGTCGGGCCTGCAGAAGAATGATTGTACCTAGTGATGTCAATTTGAAACTGAAAATTTGAAATCCACATTCCGGTGCTCGAGGTCCGAGGTTCCGAACAATTCCTCTGCGAAACATACCTAAACGTGCACCGCGGAACTAACAATACGGTTATGTCACCGGTCACCAATAAACTCACGTTCGATAACTCACACCGGTATTTAAATTTGTTTTATTTTTTTTGCACCATCTCGGGGCATCCTGAGGGAGGGGCAAACATTTTGACACCCCTAGAAGATGGTCTCCTTTGAGATAGAAACATTCCCAAAGTTTCGTTTTTCTTTCTTCAACCGTTCAAAAGTTACCAGGGGGGAGGGGGTACAGATTTTTGGGACACCCTGTATGATGTGACGCACTCTATCATTTCGAAGCATAAAATGCAGCACCGGAAAAAAAATCGGGAAAATAACTAACAAAATTAGGAGCCCTTAATCAGGCGGGTGGGCCCGTGAAGCAACGAGGGCTCTTATCATTGTTCCATGGAAGAACATTAAGACCAAGGTCACAAGATGTTCTGTAGGAGCGTTCTGCTACGCTGCCGTGATAGCGAAGAGAGCCGTAAGTGCAAAAATGAAGTTTTGAGAAAACGGGCTTAGAAGCTTCTGACAAGATCATTTTATTGAGAGAAGCCTCCGTTCTTTGTCAAATTGCCACTAATCGTCCGGAAGACTCCTAGAAATCGTATGGATGATTAAAAATCGACTGATATTCTTTCCATTACATAATAAGGGTATTTTTCATTTTCATGCTAGGTTATTGTTAGGCAAGACAGCCGTAAGTGCTATCTTCTGCATGCTTTCGTGGTTGCGTTTTGGACGCACAACAAACACATTTTCTGGTTAGAAATTGGCAGAAGAGGGCGGCACTTTACTGGAAAGCACTGTTTTCATTGGCTCTCATGCATCCACGGCTGTCTTGAAAAAAAAACTGTGTCATTTTTTGTGCACTTACGGGTTTTACATACGTCTCGTTCTCATTAAATTAGGATGAATTTTGCTGTTTTAGCTGTCTCAGTAATTTCATCTAAAAGAGTTTAGACGAATTTTGAAGAAAACTCGATTTCGAAAATTTTGCCCTTACGGCTCTCTTCGCTATTACGGCAGCACGCTGAAGCGTCGTCGTCGTGAACGCTCCAGGAAAAATTCAAACTCGACAAAGGCTGGAATCAATGTTTTGACTAATCAAGCAAATGAAAAAACAGAAAGGAAGGAAAAAAGTCAGACATGATACAAACTGAGCGTTTTTATACCTTTTTTTCTCTATTCACTATATTCACCACGAAATGATATATGGGGAGCGTATGATAGACCTGGCGTAATTTTTAGAGAGGAGACGGATGCAATGACTGATATGTGCCCGTATGGGAGTGCGGCTGACAAGGATTAATGCTCGACGAATACAATAACTCAAAGATGGAGGGACATAAATGTATCCTTGAATGAATGGAATATGGTTTTATAGCATACGATGTGCCTTGTCAGTGAATAGGTAGTTTTGACACTAAGTGATTGCAGATCCCCTTTATCTTTGCTAAAATTAGTGGGAATTTTCTCAAAGCTGATTGAGTTTTTCTAGCTTTCGTGATTCCTCGTTCTCAAAATTTTGAACACTCAAGAATTTTTATTTTAAATTTTCGGATGTTAACCTCAAATGACTGAAGCCTCACTTAGCAGTGCTACAGTTATTTCTTTTTTTCCTGTCCTTTTTTGCCCTGGTATCCATTTTCACACATAGATTTGAGCCTAAGTAAGCATTAAGGAATGTCTTAACGATCCTAAACTATGATTCATTTTGTGTACGTAATAAGAAAAACTTCATCGTTTTGCAGGAGTGTTCTGCCGCAGCAGATGTACATTACACCGTTGTCGTTACTAACCAACAGACCATATCGCATGTCCTCCGTATGCTCATGAATAATATATTCTTCATGGCTCTGTGTTTATACTTTTATTCAAATAAATTTTTACATTCTTTTGAAATCAATGGAATTATGAACATTCGCGTTTAGTATGATCGAATTCTGTCCCGAACACTTTTGAATAATTATATTATTTGTTTATAAACTATGAAAATGATTAACGTTACAACTGTGATTTTTTACATTAAATCTATATGTTGATACACTGCAAAAATTATGCCGAAATAGAATCACCATGTTGAATAACTTTAAAATCTATGGGCATAATTTTATCATTACCTATTCTTACTCTCTTATATGGCTGCGTTTGAAATGATACTGTACCATTGAATATTGTTTCTTATTCATCACAATCGATATTATTTTCCTTTGACTAATTTTTACTGTTGTGCTGATGTTGCATGTTGTTAATTTTTACTTCCTTTTTTCAATCATTGGATTTTTAATTTTTACATTTTTTATGTTAGATAATAATCCAATCATACAGTGACTAAGCATAAATCAGTTTTTAATGTTTGTTCTGAAGGTATGCTTGTAAAACAAACTGCAGGAGATCTATTGACGTAAACTCTCTCTATATATGTATCCTCTCTATTCTAATAAAATCTTTTTTAAGACACTCCATGGACGGGATGAGGAAGGGAATTAAGACAGTCGATGGGCCGGAGTAAGGAGGGGGAGTTCAAAGGTCAGAGTTTTAATAGATCGGGTCTTTACTTTCAGAGGCCTTTGTTTAGTCATGGACCCTGTGGATATGTAGCCCTGTCATGGTCGGCTTCCAAAAAAAGAATCAAAATTCAGAGTAAGGAGAAAGTCATTACGAATATTTTTCGGCGAGAAATGTCTTCGAAACATCGTTTTGTTATTCAATTAAAATTATTTGCTCAATAACCGCCAACGGGCAATTACGACGATTTCGCTAGCCGCGAAGCGGCCTTTGCGATACACACACACACAACAAAATATATATATATATATATATATATATATATATATATATATATATATGAAGCTTTGCTCACCAAGTTCAAATGATCCAATTCGCTTATTTCCATTTAAATGTATAGGAGTTCGAACGGGTTATCCATTATTTCTAAATTCACGAAGGTCATCCAACCAGTTAGTTCCGCAATTCTCCAAATTGGAATCATAACTCAAATCGATCAATAAGTACATCAGGTATAAACACAGTCTCAAAACAAGCCCAAACAAGTCGAAAGGTAGGCCCACAAGAAAACTTAATGCTCAATGGTACCACTTAATTTCTCATCGCGGGTCCACCCCTGTTACTTCTGCCAGCGGATCACCACGGTAACGCCTCATTCTATCCACAATTCATGGACACCATGAACAAAAATCTTTAATTAGCATCTTCAATCAATCCACGTTCATGGAGTCCATGAACATCAATTTTATTTTAAAGGACTGAATAAATTTGGCACTGCGCGATTTTTTAGAAGTTGTAAGTTTTTAAAAGTTCAAGTTTGAAAGTTTGAAGTCATCCTCAAAAGTTGTAAGTCCTTATAAAAAGTCAGGCATCAGCTTAGCTTTAAATAATTTGAGAAAACTTGCTTCGTGGAGTCTATGAACACCTAATAATGATTTAACGTGGTCGTGGAGTCTATGAACACCTAATATTGATTTTGGGTGTTCGTGGAGTCCATCAACACTTAATGAGTAGATCGTAAAACAGAATTTTGATCACTTAGTAAGCCTAGTTTGAAATGGATGCGCCTCTGCGTATCCCGATAAGTTTTTAATTATGTATCGTACTTACTGAAAACTTAGATTACTCATTTAACTAACTGCTATCTTGAATATGCCTCCAATATGTATAGGTATGACCTGCATTTACAATGTCTCAGAATCGTCTTATAAACCAACGAAACGTTGTGGTTGCTTATATTTGCCACGCAAAATGTTAAGGCTGTACCCCTAAATCGATGCCTTGCGTTGAGTACTTTACGGAGAAATAATTTTTCTAATCTTGGAAAAAGGATTTTAAGTGGTCTCTCAGATTTCTTTCACGGGCGATTTTTGAGTATAAGGTATTCCCTTTCCGATAATGGAGATGTTGCATGTGTGAGGAATTTGCGATTTGACTGTTGATTCTTTTGTAAAAATTTGCGAGAAACAGGATGGTGCCACTGGGTTTTTCTGAAATCAGCTCCCAAGTTCAAAAAAAGCTCTGAAGTCAAGGCCAAAATAGAGGGGACATCCCACGGTATCCTGAGAGTCCGCCTCCACATCAAGACAAACTCTCCATGCAAAGATAGGGAGCAACCAGGGGCGTAGCTAGGAAATTTCTCTGGGGGGGGGGGGGGGCGTGGGACCACCTCTCGTGGTGAAGAGAGCGGGGGGGATGTGAGGAATGGAGGATCCCGTTTTTCTGCCCCCCCCCCCAGGACCCCCCTAGCTACGCCTATGGGAGCAACTACATTGACAGGGCTGTCTCTTTATTTGGGGACTCCAAAACTAAAAACACGTCAACCCTGCTAATGTATTTGCTCCCTATCTTTGCATGGAGAGTTTGTCTTGATGTAGAGGTGGACTCTCAAGATAGCGTGGGATATCCCCTCCATTTTGGCCTCAACTTGAGAGCTTTTCTGAGCTTGGGAGTTGATTTCAGAGAAAACCAGTGGCACCATCGTGGTTCTCGCAAACTTTTGCATCAGAATCAACAGTCAAAGCGCAAATTCCTCACACATGCAACACCTCCATTGTGTTTTCCGACGCCTCAGAGATACACGCATCATCTCAAGGACGTAAAGTATTCGAAGAGCTCATGTAAACCCGTATGGTAGATTTTTTAAAAAGCAAAACATCTTTCAAAAATGGAAGAAAATGAAACAGAAAGATAAAACTATTCAATCTAGGATTCAATCCGCTTCTCATGATATTTTTAATATAGCCGTGCCTTTTTGAGAGACGTGCTCTCACAATGCCTCTATAGTTCGATCAGAAAGTCTCAAAAGCGATCACCTAGCTGGGGGCGCGGCGCCTCAAAACCAGCTACGCCGTGACCCCCTTGTCCCTACTCAGGGATAAAAAATGTGATTTTCTCGTTTCAAATGGGCCTCTGGATGCCTCTCTAAGAGCTGGTCAGGTTTCCTTCATTTCAGTGGATTTTAGATCCAAAAAACGCATTTTCGCAGATCAGTTCAGTCAGACGTTTTTCCGCCCATTCAAACCAATGTAATTTTGCCCATAGTTTTGATCCCTTTGATTGTGAGCATCATCTAAAAAAGCCTCAAATTGGCTCAAATTTTATACAACCTCTTATTTTCATAGATAGAACCGATTGCCACCCGGACCTCATCGATTTTCCTACATGACGGAAATAAGCCGCACCATAAGGTTACGGTCAGCGTCGCGACGCGAGTGGCCCGGCGATGGGCGGGACGGCGCAGCGGGCAAAATAGATAACCGGAGCCCGGAGATATACGCGCTCGGCAGAGGCGTGTACAATTTGAAGGCCGTTAAGTACGCGGCAATCGCCTGCCGAAGCACGTTCAGGGTGTTGAATGAACAGCCTTCGAATACACATTTAACATCGTAGTCCAGTCGAATTAGGAAAATTAGGGGCAAAAACTCCCGCCATACAGGCAAATTTTGGCTAAAGTTGCTTGTTAGGGTCTAGAGAGGCACATGCTAAAAGCCCCCATTGGTATCCCTCGTGCTTAGCACCCCCAGCCCCCCAAAAGAAACCCAAAAAGGCTAAGAAATCGGTTTTCCGGCTATATCTCGAGAGCGGTTGGAGATGGCGAGTTGCGTTTGTCAGAAAAATATTATTCACCAAATTCTGCACGGAAAAGTTTGTTACGCTTTTTCTGCTCCAGGAACTCCTTGACACTCAAAATGACCGCCGCGTAAGGGCATCATAGCGCGCTACCTCACTGTGCACGCATAAGTACAGCTCTAGACCGCGATGCCGCGCCCCGCCGGTTGCTGCGCCGTCGAGTATCACGACCTCCTCACTCCGTCACCCTATATACATGCCTGGAATGTACATGCGTATGCAACAACTATGTACAATTACCTTGTTTGCTACGCCGAATTCTGTTTTCAATCAGTAAACTTGGATGCTCGAGCAATAGCCTGTGGGCGAGGTACAAGTAAAAAGGAAGGAAACGTATTTTGATGAAACTTTAATCCTAATCATCGCCCTCGCCATCATTTGTGTGAGGTCGATTCACAGATTTTCAACAGATCAAAAATTTGAAAAAATAAGTCTAGCTCAGAACTTGGCGAACTTAGAATCTTGGGAAGATTCCCAGAAAAAATTGGCGAAAGGAAATCATCGCGTAAAAGGATAGGTAGGCCGAAATTTAGACATGGACGTGGGTTTAACACTTTTAAAGTCCAAGAAAATGATATTATTTGTTATTTTATCTGATTACTAGGGGGCTGTGCCCCCTGGCCGCTCCGCGGCCCATCCCCCAGAGGACGCTTCGCGTTCTCTTAGGCCCGCGTCGACAAAAGAACGGCCAAAGAAAATGAAAAGATATTCATATACCCGACTCTCATTTGGACGTATTTATATCAAACTGAACTATGTGCATTAAGACGTGAGCCCTGAGACTCATGAGAGTATGTGCGTAACAGGGCTCACGTCATAATCCACATAGTTCCGTTTGATAAAAATATGTCCATTTATCCAATCTCCCTCTGGTCGGGAGCAATTGGACCTATGAGAATCAAATGAAAATCGGCATTTATCTCAAGCTTCATGCCAAGACTTACACGAAACGGAACGGAGCGTTTCGTCGCTTTTGGATGGTCTCTAGCAAAGGAGCATACCCTTGATGCACTTACCCTACTAACAGACCAAGATTCAACATTTCCCGCTTACTTCAATTTTCCGCTAAATTTGAAATTCTCGTCATTTTTCATTGGCGGGAATTTCAAATTTTGCCCCCCCCCCTTTCTAAGCCTTCTGTTCTCCTCTAATATAAAAAAACCTAGGTCCTTTTTTCAAACTCTCATCACATTGGGCTCATTTAGGGATTATCACCCGTCGATAACCGGAAAAATTATGGAAATCGGCCCCGTAGAACGCTCAAACGAACTAAGGAAAAAAAAATACATTGTTTAAATGGGAGAATTTGCAAATTTACCTTGCAATATAAAAAAACCTGGGTCCTATTTTCAAAATCTAAATAAAGCAAGCTTATCTAGAGACAATTGCTTGTCGATAACCGCAAAAATCATGAAGATCGCCCCCCGGTAGAACGCCGGAATTAAGCGTTACCAGATACGCAAATTTAGGAGGTCTCGGAGCTTCCCATCCCATGCCACCTATAATAGTTACCCGACCTATGTCGTTTATTCTTTCGTTCACGATAACTATCGTTAGATTTACGTTAGCCTATTCAAATTTTGTAATTTTGTCCATTTTGGTCTTATAAAGATTTGTATAGATTTTTGGTTAAATCGCACTTACCGTTTACTTATAAACGATAATTAACGTGAGTGCCCTACTTACGCTGTTTTCCACTAATCTGTTTTTATGAAAGTCCCATTCCTTGGTTTCCTTAGTAACCTTTGTTTGCTATCCGCTGATGTTTTATTTCAATTTCTTTTTCTTTAATAAATCCTTGCTAGGTTAGTTCTAATTTTTTTGCCAGCATTTATTCTACCTCCCCCCCCCCAACTCATTTTTCTAGCTCCATCACCCTCTCCTCTCAACTCATTTTTCTATCGATTTGAGCATTTTTTTTTTTTTTTTTTTTTTTTTTTTTTTTTTTTTTTTTTTTTTTGGCATGTCTTGCTCCCCTACCACCATTTTTTCGGGGTTATAGATATTTTAGCGGCCTCTAGACCCGTGATTCCAGTCACGGGCATTTCGCTAGTATAAAAATGATTGACTGCCGTAGAATTGGACGTATTTCTGCCAAACGGAACTATGTGCATTAAGATATGAGTCCCGAGACCCATAAGAATATATGCATAGCAGGGTTCACGTCATGATAAACATAGTTCCGTTTGGCAGAAATACGTTCAATTCTACGATTAATTCCCGCATTTTCGTTCATGCGCGTTTGAATGAAACCATGCGAATCGCACTCATACCGCAGTATTTGAAATCGAACTTGTGGACTCGGGCGAGAGCGACCGCGACCCTCTTGGCTCGTAAACTGTTACGCGAGAGTTTTATGGGTCTTTTAGGACGCTGCCGTCTGTCCCAAAAAATTACGAAAACGCCCATTTGTCTGTAAAGAGAATCCGTGTTATTCCTGCGGAATCTGACAATCATACTGTTTGTCCCAGTTTCGCAAATTTGGAAGAAAGGCACTCTCGCGTGAGTGAAAATTTCAAAAATCGGGCTTCGGGGTGCACGTGTGCGTATAAGGCTGCATCAGTGGGTAGAAAGGTCTATGTTGAGACTTCAATGGTATGCTCTGTACACCGCGACATAGACACGGTGAATTTTTTAGATTTTTGCGATAACTCGACCAATTGTAAACATGTTATGGAGAAAAAGCTTCAGCGTAACCATTTCAGCTCGCCCCCTTCATCATGACGAATTTCAAGTTCATAGGATCAATATTAGTCACGAAATAGGCAAAAATAGATTTGCAAATTTTTCGCAACAACTCGGCTAAAAATGAAAATTTCAAAAAAAGGAGATCGCGCCGTGCTACAGCACACAGGTGTCACAACTCCGTAAAATTTCCATATTCTCGCTCTAACGGTAACTTTAGGACAGCGCGGAACAGATTTTGACAATTTTAGGGCTTAGGATTTGATAATATAGTTAGATTAGATAAGATTTCAACGCATTTCCACTTTCATGACGTCGCAAGACGGCCTTCAGGAATTTCTCAAGTATGGGTCATCTCCGTACCCACGGTCCCTGTTTGATACCAATAGAATGCGGATAACGAAAAAGCCTCTTTGTTCACCATTTTTGATCCGAAACTAGAAAAAAAGGCTTACCTACCGAAGTAACAGCGAATAATATTCTTGATGGTAGATTTCTATTAATTACACCGCGCAGTGTGGCCCCAGGGAGCAGTCAAATTTAGAGATATTTTAGAAAATTACGTATCCCATGTCCTTCGGAATTTTAGTAGGAATCTCCTCATTATTTTAGACGGTTACTCGCGTGACACACCGTCAACAAAAAATGCGGAGAGATCCCACAAGTACGGTGAAGCAATGGTCAATGAAATTGCTTTTCATAAAGAAACGGAAGTAACTTTAATCCAGGGAAAGTTTTTATCTAATGACGGAAACAAAACAAGACTGATAGAAATGCTATACAATAAACAATCAGAAACATCAGTATTGCAAATGAAATTCCAGATGGAGATGCAGACCCACTGATCGTTCAAACGGCCTTGAGCTTGTCTTTGAAGTCAACCAAAAATTGTGTGATTGTTGGAGAAGACATCAACCTTTTAGAAATTATAACTGCGTTTTCTCCAGAAGAAAAGGAAAAAATGTATTCCAAAACCTGGTAGACAAAACGTTGAAACAGAAATTTACTCACTTGAAAGTCTAAACGACAGTAGGTACAAAACTGAAAGATCACATACTATTTTTTGTTTCTTTACATGCATTTTCTGAATGTGATACTAACTCGACAATTTTTGGGAAGGGCAAGATGGCACTCTGTAATTTAACAAAAAAAGACATCGCTGGTCATGTAAAGATAACGGCTCATATCTTTCAACTCCATCTCTGAGTCCGGTACCAAAATACTCTAAAGTCTATGTGGTGCAAAGAAACAAAATGATTCATTACACAAACCTCGTTTTCATTCATGAAAAAACAAATTCACGGAAATTTTATTAAGTTCGTTTTCATTTTATTATTTAACCGCTACTAAAATTGTAATTCATAAATAAAGTGTTTTTTCATTCCTTAACCGACCGCATTTTCTTTCCTTTTTTGTCCTCCCTCCCCGTCCTACGCCCTTGATTTTTGTTCTCTTTAAAAACCGTGAATCGATCACCTACGAATGATTAAAAAAAAACCAGCAGTGAACTCCAACACAATGTGTTGATGAGGCCCGTCATTAACTCGCACATATCAACTTCATTGGTTCTCATTTACAGAGATTTCAAAATAGGCAAGCGCAGCACAACAGGAGAATTCACGAGAGGTCAACGACGCACCTAGACCGGGTATTGTGAGTGTAGAAATAGTCCAGGCAAATAAGCCAAAAAAGGGGCCATAGCCTGCAAAAATCCCGGGTAGCAGTGTTTTCATGGATCCCTATGTAATTTTTGACGCTGAATCCAAATTTCAACCTAGCACTATAAAATTCGGACCGGAAAGTTCCCAAATTTGGCAAAAAGGGCCTAAAATCGGCCTTTTTTCCGGATTATGGCCTGATGGCCTGTAACTTGCCAAAAATTGATCTGACGATAAAATTAGTTATCTTTAGAAATAAAGCTCGTTAAATTTCCTATAAAAAGTTTTCATACACTTTTATGCTCAAGGCAAAATCAAGCGCGCTGACGGGCTCCAAACTTTGTAAAATGTGCGAAAATTGCGCATACTGTAATGTGTTGGGTTCCTTATTATTTACATCAATTCATTTCACTAAATGTAAATTTTATCATCTTCACTTAATTTGTCCAGAAATTACTCGTTAGACGATTAAAACAGGAGATTAAAATACAATTTTCAGCGTCAAAAATTACGGAGGAATCACTGAAAGCATACTACCCGGGATTTGTGCAAAAACTGCAAAAAACGCGATTTTCGCTCATTATTCAAAGTTCGGTGCCCGCCAGCGCGCTTAATTTTGCCTTGAGCAATAAAAAGTACCAAAACTTTCTTATGGGAGATTTAACGAACTTTATTTTTAGAACAACGAAACTGTCGTTAGATCAATTTTGGACGAGTTGCAGGCCATAACCCGCAAAAAACCAAATTTTCGCTCATTTTTCGAAGTTTGGAGCCCGCCAGCGCGCTCGATTTTGCGTTGAGCAAAAAATAGTATAGAAACTTTTTCATAGGAAATTTAACGAGCTTTATTTCTAAAGATAACTAATTTTATCGTCATATCAATTTTTGGCAAGTCACAGGCCATATTCCGGAAAAAAGGCCGATTTAAGGCCGATTTTAGGCCCATTTTGCCAGATTTGGCAACTTTCCGGTCCGAATTTTTTAAAGCAATGTTGGAATTCGGATTCAACGTCAAAAATGGCATACGGATCAACGAAAACATTGCTATACCCGGGATTTTTGCAGGCTGTT
The DNA here is from genome assembly GCF_918797505.1 of Bemisia tabaci. Classification (NCBI taxonomy): domain Eukaryota; kingdom Metazoa; phylum Arthropoda; class Insecta; order Hemiptera; family Aleyrodidae; genus Bemisia; species Bemisia tabaci. The sequence goes on from NC_092793.1 coordinate 41,782,887, forward strand.
TTCCTTATTTGCCTGGACTAGAAACCATTCGAACGAGTTTAAGTTTTATGATCTGCCTCAAGCAAAATCTCATCAGATTCTTGAAGAAAAGTGCTACGGAATCATTTAAGCGAAGAGAGGAATAATTCTGTCTAAATCCTGAAAGATAAAGTCGATTTAATGTTATTTTGGGGCTAAAATACCCGAATCACCGGTAGTATGAATCCCGTTATATTATTGAAAAGAAATTAACTCGATATAAATGCAATTGCATTAAAGTCTTGATGTTGTTATTTTAAACGTCTTTCCATGCAAAGAAGTTCAACCATGTCCATGCTTTATTCAGTCATGAATTGAAAGTTAGCAATCTACATCCCGAAAATCTACCGATTTGCCGTAAAAAATCGCAGAAACTTGATATACCAGATCGATGTACCCACTCATTCGCGTATGCTAGAAATCTAGCCTAGCATGGTAACTGCTCACAAGCGGGGATGTAAGGAATCAAAAATGCGGATATACAAGGAAAAAGGAACGGTTGCAAAGGGCAAGGGTGCGGTCGGGCGGCATGCACACTCTCATTCATACCATCATAACTAAAGCAGGAAAATAGTCGTCTACTACTAAATAAGCAAGCTTGTTTTACCAAAAGCGATGAAAAGAGCGGTGAAAAGAGCGATGAAAAAAGGCGGCAACAGCAGCGATTTCCTAAGGCAGCAGCAGGGCAGCAGCAGGAGAAGATACGGCTGAGGCGACGAAAGATCACGAAACGTGGCGGCGTTCTCGGCGTAAGAGAGACGTCACCGTCGCGAGCTGAAGTCTAAAATGGCTCACTGGGAAAGCAGGGGAAAATCTCTAATCAGCTCTGATTGGCCGATCAGCCGCCTCGGGGTTTTCTCCTCCTGCTGTTCTGCAAGCCCGACTTGTAGCGACAAATATTTTGTTGCGGTCTCCAATAGCCAGGGGAGCAATAGAATAGAGAGAGGAATAGGACAGAGGAAAGAAGAGTAGGGCAAAGCGATCTGGCAACCTCGGAACGACGAGCTCCGGCCTATCATAGATAGCGCATGGATGGAACCCGTCGAACTCAAAGCGGCCAGTCCATAAAGAGAGAAAATGGGGATAAATCTACATGACAGAGAGAAAATGCACTATAAAAATATGAAAAATAAGCACTCTAAGCACTCACCGAAGTCTCACGGGCGAAACCTGGCGCCATCTCACTCGCGTATGCTAGAAATCTAGCCTAGCTTGGTAACTGCTCACAAGCGGGGATGTAAGGAATCAAAAATGCGGATATACGAGGAAAAAGAAACGGTTGCAAAGGGCAAGGGTTAGGGTGTAGCTTATTTTTGAGTTTTGCGAAAATCTAGTTGGTCAACCCCTAAAAAGTTTCTCTGTAGTCTCTAAATGAACCCCCTAAAAGGAAAAAAAATTAAAAAAATTTTAACCCGTGCCTCAAAGGGCCTAAAGGGCCTAAACCCAAAATTCAAAAATTTTGGCAAGCAACATATCAATTCTGACGGAAAATTGCAAGTTACGGCCCTTTGGGCGGAAATTTCGTCCGTTTTGGCGTATCTTGAAGCGTAAGTTCACAAACGGCCCAATGACGACGTGAGGCTAGGGGCGCGCCGCGGCCGCCGGCCGCTGAGCGCGCGCGCGGGGCAGGGTTGCGCATCGCCGCATTACACCGGCGTAGAGGAACGGACGGTAGGGTGGGAGGGGGATGTCCGGTGGAAAAGCATCCACATTTTCAATCCATAATGAAAATGCATTAAACTTTTTCAATATAGATGAGGAAATATGAGCCATACAAGGAAGTGATGAAAAGAGTGACAAATACATAAAGTAGTTTGTACGTTTGTTACGGTTAAAATTTCTTTACATTTTTTTCCTTTTAGGGGGTTCATTCAGAGACTACATAGAAACTTTTTAGGAGTTGACCAACTTGATTTTCGCAAAACTCAAAAATAAGCTACACCCTAGGGTGAGGTCGGGGTTTAGGTGACATGCATATTTTAAATTAGCGCGGAGCATTTATAGATTTTTTAAAAAAAAAACCCAAGTAACGTAGACTCTTAGTATTCATTGCACATAAACTAGAAAACCCCAGAATGACAAACAGGTTTAAATCATAATTATTGACAGATTAGTAAACTTCTTACACGCTTTGGAAAACCGTAGACGTTCGCGCCAGTAACTTTCCGGTATAGAACTAAGGGACTCGGTTATTTTATTGAGTAGGGGGTCGAAACGATCGCAAAGGCGGTATACTACGAATACGCGCCAATAATTACCGTGCAAATATGTAGAACAAATATTAGGATTAAAGTTTCATAAAAATATGTTTCTTTCCTTTTTAGTTGTACCTCGCCCACAGGCTATTGCTCGAGCATCCAAGTCTACTGATTGAAAACAGAATTCGGCGTAGCAAACAAGGTAATTGTACATAGTTATTGCATACGCATGCACATTCCAGGCATGTATATAGGGTGACGGAGTGAGGAGGTCGAGATACTCGACGGCGCAGCAACCGGCGCGGCGCGGCATCGCGGTCTGGAGCGTTACTTATGCGTGTACTGTGAGGAAGCGCGCTATGATGCCTTCACGCGGCGGTCATTTTGAGAGTCAAGGAGTTCCTGGAGCAGAAAAAGCGCAAGAAACTTTTTTGTGCAGAATTTGATGAATAATATTTTTTGACAAACGCAACTCGCCATCTCCAACCGCTCTCGAGAGATAGCTGGAAAACCGATTTCTTAGCCTTTTTGGGTTTCTTTGGGTGATGGGGGTGCTAAGCACAAGGGATACCAATGGGGACTTTTAGCCTGTGCCTCTCTAGACCTTACCAAGCAACTTTCCCGCCCGGCAAATGAGCAATGAGTACGTTGCCGCAACGTTGCAAGGCAACTTTTTTGATGATACTGCTTTGTAAAGGTAAAGCAGCAACGTTTAAGCAATGTTTCAGCAATGTTGCCTGACATTATATTTTAGACAATATTTTCAAAACGTTTTTAGAAATGTTTCTGAAACATTATTAAAAAACGTTTCAATAAATATTTCTCAGATATATTGTGACAACGTTGTTAAGCATTATTAGTCAGGGAGAAACACGATTTGACCCGGAACAAATTGCTTAACAAACTTTTCCTATGTAAACGTCATCAGTATTTCCTTCTGAACAACATACCATTAGTTTACCACGGTCCGACCCCGGAACACCCCCCAAAATGCCTAAATTTCAAAATGGCGGCCATAATAAGGCCTCTGGGATTTTGGTTTTTTAAAATGCGCATATAGTGTCATGTGAGGTATCAATCCCTGTGTAATTTTGGTCGTAGAACTCAGATATGAGGTCAGGCAGATGATGTGCTGCAAATCGGAGGGGACACTTTTACACTGTTTCAGGTGTTCTCCTTTCTGTTGTTTCTCAACAGATGATTTTCTCCAATCAATATAAGGGAATGCGCCCTCATACAATGTCGCAAAAATATGTATATGTACATACAAAAATAAAAAAAAATTAATTGATAGATAAATAAAAAAATAAAAAAATTAACAATAAAAATATACAAATGAAGATAAAATTAAAAAAAAATAAAAAAAATAATTTAAAAATAAAAAATAAAATAATAAAAATAAATATGAATAATTAGAAAATAATTTAATACAAAATAAAAATACCAAATAATTATAATAATAAAAAATAATTATACTATAATATAATAAATAATTAAAATAATAATAATTTTATTTATATTAAATGAATAAATTTATTCAATTCTTTTTTAATTCTTTTTTCATACTCCTTTTTTTTTAAAAACTTGATCTTCCTAATATTATGTTCAGTATCCTTCGTTGTAGAATTATGCACAGAAATGCAAGAATATCATTGCTTTCTATCATTGAACCAGATCTGGGGATGTTTATTAATGCTAAATAACCGATCCCTCTCCCGCGAGCGTCCGTGGCTGAGTGACAGCGACACACGGGCGATCACTGAAGTTCAGCAACGTCGGGCGTAGTTAGTACTTCAATGGGAGTCCGCTATTGGGAACCCGGGCGGAGCGCGGCTACTTTCGGACTTAGAGTGAATTTCGGGTGCCTAAGAAACACTTCTCTGCAGTCCACATTGAATTCTAGGAGTAAAAATGCAGAGTACTCCTAAAATAAATCACCGAATTTTTTTTCACCGTATTTTTGCAATATTCCCATTATGTTGCTAAAACACATTGCAGACACATTGCCTATTACGTTCATGCAAGCTGACAAAATTACACGTTGTGGCAATGTTACCACAACGTTGCCCGAATACGTAAACGGCGAAATTGCAACGTTTTGGCAACGTTGCCACAACGTAATTTTGCCGGGCGGGTTAGCCAAAAATCGCTTGTATGGGAATTCTTTTCCCTAATTCGGGTTTTTTTAATTTAAGTTGACTGGACAAAGCGCTGACCAGAGCGCGGAGCATTCCGTCCCAGCCAGCCCTGCGCCATCGCCCTAGTGGAAGTCGACCTCGTGCGACGGGAGGTGGACCATGGTCCACGTCCCGTCACATACTGTCACACCGCGTGTGTCCGTGCAGAAGGAAGCGAAACAAGGGCATTATGTCGGGAATCCCATCCTTCGCAGATTGTCGCCCGAGGTGACGGGAACTCACCTTCCGTCTCACGGGGGGTCAATATCCTCTGCACAAGGTGGACTTTCAATAATTAAGGCGGCGCAGCGCCGATGCGGAGCGTCCTTATACAATCGTCGATAGCTCCGCTGCGAGCGGGGACGAAGAGAACCTCTCTTTACCCTCTACTCTCCATCCTCCATCTCAAGGTTTGCGCGCCATTCTGAGAAAGGGCCCGGTCAGGGAAATTCTCAGAACTCCGACAGTCCGGTCTTGGTGTTCGACTATTTTAGAGTCCCTTTATACTGAGAGTAAAGACAATCCGGTTCAATCTCTGATTAGTTCCCATATTTTAGGCCTCCACAGTATCACAAGTGAGAATTAAGATTACATTTTCGCAGATCGAAATATTATAAACTGGAATGGACCAGGGATTTGGGGACACGGCAAGGAACACACCGAATAAGAGAAGGGATGGAGACAGGAATTCGAAGTGAGTCGATCAAAGACTACGAAAAGCGTTCAAGTTGAGTAATTTTATTCTCGTTTATGACATCCATGAGCTGAGTCGTCATAACTCTCCCTTTGAAGAGACTTTAGGCTATTTCTTCCTTCGGCACTGTTCGGCATTCCCATCTGTTCGCTGAGGCGGCCATGTCAGGTTAGGTACTGTTTGCAGGGATCGCGTTGGCTCAACGGTCAGTGATTTTGTGTCAGAGAAGTTCTGCACTTGCGTTACGAGATTGTGCTCAAATTTTGTCTGCGAGGGAATTTTGATGAAGAAGGTAAATTAATTGTGATGCCCAATGCGCGTTCTGCAAAATTAGTGCCTGTACAGTAACTCTTACGATACGAGCAAATTTGGGCACACTGGAATCAGTTGCGGGCAGAAGTCATTTTTTGAAGCATCATTATGAATCCATTCAACTCGGAATTTCTTCTGCCATAATTTCGTGCTGAATTTTGGTTTCAACTGCACCATTTACATTACATGCACTCTCAACTCAATTATGCGTCCAGTGCATCCAACTATTTTTTTAGCGTGCCTCACACTTCCATATGCATTGACGCTTTTGGTTTCGTTTTCTGTAGAATATACCATCATCCCTTTCTTCTATACTTCCCGATGGGTTTTGTGTAGAATTCTAATTCCATTGTGAGATTCTTTACTTTTTCAGTTTAAAGAAATTTAGGCTGTTTTGAAATGAGATGAAGTGATAATTTACCAAATCTGGGTCTGGGTAAAATTGTTAAAAACCTTTTATAATTCAGTCATTGGTGTTTTTCGACTCAATGCTAACGTGACATTATCCTAGTAGAATAACGTAGAAAGTAATTCAATGTGTAATACAGTGTGTGTGCGATATCTGGCCAGGCCGCGTGTGATAAAGTTGGGTTACTTGGAAAAAAGAAAAATCCGGTGGAGAGGGAGGGTTTCAAATGCGCCTCACATAATTTTTTGACGACCCCTAAGCCATATTCAACACTGCCACACTGGAAATGGCACAGATTTAAGTACACTTTGCGTAGTGTTTTTGAGCATTTGTAAAAAAAAATTCTTTTAAATTTTTGTGAATTAACTCATTGTGAAACTGATCCCTGCTAAAAATGACTATGTTGGTAACAAGTTGGTCTGGCCCAACATGATAGCAACAGGGTGAATGGAACCTGTTATCATATATGATATCAATATGTTATCAACATGTTACCAATATGATATCACACACTGAAAAAAAAGTTCCAAAATGCTTAAATACAAGTGCGCTGCACGTTCTTAGGCTTAATTTTCATCGCAGTCACCAGAGAAGTGACGCTGAGAGAACCCGACATTCAATGTTTGCCAGAAATAAGCCGCGCTGCGCCCGAGTTCCCAAGCGGTCACCCATCGAAGTACTAACTACGCCCGACGTTGCTGAACTTCGGTGATCGCCCCGAATGTCGCTGCCACTCCGCCACGGACGCTCGCGTGGGGGAAGTGGCTAATATAGCACTAATAAACGTCCCCAGATCTGGTTCAATGATTAGAAGCAATAATATTCTTGCAATTCTGTACATCATTCAGTTTCACAATGAAGATACGAAAAAAATATATAAAGTAGATCAAGTTTTTGAAAGATACGAGTACGAACAACACATGAAAAAAATAAAATAAAATATGGACGGATAAATAGTTTAATATTAATATTATTAATAATAATATTAGATTAATAATTATATTATTAATATTAATTTAATATTACGGATAAATAGTAGGAATTTTTAAACTTTGAATACATTTAGCCTTAAGGGACTACAACCAACCAACCAACCAACAAACCAACAAACCAACCAACCAACCAACCAACCACCCAGCTAACCAGCGTAATTCTTTAAAACTGCCGTGAATTTTCTTCTCTGTGCGAAGAAAATTCTGCAGAAACTTCAAAGAATGATGTCAATTTGTTCTCCTTTAAAAAATAACATAGGTAGAGGTGGAGGTGGAGATTTTAAGACACCGCAAACGAGATATGTGATTGCCGACTTACACCGTCGATATGATAGAAAATGAATGGCATGTATCTTCGTGATCTACTACTCGAGATCGGTGCGATTTACATGGTCCTTGGTCCAGGTCCCACCATGAGGGAGAACGCAATACGGTATCTTCCCTTCGGAGAATACACTTATAAAACATGAATGAGTAGAATTTAAAATTGAAAAATGACGTAAAAATCAATCCTCTGTATTAATAGGCGTCTAAACAACGTATAAATTAAAGCATCATACAACATATTTTCTCCTCAAAAGAGGTTGTTCCATCCCCCATTAGATTTGGCCTTCTATCAGATATGATCCATCTTTTCAGGAGTGATACAGTAGCATGCGAGACGTTCAAATATGGCGGTCATTTTGACTTAGGCCCCCCCAGAGAGGGGGGGCGGGGGGTCAAAGTCAAAACCTTCAACTGCCTATAACTTTTGAGCGAAAAATCGGATTGAGTTGAACTTTTTTTTAAATGAAAGATCTCAAAAAGATCTATCTGCTGATACCAGAAAAATTGAAAAAAAGTTAAATTTAATGCAAATTTTTAGCAATTTTTCAATTTTTTAGGGGACAAAATTTTTGTCGTGTTTCGGCACCGCGCAATGACTCTACTAAAACAAAAACCAGTTTTTTAGATTTTACACTTAATTTCCTACAAGATGCAAAAAACCGCATCTTGGGGAAACGTTTAGATCGCGAGCTATGGCTCGTCAAAGTTAGCCCCGCGCTGAGCGCGCGCGCCCTGCGCTGTTCGCATATCCTCTGCGCGTCTGCCACCGATCCTGTTGCCCCTCCTCCCCCTTCCTAAATGCAAATTAACATTCTACTACCCAGCTTTCGTATATATCTGCGTTATAGGTACGTGAAAATTTCAGCAAGTTCGTGATTTCCAGTGGAATTGATGCTTTATTTCGCTCCTCCCCCCACAACCCGGCAACTGGCACTGAAGTGTGCCCCTGCCAACAACGAAATCATTTTATATTTCTCAAAGCTATGTGGAGAAAAATCGTGCGAAATATTTTTTAATTCCTCAGCAGCCTATTATGAATACCCATAATAATGTCGGCCTCTCATGAATGGTAAACGCTCAATACACCGAAAAGTGGTTGGGAGGTGGGATAAAAAATTACCTCAATTCGATCTCGTAGTCACAGGGTGCTACATCAGCAAAAACATGAAACAAAAAAATTTATATATTTCTTTTTTGCACAATATTTGGAGCACAGTGGCCGGGTTGGGGGGGGGGGGGGGGAGCGAAATAAAGCATCAATTCCACTGGAAATCACGAACTTGCTGAAATTTTCACGTACCTATAACGCAGATATATACGAAAGCTGGGTAGTAGAATGTTAATTTGCATTTAGGAAGGGGGAGGAGGAGCAACAGGATCGGTGGCAGACGCGCAGAGGATATGCGAACAGCGCAGGGCGCGCGCGCTCAGCGCGGGGCTAACTTTGACGAGCCATAGCTCGCGATCTAAACGTTTCCCCAAGATGCGGTTTTTTGCATCTTGTAGGAAATTAAGTGTAGAATCTAAAAAACTGGTTTTTGTTTTAGTAGAGTCATTGCGCGGTGCCGAAACACGACAAAAATTTTGTCCCCTAAAAAATTGAAAAATTGCTAAAAATTTGCATTAAATTTAACTTTTTTTCAATTTTTCTGGTATCAGCAGATAGATCTTTTTGAGATCTTTCATTTAAAAAAAAGTTCAACTCAATCCGATTTTTCGCTCAAAAGTTATAGGCAGTTGAAGGTTTTGACTTTGACCCCCCGCCCCCCCTCTCTGGGGGGGCCTAAGTCAAATGACCGCCATATTTGAACGTCTCGCATGCTACTGTATCACTCCTGAAAAGATGGATCATATCTGATAGGGGGCCAAATCTAATGGGGGATGGAACAACCTCTTTTACGTATAAAACAATTTACAGAACGAGAATTCTGCCTTGATAAAAATTATTAGTTCGTATCAATTGAAAAACAGTTGATGCCAGTTGATGCTTAACTGATTTCAGTTGATATGAGTTGATGTGAAAGACATAAAGAAGGAGTGCCAAAAGCAAAAAATGAAGCTTCTTTTCAACCACCTCTACTGCTGTCTAGAAGATTGGCAGCGAAATCGGGACAAGTTTGAAATTCAAATGTAGGGCGGGAACTAAATAAAATTGTAGAACCAAAGTATTCTAGGTTGATTTTTGCCCAAATTCACTTACCCACTCATATTTTTTTAACTTTAGGTTAGTTTTGGTCAGTCGTCGACGGATTAATTTCATTTGGGGGTAACGGTCATCTAGGACTGTAACGGCCTGTTTGAACCGGCAGGACCACCATGAGCAGAAGAAAAACTAACTTTATCTGAGATTACTGCCTGTTACCGAGCAAAAATAGGTGTAACATAATAGGACGCAGTCCCAACTTTCTTAATATATTCGTTTATGGCATCATTAATATAAACTTCGAAGGATTCTGCCTTTTTCTATTTCACTCGAGGGGAAGTGTCCCCTCCCGGACTCTCTTCCCCACCCGGTGACTGACGCTGCGCTGTGCTGAACGGTTCAGCCTGAACCTTTCCCCTACGTCTGACCGTTCCCCACTCCTCTGTCAATCGAACCATATGCCACCGCTTACGTATTGTCGCTCGCCCACCCAGGTACCTAGCGGCCAGCGGTCAGTTGATGATAAATCTCGCTCATGCTCCTACGCAGCTACGCATTGATTACGCCGGCTAATTACTTTCGAATAATTAGAATTTCTTCGATAATAGTTTTCTTTATTTATTCGACTGTATTTTTTTCTCTGTTCTACTGTGATTTCCTTGGTTCTCTACTGTGTTTTTCCTAAATCTCTTCGGTGTTTTTATTTTATCGTGCTCATGCTCACACGCAGCTGAGCTAAAAGATTACCGTGGTGGAGTCGTTGGGCCAGACACTGAACTTTGTAGGTCTGGATCTCAGAGAAAATCTATTCGCTCATGGCCAACTATACGTAGGAATGAGTAGAGCAAGACGAAGGGAAAACGTATGCCTGTTGACGAACCCCGACAGAATCCACAACGAAGCCGAGGCAACTCGCAACATTGTTTATCCAGAATTTTTGTGAAAAAAGGGAAATTTATATTAATACTTACACGGAGAAAAAAACTTCGTGCATGGGACCCGGCGTTGAGATCATATGAATCTCTTAAAACTTGAGGTCCAGCTGCCGAATTTCAGGTCAGAAATCTGAAACACTTCGGTATGCACCGAGTACTTCAGATGTGTGACCTGAAACCTTCGGTATATACCGAACTACTTCAATTGTCTGACCCGAACTTCGGCAGATGGACCTTAACTTTTCGGATGGGTGATCCGAAAACTTCAGAGATCCATATGATCTCAGCTTCGGGTTCCATGCACAAATTTTTTTCTCCGTGTTTCCTTTTAGGGGACGCAACTAAAATTTCAGTAAATTTTTTTCAGAAAAGTAAAAAAAAAAAAAAAGGTGGCTAACGCTGGTTCCTGACCTTCTCGTGGTGTTGGCTGTTTTTACTAAGTGGGAACCGTCCATTTTAAGATATAGTCTATTTCTTGCCCTGCCATTATTATTCTACAAGTTAATTGTGGAGTGAGAATTTCATAGTGTTTTCTATGAAATCTTCAAAATATAGTGATAAAAAATTTGCAACTACTACAAAATCGGCTCGCAAAGCGAGCCGAATGTCACTCGCTTAGCGAGTGACCGGGGGTCCAGGGGGCGTAGCCCCCGGCTAGGCGTGACGGGCGCGCGAAGCGCGCCCAGAACGGCTAGTTTAAAATACGTTTAGAAGAAGAAATGTGGAAAAATCAAGAGGACAAGTTCAAATCAAATTTCCGTTTGCCGCCATGGATTCCCGCGCTCATTTACACACTCACACAAGCACCCAGCGCCAAACCATGCAGGCTTCACTTTTTCCCCGTGCTTTTAGATCCCACAAAAAAACCCTTGGGAGGGTGCCATTCGGACGGCAATAAACCAGAGAAGTTGACCGTCCCGATTTTACAGACAAACATATATGATATGAGAAATCGGGACGGCAATTAATTCTAGGGTTTGTCTCATGCTGGTAGGCCAGCCATTTTTCTAAAAAATAAATAAATAAAAAAAGGAAAAAATAAAAAACAGGAAAAAATAAAAAAATTTCCGTCATGCCGCGGACGTGTTTGACAAATCACTTTAGCATTGGGTACCATTTCTGTGATGGGTACCTATTGGAATCCGCTTTTGATTTAGCAGAAGTCAAAATATTCACTTATAGTTGATAAAATTGCAGAAGTTGCTCCTTTTCTGTGGCATGACGGCAATTTTTTTTTTTTTCCTGTTTTTTATTTTTTCCTTTTTTTATTTATTTATTTTTTAGAAAAATGGCTGACCTACCAGCATGAGACAAACCCTAGAATTAATTGCCGTCCCGATTTCTCATATCATATATGTTTGTCTGTAAAATCGGGACGGTCAAGTTCTCTGGTTTATTGCCGTCCGAATGGCACCCTCCCAAGGGTTTTTTTGTGGGATATCACTTTATTTTTCATCAGATATTTTACTTAAATCTACCAGAAAAGTATAACCAATTCTTTCAGAAAATAATAACACCATCCACGATCTCACGGTCTAGATTTCTTAAATTTACCATCACAAAGCGATCCCTGAACTCCTGTGAGTGGCTTCAGTTGGACACGTCAATTATTGCTGCTTTCGTGCGACGCAGGATTGCGTGCAGTCAAATTGAAGGCGTTTTCTCTCTCTTTTTTTCTGTTTGTTTTTGTGTTTATTACGTGTACATCTGACGCCTTCAATATTACGTGATACATCTAATCATACTCTTAACTCTGTATTGTTGCTTGTCTGTCGGTTTTAAGGTTTTTTTCTTTATTGCCGTCCGCGCCTCTATCGACCGCTATAATATTTCTAACTGGCCCCACTTTAAAATCACAAGTGACAGACATTTCTTATTGAGGAATATTAATTTAGTGAAAATAAAATCTCACACAAAAAATTTTATGACAGATTCAGTCTAAACCACACAATCACCTTTAAACCTACGTACTTTTGTGACCACTTTTCAGGACCTTCCTAAAGTCTTTTGTTACAGTTATAACAACCAGCATAAGTCATGTTAACTGCGAGAAAAAATGCTTCAAATATTTATTAGTTGCATTAATTTTTAAAAAATAATGAAAAACGGCGAATACTACAGACAAAGGAGCTTGTCTGCAGTGAAGCAGTCATTTTGAGTAAGACTCATCTGAAGGCGTTCTAACAATGAAGTAATTAAATGCAAGTGCTCAACTGTGGTCTTAAATTTAAAGTTTATTTGAGCCACAAGTTTAAAAGAATTCTCTGAATTAATTACGCTTCCCTCAAAATATAAAAGCAACACTTTACTCCTACATCTACGATCTCTTTCAAATACATAATGCATTTATCCCACAAGGAATCAGGGAAATAGAGGGAGCTTTTACACAGTGATTTTTTAGGGAAAAGGTACTAAGGTCAGCTAATGGAATGCAAAGGAGCTTAGAAAATTGATGTTTTTAATCAGCCTTTAAGATTTATCGACTCGTATAGGTAGCTATTTGGAAACAACTTTTTGTCAAAGTCTTGATTCTCTTCAAAGAAAATGAAATATGTTGATCTGTATAAAATTCATCTGCAAGAATCGTAGTTGCAATCTAATTTGAGGCATTTTTTTCGATTAGAGAAGTATAATTTTTTTGACTTTAGCCTTTTGAGAGCCTGGTTTAAAGTTGATTTTTGTAAAATCTTCATCCAACTACTAACATAAATCAATGTTCGTCTTCTTTTGAAGGGAACACAGAGGCTGGAGTAATTGAGAATCCCTTATCCTCAATATTCAGGCGATGATTTTATCATTGATCCGCTGTAGATGAATTTGGGAAGAGAATAAAGATTTTCAGCAGAATTATTTTTGCTAATTTACAATTTTGCCTTAAAGAGGCCTGAAACGCCTTTTTGGGTGACATCAAAGACAGCTTGCTAGATACTTAAGACAATTTCTTGGAGGTAAGTTTCCTGTTCTTTTAAATGCAAGACAATTATGCAAGAGTATTGAAGAATGAGTTGATGATAACATTTTAATTCTTGCAATGAATCAATAAAGTGAAAACACAGAATTTCCTATTTTATAGACAATTTAATAATCATTTTATATATTTGATTTATGGATGCATTTAGAAATCCATGTAAGATTTGACTAAGATAACTGTGCATGAGTAACACTGAGATATAAAAAGTAAACAGATTGAAGAAAAAATAGAAAGAGCTACCTACTTACACAGAGACATTTTTTATATAAGATTATTTTCCACATAATTTCCATTTGTCAAAAATGTTAATAAAAGGAAAGAACATTGGCAAGGGAAACAATCATAAGATAGAAAGCGTCGGGAGGGTTCAATTTTTTACCACATCAAAAAGCAGAACAACTGATTACTTACGTAGTGTCATGAAAGGAAGAGCAAAGACTATAAGTATGATGTAACCGTGGAATATATATCAATGACTAAAGTGAAAATAAAATTGTAAATCTGAGTGTTATGTTGTGAATGTCCACTCACATTTTAGTTTTTCAAAAAAGACTAACTAGAGAGAGTCAAGCATAATAGTCACATTCACAAGTGGTGTTTCAGAATCCCATCTCATATTTTATTTTGTACAGGGAAATCAACCAACACCGACTCGAATTTGTTGTAAATTTTCTTTCTTTCATGAAGTTAAGTTCCACAAAATTTCAAGCATAAATAATGTAGAACAGGAGCTGAGATTTTGAAACACTGCATGTAATGTGACGGTTTAGCTTAATTCCATCCAACTATCAGTTTATCTTCAAATTTTTGTTAGATTTTTTTACGCATAAAAAGTTTTAAAGTGACATTTTAGCAGTTTTATTTAAAATTTAGTGTCTAGAATTGACGATTTTTTCCATTCCCTGATAATAACTTATTCCTTTCTAATTTCCTTGGAAATATTCCCTGATGAAAACCAAGGATTTCTAATCATTAATCTCTAACTTTTCTTGAGGGGAAACAAGATTTTCCTCCGGATTTCAAGACGAAAATCAACTTAGCTATATTTAGTCTGGTTTCTCCTTTCAAGTCAAGTTCAGCAGACACCCAGTTTAGAAAAATAGTATGATCTCAGAGCAAAAAGAGAGGAATGTTCCTGCAATGGCCATTCCCAGAGAATTTGCCTAATTTTCCCTGATATATGTTTCATTTCCTGGCGGATTCAAGTATTTTTTGAGTTTTTACAGGTCCTCGAAATCTTGCTTTTTTAAAAAAAAAATTGAACATAATTGGAGATAACGTTCTTCGGTTATTGGCTGGATTATCTTACTTTTTTTCCATGACTAAATTGATATTGGTTTTATCATGAGCAGAAAGTATGAATTGACTGATTCTAATGTAGACTATAAATGCTAATTTTTCCATTTCAAGCTAATACATTATTCTGAACAAATAATTGTGTTCCTCGTGATATTTTGACAAGGGAACATATCTTGTGGTACTCTCAGTCATACCCTGTCTGGTGTTCTATTCAGCATAGAACTGAAATTCTGATGATGAAGGAAAAATTAAAATGTGATAAACATGAGAAGAAAAGCTTTAATGAGCTACTTCCCTTCATCATGAGAGTTACAATCATGGGCTAACTTTAATTTTTGATGACAAAATCACTGGATCTCTATCAGTGTAACTTAAACTCTTGAACATTTTTGATAAAGTAAAAGCATTCACACATGCATTGGAAAGCGTTGGCCTTCTTCTACAAAGCTTTAATAATATCAAAGTATAATTTATTGAGATCAATTTTTTCAAGAGCAAAAAATAGTAGAGTAAATATCAATCCTCAACCAGATCTTTTGTTTTTTCCTTTCCTGGTAGATAATAATTCAGCCAAAGTACTTCTGCTACTGAGGATGTAAGACAATGTTCTACAAAAAGAACCTGTTATTTTGATTAAAAATTTTGGACTGCAGGTTGTCATCGTCCCAGTAGGTTTTCCTAAAAATCTTATAATGGAGCATCCTTTGGCCAGCTTCCTTCATACTCCATGGTCTAGGCCTGAAATTAGAAAAAGAAAAAATTATCAACCTGGAGGAATAAAAAAACACAATTTTAAACATTAATTTTAGAAAGCGTTTTAAAATTTTCAAAAGAAGGAAACTAAATCATGGTATATAATCTGGAAAAATCTCAAACAGGTTTTAGATAAGATAGTAGAATTACTATCCAAAATGTTAGTCATAGTTACTGTCATTAGATAGTCAAAGATGTAAAGGCAGTGCCTAATAAAATGATCAAGCATGTAACGCTGGTGCAACTCTCAACCAACATTGATATCTAGGTTTGCGACGATACAGATTTCCTGTCATACTTACTCAATTTTTAAGAGAAAAACTACTCATCGTCAAATCTTAAAGACTTTCATAATTTTCCTCTTCCGTGTGTTGAAGATCCTGTAATAACTTCCGAGGAATGATGATGATTTGTTCTTTTTCAAAACAATAAATGGGAGCTGGGATTTTAAAATACCGGAAAAAATTGATGATTTGAGAGTTTCATTGTCGATAAGCAGCGTATCCACGTAGAAACAGCAAAAGCGTGTACCTTGCTTGCAGTGATTCAAATTCACTACATGTTTTAAAAGGAAACCAAATCAACATCATAGCTTCAACTTTTCATAGAATGTCCTTCACACAGGGAAGAAAAATAGACGGAAGTGTATCAGTGGTGAAACATCTAAGCTAAGAATCTCTATTTGCGATGCAGCACCATTTCTGTTACATTTTACCAACTTTATTGAAGGACCAATTGGACGTATTTCTATCAAACGGAACTATGTGCATCAAGACATGAGCCCTGAGACTCATGAGAATATATGCGTAGCAGGGCTCATGTCATAATGCACATAGTTCCGTTTGACAGAAATGCGTCCAATTATCACTGTCATTGAACAGAATTCTTTATGAGCTCTCTTTGCATTTTTAAAAATGACCTCTGAAAATTTTATAAAAAAATCCCTAATAATAGACTGCTATAATGACTAAGTCATCGCAGTTTCGATGGTTCAATTGTAAACAAACGCATAACCTTGTCGTAGTCGCACTGGGGTGAGAGTGCGTCTGATTTTCTTGTGACCAAATGGATTTATGACTTGTTGATGACACAATTTTAATCAACAACTTGACACACTAATATCACTCAGAATTTAGGTATGAGGTTATCATCCATTGTTTTGGTTTGAACTATTCGCAAGAATGACGTCTAGCCACTAAATCAGTCTATACCTATTCAACTAATAGGAAGTATTTTAGCTAAATGGAACTATATGCAAGTGGAAAGATGGGGTGTGCTCGTTAGTTGAGGGCCATAAGAATGAATGGGGATTTTAAGTGCCAGTGACGTCAGCGGTGACAACTGAGCTGGACAAGCTCGTCGCTTGTTCTTGGGGCTCACTCATGAGCCCTGTCCACAACGCTCTTGTCACATGTCAACGGCTCACAAGTTAGCGCTCAGTTCCTTTTGATTTAATGTCAAATCCCGCTTTTCCATTTTCTCAAAAGGAACTATGTCCACTTTTAAATTGGACGTATTTCTATCAAACGGAACTGTGTGCATGAGGGCATGAGCCCTGATACCCATAAGAATACATGCACAACAGGGCTCACTTTATAATGCACATAGTTCCGTTTGATAGAAATACGTCCAATTGTTTCTTATTCAGCTTCCACGAGCACACCCTATCTTTCCACTTGCACACAGTTCCATTTAGCATAAATACATCTAATAGATAAAGGAAGATAGTAAATTTTGAGAAACATCAGTGGAGCTCCAAGTTATTGTAGTTTCACAATCAGTAGTAAAGAATGATTTAAATACTCATTACCTCGCTCAACGCAACTTTCGAGTAGAAGTAAAGAATTTTCCTATGAATAAATGAGTTTACACCAAGTCACACTTCCTCTTGGGCTGCAAAAATCAAGCGAGGCATACGGAAATGCGTTAACGTTCAATCTGTATCTGAAATATAAAAAATATAATCACTAAAACAGAATACATGATGCAACCATGACTGGGTGTATCTAGTTGTTGTGATGAACCAAATTAGATTGAAAGAGATGCACAAAGAATGTATTTCTGATCTCCTTAATTCCAATTTCAATACATTGGGCTGAATACATTTGGCTATAATCTTCCGATCAACATTTACCGCTGAAGCTGTAGGTATCTTTGCAAACCAGGAACTTCGAAGGTACCCAATAGACAATATCACATGGCAATGATATTTGAATTAATTATAGCGCCCTGAGAATTCATTGAAATTATTGAGGTCAAGTTCACAGAGTCAAACTACATCATCAAAAAGTACAGAGATGAGGCGACTGAGTTACGTCTTGATCAGCCATATTGGAACCCTATGGTCACAATGATTCAATGAAAGTTTTAACTTACAATGACTACATAATGAAAATAGAACAGTTACCGACTGCATGTATTTATACAAAAAGGAACTGTGTGCCCACATGCCCATAGTTTGCACGCAACATACTTCCTTCAGGCACAGATACGTGTAAATGAACATCAGAGGTTATCGCTTTCAGTGAAAAATGTAACCAGATTTGCGCTGAAATTTCAAGCGCTCTCTAAATCTCGAGGACTTACTTTAGTTCCCACAGTTAACTTACCTACAACTGGACGTATTTCTACCAAACAGAACTATGTGCATTGACACATAGGCCTCAAAACTCATAAGAATATATGCATAGCATAACAGGGCTCATGTCATAATGCAAATAGTTCTGTTTGGCAGAAATACATTCAGCTGGGCATGCTTACTCTAGGTATGCTCAATGGTTTTAAAATCGGCTTATCCGTATAGCCAATGAATGCATTTAAAGAAGTGTTACGTAGGAAAAGCTAGAACCACCACAACCACAGTGCCATCAATATAGAGCAAACATCATTTTCTACGACTCTTAAACCTAAAGAATCCCATGAAATTTCTAGTTTTTAAAGATCCAAGTAACAGCCTAACAGTACTTATTCGGCTCATCGTGTCTGGATTCTGGCCAAAGTCTAGTGGTGAAGGGCTGAAAAGTCTTACCTCACAATGAGTCGTGCACACTGAGAGCTTCTTAAGAGAAAGCAAAGTTATTCTAAATAACTATTAGCTTAAAACTTGGACTTAGCTAGTTTCAGTAACAGGTGCTTCCAAGCTTCTGATCTGAACATGGACGCTTTAGAGTTGATATTGATAACAACATCAACAACTTGATGACGACTGGCACAATGCACATTTGCCAATTTTCTAGTTGCGCCAGTTCTAAATAATGCGGGATTTGAAGAAAGACCTGCATCTATACTTTCTATACTGTATCCTCTACAATATAAAATTAAAATAATTAATATAACTTACCTTATTATCTTTTTATCCTTGCTTCATCATCTAAAGAAAGTTGGTCTGACTGTACCCAAACGCATATCACAGTATCTAACCCGTTATTTAATTATTTATTAATAATAAATGATAATCATTCACTCCCGGGTGCTCCGTGTGCGAGATAGATCCCATAGAGTACATAGAGTCGTAATGTAATTGGGAGAGCTGGCGCCACTTTTAAGCATTTTCCATGTCCCGAATTCCGAGACTCCTGTGTGACGCCGGGTCACTTTTTCGATACATAATCGATTGTTTGCGATACACAGGTACCCGGTCATCCGATGACAACAACAACAACAACAACGGAGATAGGAATTACCATGTATTCCACACCGCCATTTTGGATCGAAAATGTATCGAAAAAGCGACCCGAACTCGGCGCACACCGGGCTCGGAATTCGTCGAGCAGAACATGGCGCCAGCTCTCCCATTTACATTACGACTCTATGTACTCTATGATAGATCCGTACGCTCTACCGCTCTCCGTGCTGCTATTGGCTGAGCGTCATTCTGTGACGTCACGCGTACGGATATTTTAAGTTATTTGCAAAGCAAATAACTTTTTACAGGGAAACTTTTGAAAGTTCTAATTGCAAAAAGGCACAATGGGAATCCATTACGCGTCGATTCATATATGGTGTTAAAGGGTTTTGTTGAGCCGTTAAAGAGCTTTGCCCGCTTAACTGAACATATTGGCCCAAAAAATGCGTTATTAAATTGATTTTTGTATTTATACACTCTGACGAGGCCAGTATTTTACGTGTACATCTGACGCCTTCAATATTACGTGATACATCTAATCATACTCTTAGCTCTGTATTGTTGCTTGTCTGTCGGTTTTAAGGTTTTTTTTCTTTATTGCCGTCCGCGCCTCTATCGAGCGCTATAATACGAGCACTCCGTCTTTATGTCTTTGGTTGATGTTCAACTAACCGCCGTTGGCATCAGTAGAAATTCAACCGACACCACTTACCTAGTGTTTAATTGACGCTCATTGATTCTCAACTGATGCCAGTTAACTCACAACCGCTGGCAGTTGGTTCTCACTGAGGTCAATTGGACGTATCTCTGTCAAACGGAACTAAGCACCATAGGGGAGGAAGGTAGAGGGGGGCTTGGATTGGCGGCGGAACCGGGCGTTGGACTCATTCCGTCCTATACTCACAATGCTTTTCCATGACGCTTAGTTCCGTTTGACAGAATGCGCTATCCGGCATTCTAAATTCCTCAAAAGGAACTCAAATTGGCGCTTAGTTCCGTTTGACACAGATACGTCCAACCCATATAGAACCTAGCCTTACGGCAACGTTGTCATGAACCTTGCCGCATACCATCCGCGATAGCGTTGCCGCAAATAGGTTGACGAAACCTTTCCGCAACGTTCTGGCGAAATGTGTGGAAGACCCACCATTCCGCGACAAGCTTACAGAATGGTTTCCTTAACCTTGACGCAGAAGTAATTGCTGAAGAGCTTTTAAGGAAACGTTACCGTAACCTTTCCGCGAAATTAAATTAGCAAACCTTTCCGTCATAGGGTTATGGAAGCCTTACCATGAACACCTTATTACAAGCATTTCCAATTTAACGTTGATGTAAGCGTTCCATGACAGTGTTTCCGCTAACCCTTTGCTACCTTACCTTACGGCAACCTTGACGCGCCAAGGGCAAAGGGCAACCATTGTATGGAACATCCTTCGGAAACGTCGACGCAACGTTACCGGCTAAATGCTCGCCGCTGCCTTTCTGGAGAAAGGGTTCTGCAACGATTCACCGGTAAGCATTCCCGTCTTGCTCTCCGTCAAAAGGTTACGGTAAAGTTACTGCGGAGTCCCTTTTGAAGTGTTTCTCCAATCAAGGCTAACGTAAGGTTACCGTGGCAAAGTTTCTCAGAACCCTTTTATATCTAACGTTACGGCAACCTTTACGCGCCAGGGGCAAAGGGCAATCGATGCATCGGCATTTTCGTGGAAACGTCCGCGCAACGTTACCGGCTAAAGTCATTGGCGCGATAATGGCACTCGCGGCAAGGTTACCTCAAAGTTATAGTGGCACTCATGCGGAAACGACTTCTTAGGAAAGGGGTCGGCAACGTTGCCGAGGAAATGGTTGCTCGAACGGCAAGGTTACCAATACCTTGCCGTCAGGTTGCCGATCTCGTGCCGTACCGTTACGGCAACGCTGCCGACGCGTAAGCATCCAGGATTGCCGGAAACGTTGCCGCGGTAACATTTCCGGTAGCCTTACCTCATTTCCACGGCAAGGTTACAGTAATGTTACGCTAGGGTTTTTTTTCTATATGGGAATTGACGGTCAATTGACTCAGCTGATCCGATGTTGCATCTCTCGAGGTTTAACTGACATTGTTGAGTGCATCTCTTGAACAATTGGCGTGCAGGGGAGAGAGACCTCGCAAGGTGTTTCCATTAATAAAACTTAATTTCATTTTATTTTATTTTTATACATCATATTTGCTTTAAAATTGTAAGTTTATTTTATTAATTTTATTTAATCGAATTTTTGGCAGTGGCAGTTTTTTCTTGTTAAGTCAACATTATTTATTGTATTTATTTCGTTACTTTTAGATTTTCTTCGTGATTTCATTCATGGGGACGCATCTATTTTTAGTGTTATTTCTTGCAATATTTGTTTTTCGTAAGTTTCAATTTTAATTCTATTTTTGTTCTACTTTATTTTATTTATTGCATTTTATTTATTTATTTATTGCATTTTATTTATTTATTTATTTAATTTATTTTATCCATTCATACAAAACTTTTTATTATAATTTATTTATTTTACTTTTAAGATGTTTCATTCTATATTTTTAATTTACTAAGGTATATTATCTTACTAATGTATTTTAAGATATTTTAGTTGATTCATTTATTTATAGATACTTTACGTTATTTATCTATGTTACATTATGTTACCCACTAAGTTTATTTATTTCACAACATTTCATTATATTTATTTAGTTTACGGTATTGCTGCATTTTGTTTTATCATATTTAGGTACCATATTCCTTCATATTACGGTGTTTTTTTTTTATTTTTATATTCATCACTTTAAAAATTTCAAGTTTATCTTAATTTTATCTTATGTATTTAAAACAATTCTACGTTTTAAATTTTACGAATTTCAAGATATTTTATGTTATTTGATTTAGTTTGAGATATTTTTCTTTTTGCTAACTAAAGCGAAGTCTTAAAAAAGCACCCTTGTATGTTAAGCACAACCATTTTTAATTTTTTTTTTAAATAAATGAGCAATTAGGTTGTGTGACCACAAATTCCGCAACTGCTTGTCTCTATTGACAAGACTCTCTTTTGGGGACTAAGATTTTCTATACTGGAATGTCTTCAATTTCAATATCATTTTGATGCACTGCGGTTAAGTAAGTGCGTAAAGATGACGATGCCACACTGATGAGTGTAATCTGTAAGCGATGAATACCAAAGTGAAAAGTTCGATGCTGCTTAAATTCATCACATACTTATCGTAACAGAATTACCATCGCAATTTTTCTCTCAGGGAACCCACTCTTTCTTTTTCCAATCACTTTACTGAGCTTAAATAATCTTAGGATTTTTTTATTATTTTCATTATGAAAAGAAGAAAAAAAAGAAAAAAATACACGATCATAAACTCTTGTTACAGTTAAAATGATGTGTTTCAGAACCCCTGGCATACCGACTTTCAGAACAGTAGGCAACCAAATTTCCTCTCTTACCAACAGTCTCTGGAGATTTCGTTCTTATCATGTAACGGATTTTTCCTCGATAAACTTGATCACGGAGTTTGGACCTCGGGGAACGAATGTAATATTAGACCTTTTCTCAGGAAATGAGTCTGCAAAAATCGTCAATTACGCATTACTAAATATTTTGTGACAATCTCTGATACCACAAAACCTGAAATAACAGCAATAAAATTCGAAAATTACTGTTTCGTTGCAATATTTTTGTTGGAACATCTTAAGCTTCAAAAATTATTCGATCAATACCTAATCGGGAATTTCTTTTTTTCAAGAGGATAATTTGTACTTAAACTAAAATGAATTATTGTTAGGTTGGTTAATAGGTATTTATACTTTTTAAATCGAAATCATAGTAATAACATCTAAGATTTGGCTAAAATTTTTAGAAATTCTAGTGAGTGGACAATCAGTATCATGAGGTACCTGACTCACATTTTTCAAAAATCGAGTTAGTGTCGTTTTGGCAATCTAGAATAACGGCTTCGTATGTGTAAAACATTTGGTAGCCCTATCGTATGGCAGTTATGAGACACAGAAGTTCAAAATTCATTTACATTGAAATCAAGGGGGCTGAAGCAAGTATTTTCCCTGAAATATCGGAATGACTAATATGGAGTTCGATATCTTTTGACTATGGGTTAGTGATATATTGTTAAAACCAAGAATCATCCTCTCACCACACATGTGATTTGACACTTAAATTTCTCTAGCATTTATTATATTATCAAAAATTGGTTATTCAAAAAAAAAAAAAAAAAAAAAAAAAAACGTGAGGAATACCTAGGACTCTAACTGGACTGCATTTTGCAATTTGGAACTATAAATTTTGTCTCATCTGAAAAAACACTTACGTGCATAGGGAAACTAATGGCACTTAGGTACGGTGTTTTTAAACCGGACTAGAATTTATAGTTCCTAATTGCAAAATGCAGTCCAACTAGCTTCCCCAAACTTAGCTAGTTTGGGGATATGTATTCTTTCCCGTTCAGAAGCGGGCGGTTGATTCTAGATGCGTTCGCATCTCCAACCTGCCTGTTAATCATTTTTTTCGGGGTTTTCTCGCTTTGTTATGAGAGTTGTTCAGCAGCGATGGTAAATTGCGTAAGGATCACACTTTTTTGTCATGGCTCGGGTTATGCTCATGGCGGCTTTTTGATGCCGTCTTGGATTTTGCGGGATGCTGTTGGATTCACTGGCGAGTGTGATCTACTGATGAGGTCTAAAAAGACCCAAAACGTTATAGATCTCTCTGCGCGACCTCAACATAATAATCCCGATGGGACACTGTACCTAATTGAAATTTTTTTGGGAGCTTCTTGGCTTTGTTTTTCCCACGAGATAGTGTGGACCCAGCACCATTTATGCACCTTGTTGCGAATAATATAGTCAGGGAGAAATACGATTTGACCCGGAACAAATTGCTTAACAAACTTTTCCTACGTAAACGTCATCAGTAGGTCCTCCTGAACAACATACCAAAAGTTTACCACGGTCCGACCCCGGAACACCCCCCAAAATGCCTAAATTTCAAAATGGCGGCCATAATAAGGCCTCTGGGATTTCGGTTTTTTAAAATGCGCATATAGTGTCATGTGAGGTATCAATCCCTATGTAATTTTGGTCGTAGAACTCAGATAAGGGGTCAAAAAAGTCCCCCGGTCAAAAAGGGTGCCCCAAATCCAAGATGGCGGCCAATTTTGAAAGGCAGGCGGGTGAATTTTTAAAATGCGCATATAGGTTCATGTGAGGTATCATTCCCTATGTAATTTTGGTCGTAAATTTCATTTATGGAGTCATAAAAGCCCTCCGGTCGAAGGGGGTGCTCCAAATTTCAAGATGGCGGCTAAATTTTAAAGACAGGAGGGTGGATTTTTAAAATGTTTGCGTGGCATGGCAAGTGAGGTATCATTTCTTGTGTAATTTTGGTCGTAAATTTCGTTTATGAAGTCATAAAAGCCCTCCTGTCAAAGAGGGTGCCCCAAATCCACGATGGCGGCCAAATGTGAAAGCAGAAAGGTGAGCCAAAAAAACAACAATCAATTTAGAAGGCAGGTTGGCTATCAAATTCTATGTATTTATAGTCAAGGAGTCTGAATGAAATTTTAAAAATTAATTTTAAACGAAAATGAGACGTGACATGCATGATGGTGACAATCAAGGCTGTCCAGGGTATAAAAAGATGTGAACAGGAGCACCTACGAGTTATTTTTGTTAATTTTGAAGCACATACATTCCCAATTAAAATAAGGATATTAAACGTGACCTACGATCTCTGGTCAATATGGGAGAAAATCTGAATCAGCACATGCTGATTCATAGTCTGAGTCAGGATCGTCAGGATCTTCCTCTTGGGTTGTCTCCACGTTAATGAAGTCTTCTTAATTTATGCGTAAGTCTGTGCAGCATAAGTTCATTTTCTGAAATTTTCACTTTCATACTGCATGGTGTACCGCACCTTTTTTTAGTGTATTTTCCGAAGGAAATTTTACAAATATACCGAATAATTTTACGCCTTGATTTCGGACTGGAGGCAAGTTGCTTGTAATAGGATAAATTTCGGTTACATTTTTATCAAAGCATTCCCATTGACGAGCATTCAGATCGGCACGTTCTATCCAGCTTTCTCTGTTCGTTCAAAGCTTTGCTTAGGTTTCAAGAACCTTTTAGCATTTTTGCATAGGTAAGGATCCGATATAAGCGTACCAAATATAGTTATGCTTTTCCGATTCTGTGCTTGTGAGAGGTTACACTGGAAAGAAAAAACACATTGGATCTAGAGTCCAGACTCTCAAAAACATCGACAAGAAAAAATACTCTTGATTCAATCGGATTTTTGCTTAGATCAAAAACCAAGCCTCTTACTCTGAGCGGATTTTCTTTTGATGTAAGCAAAAATCTGATTGAATCAAGAGTATTTTTTCTTGTCAATGTTTTCAAGAGTCTGGACTCTAGATTCAATGTATTTTTCTTCCAGTGTAAATCGCAGCAAAAGCCAAAACGTTTGGAACAAAAGCTGCTTACATAAACTTAGATCGATTCTGTGACGGATTCAAGGGATGTTGTGAGCGATCATTTTGGACTTTCCGCAATTATTATCACTTCTTAGGTGCAAAGAAAAATTGCTGTCCTCGGATATTTTTTTTTTTTTTTTTAAAAACGAATAGGTTCGAATCGTTTCCGTTCACAATAATTGTGTCAGTTTTCTTATGTACACGGTGCATCTTATTTCACAAGCATGACCTTACAACCGAAGGATTCGAGGCGTGTGCCGATGATTTGGATAAGTTTACTTTTAGTGACTGAATTTGTCAAAATTTACCTCTTTTTTACCAACAGAAGATGGATTTGGTGAGAAATTGACCGTAGGCGCGTATCTGAATTGTTGGCTTCTTTTAAGGCGAGTGGAGTCTTTAATAAATGGTTCATTTCCTTGGCACCCGTCAAATACTGCCGTGGCTTCAGATTACTTAGAAAATAGAATTTAGTGTAGAACTGTACGATAAATTGAATTTATGAATCCAAATAATATAGGTTTGCCCTCTTTTCCATGGCCCTCGGTGGAGTGAAAACCCACCATCTAAAACTTGACTTAAAAACTTTTACTTCTTTATCCCGATGCTTACAGCAGGTAATTCAGATTTTTCATCCTCTCTGTCTAAGGCATCTGAACTTGAATTCTGAGTTATTGCGCACTAATCAGCGAGACCCCTTACCTACCATTTATGATTTCTCGACTATGATGGTCACCATCTTGCATGTCACGTCTCATTTTCGTGTAAAATTAATTTTTAAAATTTCATTCAGACTCCTTGACTATAAATACATAGAATTTGATAGCCAACCTGCCTTCTAACGTGATTGTTGTTTTTTTGGCTCACCTTCCTGCTTTCACATTTGGCCGCCATCGTGGATTTGGGGCACCCTCTTTGACAGGAGGGCTTTTATGACTTCATAAACGAAATTTACGACCAAAATTACACAAGAAATGATACCTCACTTGCCATGCCACGCAAACATTTTAAAAATCCACCCTCCTGTCTTTAAAATTTAGCCGCCATCTTGAAATTTGGAGCACACTCTTTGACCGGAGGGCTTTTATGACTCCATAAATGAAATTTACGACCAAAATTACATAGGGAATGATACCTCACATGAACCTATATGCGCATTTTAAAAATTCACCCTCCTGCCTTTCAAAATTGGCCGCCATCTTGGATTTGGGGCACCCTTTTTGACCGGGGGACTTTTTTGACCCCTTATCTGAGTTCTACGACCAAAATTACATAGGGATTGATACCTCACATGACACTATATGCGCATTTTAAAAAACCGAAATCCCAGAGGCCTTATTATGGCCGCCATTTTGAAATTTAGGCATTTTGGGGGGTGTTCCGGGGTCGGACCGTGGTAAACTTTTGGTATGTTGTTCAGGAGGACCTACTGATGACGTTTACGGAGGAAAAGTTTGTTAAGCAATTTGTTCTGGGTTAACCCCCTTTTTTTCGTATTTCTCCTTGACTAATATGAAAAAAACAAGGTTAGAACATTCTGTCATAGAGGGCGTTCAGCCTCAACGGCACTCTCTGTAACAGAAGAGATCGCGAAGCTCTCCTCTAATTTTCTCGTAGTTTTTTTCACAACGGAAGAAGCAATTATATGGTTTTTAGCTTTCCAGCCACAAATTTCGGATCGTAAAAGTTCACGAGTGTAAAAAAAAAAACTTCATCACCTCTCGGTTTGTCGGCAGCATTGAACCACTCAAGGGCGCGGAAACACCAAAGAAGGGCACTTGATCGGGCGATTCTCGCCACTTCCTTCACCATTTTCAAATGTTAACTCAACACTCGTGTAATATTTGTCGACGAATCAACAGTTTAATCAACTTAACCGACTCAATAACTCAATCAACTGACGACTTAATCAACTTGCACAATAATTCGACGGGCTCGTTCACTCGATGTTCGTCGTTTGAACGATAAAGCAAAACTAAATCTTGTGAGGCTTGTGACTGAATACAGGAGAAGCTTGAAAACTTCAAATTTTGGGATGGGGTTTTCACCCGCAGTTGGCAGCCTATCAGGTGATAGCATTAGGTTAGGTTAGTTTAGATTAGGGTCAAGCGGTCGGTTTTCACGCTGAAGCAAATGAGTCTTACGCCGGTGGTATAGCCCACCTCCCGCCCGACTCAACGTCATGCATTGTAAGCATCCTTGCACCTAGCTCCAAATGGTATTTCAGCAGCTAAGAACTGTCCAGTTGGTACGGCGAAATAAGAACAAATTAAATATTTTTGTAATTATCTTAATCCCATTCAATCAATAAAGAAATTGCAAAAGTAGTTGAACTCTGCACACTTTAAGCTTTCTCTGTTGAGGAAGGTATAAAAATAGGTGATAGGTGGTAAATAGGTGGTCTTTGAGGTGAACATCAGAATGTAGAGGGAAAGGGTTCGAACCATGGAGAAATCAGTTCTAACCATGATCATACATTCACTAGCGAAATGCCCGTGACTGGAGTCACGGGTCTAGAGACCGCTAAAATATCTATAACCCCGAAAAAATGGTGGTAGGGGAGCAAGACATGCCTTAAAAAAAATGATAAAATCGATAGAAAAATGAGTTGAGGGGAGAGGGTGATGGAGCTAGAAAAATGAGCTGGGGGAGGAGGTAGAATAGGAGAGTGGGGTTATTTGAGTCAGTTTTAGGAAAACGCTCCTTAATGTTATTTAAAATTTTTTTTTTGTCTGACTTCATGATTTAATACGATCAAGTATATTCTCAGCTATTGATTTTATGTCGGAGCAAATTTTTTGTGCATAAAGTAAAGTCAAAATCTTTATTTGAGCAGGATAACCTTTTTGACCCACTTAACCCCGACCATGGGGTTTACTGAGTCACCCCTGGGGTTAACTGAGTCACCCACTGTA
Organism: Bemisia tabaci; assembly: GCF_918797505.1. NCBI lineage: Eukaryota > Metazoa > Arthropoda > Insecta > Hemiptera > Aleyrodidae > Bemisia > Bemisia tabaci. Next base: position 41,811,163 of record NC_092793.1, read on the forward strand.
AATCATTCTGGACACATATTAATCAACTTAAAATAGATAATTGTGAAACCTCTGTGAGATATATCTTTAAAATTATCGATGCTGCACTAATAAAAAAGTAAATAAATAAGAAATATTAAGGGAGGGGGGTGGGGTTGGGTTTCCTCTTTTTATCCTTCAATGTATGGTTTGCAATGACTCGATGATCAATTTGTTTTTTTTCTTTTTTGGTAGATACCAATTTGTTTAATGAATGAGGTCACCTGTAGGTAAGTAAGTGAATGGATGAATAAATAAATAAATTATTAATGATAACTTTTGGTTGGTATGAGAGGAGTGTTGAAAAAAAGGTGAGCTTAAGAATATTTAGAAATTCAGAATAACAAGGCAATAAGAACCCTCTGTTATGGCAAAAATTATGAAATTTCTTTTAGAGGCTTAAATAATAATTTTGGGAAATTTTGAATATTTTCTAGAAGACATTTTTTTTCAATCTTCCATTTCATGACCACGAAAATAAATATCTAAGAGGCTGTTGTCTTCGCTAAAAAATAAGAACTAAAATTAAAGAAATAAATTTTAATGAACACAAATTAATCTAGAACCACAGGAACGTGGGCAACCTTATAAAGAAGAATTAGGTAATCTAAATGGGCAACAATTTATTTTCATAGGTAACATACTAAATAGGTATATAAATTAATTCTTTGGCGCAAAACATATTTATATACGGAACATTTTTACTTTTGGTCCAAACTTAAAAACTAAAAGAAGGAAACAGTTTAGAAAAGGCTAAAATACATATATACCTATACACAGGACGTTTCAGTGTCACACAACACCATTATCAACCACTAAAAAAGTACAAAAATAAAAAAGAAATTAAAATCAAAAGAGACCAGCACGGCGTTATATGGTCATGAAAGAGTTTCCTGTCATCACTGCAGTCTAAGGAATCTTGGAATCCTCGGAGGAATCCTAGGTTGTTCTCTCTTCCTAGTGAACTTTCAGGTCATGATCTCTGCACCAAACAAATGAAATTCAGAAAATCAGTTAAAATCTTAACTTGCTGAGTGACTCATTTAACCCCCAAAAAAGTGATCCATTTAGCCCCCAAGCAGGTTAGGATTTTCAAATCATGCTGAGGAAATTCCAAAATTATTTTTTTTTTATGTTTCAAAAGGCCAAAATGTAGGAAAACAAGTCTACTTTTCAGAACAATTTACAGCATAAAAATCAAAAGAGAGTACTTACCAAGGTGCACAAACTTCTCGGAAGAAAAATCGCCGTTTTCAGCCGATTTCGACAGCTCCGCAGCTAATGTGGCTCCAAAATAAAAACAAAGAATGCCGATGACGTCACTGCACATTTTTTTGGTAGAATACAAGTGTTGCCAACTTCCTACGCCGGCAAAACCGAAAAATTCCCATTAGGCGGGAAAATATTCCATGTGACCCATTGAACCCCATGACCCAAATAACCCCACTCTCCCCTAAATGCTGGCAAAAAAATTAAAACTAACCTAGCAATGATTTATCAACAAAAAAAAATGAAAAAAAGAAATTGAAATAAAACATCAGCTGATAGCAAACAAAGGTTACTAAGGAAACCAAGGAATGGAACTTTCATAAAAACAGATTAGTGGAAAACAGCGTACGTAAATTACCGTATCTAAGTAATCGGTAAATGCGATTTAACCGAAAATTTATACAGTTCTTTATCAGACCAAAATGGACAAAATTACAAAATTTGAATCAGATAACGTAAATCTAACGGTAATTATCGTGAACGAAAGAATTGACGACATAGGTCGGGTAACTGTTATAGGTGGGATTCCCCTCTCTTAAGCGCCCAATCAGTGGCTAACGGAAGGTGTTCAGCCGCGCGTCGCGCCAGGGGCAAGCGTAGGCGCCGCGACGCGGCGGTGCGGCCAGCGGCGTCGCTGCTTTATTATGATTAGCTCGCCGATTACTCGTTCAACCACTTCAGATACGGCAACACACGTGAAATTATCGCCCAACAGGCAGTAACTAAGGAAAATCTACCGGAAACAACCTTTTTTCGTCCTTTAAAATGCATTTTTAAAATTTAAGCCTAAATCGCGAAGGCGGAGAGGTCTAGACTTGACTTAGGCGCTTCAAATTTTGTATACGTTATTCTGACATGGTAATAAAACTTTTTTTCAACATAATTCATTTCCGGGAAAAATTTTCATTTTTCCGACTCGGCCTAATCATGGGTGTTCCAAGTTGTGAAATTGTATGCGGCGTCGGCTACTTCTTGAAGATTACCCTTATTTGCTACAGTTTGGTCCGAACTGTTTCTTTTAGGAGATCATTTTGGAGAATACATAGAAACGTTTTTGGGGTTCACCAACTTGAACACCGCAAAACTGAAAAATAATAAGACACCAAGAAAACCCCCTCGTTTTGAAAAATTGATTTTCTGAAGGTCATTTTCGTCTCTACCTACCGCCAAGAATTAGGCCTCGACAGATCTTCTGACACGTGTGAAAAATTATTTTTCCAACCTTCCCGACACAGAATACAACCGGATTAAGAATGAAAATTGGATCGGTGCCATAGGCGTAGAAGCATGTACTTTTGGCTACTAAATCCGAAATAAATAATTCTGTTCCTAATTCTTTCACAGAGTTTCGATTCCGTAAATTGGGTACCTCGGAAAAGTCCGAATTTTAGGGAAAATTCCGATTGCCAGGCAAAACTAAAGTGACCCATCAAAACAGAGGTCGTTCTTAGAATCAGCGCTACAAATCTTCCAAAAATCAGTTCCTACATTTTTCACAAACCGCGTCTCTGAATGACCATAGTATATAAAAGATAATTTTTACGGTGGATACCTACATTAAAACTGAGTATTGTTAAATAATTCAGTGAACATGTAATCTGTGTTGCTCAATCTATTTTGCTGTTATTAGAATCAATGCAAATATTTACGATTCCAAATTTTTATACATACGAATGAGCCCTGTCATTGATTATTGTTTGCGGATGATAAATTGCCCTGATTGTTCCCTCATCATGAGTGGAAGGAGGTAATCGGCAATTTCTGCTTAGCCTAGCTCTTTTTCATGTGCTCTGTTCTTTCAGCTTTTATAAAACAAAACCAAAATTATACCCGATAACTCCTGTATTCTTCGTTTTGGTCTAACAATCTAGTCCGTAATTTCAAAATGTTTTTGTCCAAAAAGAACATGATTCAAGGAAAAGTTTGAATTACATCAAGGAATTATTGATGGCAATTTTTTGTGTAAATAAATGATTTTTTTTTCGTTTTGAAATGCACGTGTTTTGCTTTCTTTTGACCAATAATTTTTTTAAAAAAATGAAAAAAGTAGCTGCACCGTATCCCCGCACTGGTGTTTTGATACCGTGGGACTTCAATTGCCATACAATTTATTTTTTATTTTTTTTATTTATTTATTTATTATCAAAACGGGCAAGTTGCCCAATTACCAAATAATTAACAAAAAAGAGCAAAACAGCTGAACAAATGATAAACTCAACTGACAAATAAAACAAAGAAACAAAAGTACAATACAAAGAATGTAACCAGGGGGAACATAGTGTTTCAAAAAGTAGTCCTTGACCCTAGACTTAAACAGGTTCGTCTTCAGACTTGCATCAGCTAGCCCAGGCGACAGTAGGTTCCACCGCCTCTTTACTTTAACAACCACCGAGTGGAAACGGTAAGAAGTCCTAGCGGGGTTGTCAAATAAAGGACGGGCAACTCTCAGGGAGTAGTTGACCTCCCTCGCCTGAAACAGCTGAGACAGATCTGGAGCCGAAATATGACCTCCAAGGACTCTGAACGCCAAAGCGAGGTCATAGGTATGATGCCTAGACTCCGACGTTGGGACATTCAAAGCCTCAGAGATCTTACTATAGTCGTGGTCATACATGGACATGGGCTGATTTAACTTAAAAGACAAAAAACGAAGCACATGGTGCTGGACGGATTCGATTTTATCCCACCCTTGGCGTGTATGAGGAGACCATATTGGAGATGCATATGTTAGAATTGGCATAACGATGGATTTATACAGGTAGAGGATTGTACCCACCCTAAAATGCGCAGAAACTCTACGGATAAAGCCAAAAAGTCTAAGAGCCTTAAGGGTAATTAAATGAATATGCTCACTAAATGAGAAGTCTGAAGAAAATGTAACACCCAGATCCTTAACTAAATGAACCCGGTTCAGAATAGAACTACTAATAGCATACTCAAAATGAGCAGGGGCTCGGTGCTTGGAGAAGGTTATTACAGAACACTTAGAAACATTAAAAGGGAGATCATTATTGCGCAACGACCATTCTCCAAGGTAATCCAGGTCTTGCTGGAACAAAATAGAATCCGCCACACTACGAATGACAGCACACAATTTTAAATCATCAGCAAAGAGTAAGGATCTCACAAAACGCAAATTTAAGACAAGGTCATTGATAAAGATGAGGAACAAAATGGGCCCTATATGAGATCCCTGTGGCACGCCGCAGGGGCGGACTGGTAGTCTAAAAGTTAGGAGGAGACCTAAATGTAAGGGCCCCTCCTGTCGTTTGGAGGCCCCTCTAAGAAGGTCCGGGGGGCCCTCCCCCGGTAAATTTTGAAAATTTCACACTTTTGAAACACGTAGGCATTATTGGAGTTGGATGCTACAGTACTTGAACTTCAAAATAACCCATTCTCAGGATTCATCGGGGGTCCCTTTCATCACAAATGCTTTGGGCGACATTCCATGTCCCTTAGAGTCAAATTTTCAAGGAATTCGGGGCCTTTTTGTGATAAAAAAGGAAAAGAAAATTACAACATTACGGGAAAAAACGATGACTCGAAAAAAATTCGCCGCGGGGGCCCCTTCGGGACCTCCGCGGCAAATTGTTAGGGGGCGATCGCCGCCCCGCCCCCATGGCCAGTCCGCCCCTGGCACGCCGGACAGCACATAAATAAGTTCGGAAATGACACCGTGAACCCTAACCATTTGAGTCCTACCTGTTAGATAAGATTGGAACCAATGTAAAATATTACTTTGAAATTTCAAATCCTTCAACTTATCAATCAGGAGATTGTGACTAACACTGTCAAAAGCTTTAGAGAAATCTGTATAAACTGCATCCACTTGTTGTGACATGTCAAGAGCTTCAGCAATGAAGTCACAGTTCACTGCTAAATTAGACACTGTAGAGCGACCCCTCACAAAGCCATGCTGCTGTACGCATATTTTCTCTGCAAAAGCTTCATACAGCATGTTGGACACAATCTTATCAAAAAGTTTCGGAATGACACTTATAATAGAAATAGGACGATAATTTCTTACATCGTGCTCATCTCCGGACTTAAAAATAGGGGTAATATATGAGACTTTCCAAGCCGACGGAAAGTATCCCGATGACAGGGACTTATCAAACAAGAGAGAAAGAGGCTTGGCTAAGACCTCCGAACAATCTGGAAGAAAAAAAGGATGAATCCCGTCAGGACCGACACTACCATTCGGCTTGGTGGAATTAATAGCATTAAGAACTGTTTCTTCAGTTATGTTAGGAAAACAAAATTGCTAAGAAGTTAGGGTTAGGTACATGGTTTATGCTTGGTCTCCGTACGCATGTGGCCTGGAAGCGTCTTTATATTGTGCCAAATAATATGGATACATTCGGAGTGTCATAACAATGGATATAATTGTGATGAATGGGTCGTCACTTTCAAACTTGACGCAGGTTTTATTGCAATGATCCATGAAAAATACATCTAGTCGGGTTTTTTCAATTCGGCCGAAAGTGAGATGGGTTGCCTCAGGAAAAGGTGACGATTTTGAGGAGTAGGTAAATCCCTCCCATCAGTCACCGACGCGAGAGCAAGAGAAAAAGGGTAGGGGTCAAGGTTGAGTCGTTATGAAGTCGCTCTTTGTATGTTGACTAGATCTACAATGAAAACACGAGACGAGGACAGACTCTTGATCTGCTCAAAAATGAAGATTTTTGAACAGATCAAGAGTTCTTATCTGACTCGGAGACAAATATATAGGCTTAAGCCGCAAAAAACACGATTTCTGACCAATATTTCAGCCATTTGGCAACATGTGCCAATGGGCAACCCACAAGGACCCTCGAATTTTTTTTTTTTTTTTTTTTTTTTTTTTTTTTTTTTTTAAGTATGTGATGATCCTTTATTTAGACCAAAATGCAACTCTTCCACCGTAACGCGAAGCTGGGAAAAATAGCTGGGAAATTTTGAAGGGGCTTAGCCCCTGTGCCGGCTTCTTTTTTTTTAAAGAACAAGGGCCCGTAACGTTTTTTCCATACGAATAGGACCCGTAATGCGAAAAGGTTAGACCTTCAAGGGTTATAGTGTTTTCACCCTCCTCCCTCACTATAAAAATACGCGCAGTGGAGAATCGAAGCAGCTCCGTCACTAGCAATCTTGGGCTCAGGTGGCAGGGCCCAGGACCTAGAGTTGTGACGTCTCCAGAAGGCTCCCACATTATACCTGTGTTCTGCAAAGGGCGAGGGAAAAAACTAACAACTGATATAAGATACTTGCGTTCAAACCCACCATTTGTCAGTTGAAAATAAATGTTAGTAGCTACCGAATTGAAACATCATTTTTCTGTAGAAATGTAAAGTGTCTCTGCTTCTCAATAGGTATGCCGAGCTCTTCTGGGGCTCTGGGCCGCGGGCTTTGAGGCCAGACTCCAGGTTAAGTCGGGCTCATCACTACGATCGATTAAATGGGGGTCTGAAGGTTCCTAGATATGACACTTTTAGGGGGTCTGGTGGGTATTAATACCCCGGGATCCTCGTTCATACCAGCCATCCAAGCCCTAAAGATTCTATCCGGCCCTGCGTGGCCTGCTTACCCACCGAAACATCATAATTTCGTTCGAGTCCGAAACGAAATTTTTTTAAAGTTTTTTTTCTTTAAAAAAAAACACTTACTTCCGGTTTTGTGGATTGTTCCACACATCTTCGGAATATCCAAACTTACTCGCAAGATACCCTATTTATGTTCTTTTGAGGATACATTTCATCCCCTCCTCAAACCTTGGAGGATCTAGGAGAAGACACGGTCCTCAACTTTTGAATCCATACCCTTACTCATTACATGGAGAAAAAGGTAAGTATAAAAAAGTTTTTAATAAAATTTTGCAGAAAAATATGAATTAAATTATGGGTATACGGGGTGCGTTTTGCACCATACGGCAACGCTTTTAAACATTTATTTTGAAAATTTAGGAGTATTCCATCTTGCCCTTTCAATTTGCGGGTTATGCAATGGAGCTTTTCAAGTACTGTTGGGTTTTCAGACCCAAAGGATAGTTTTATTTGCGTCATTTTCAGTGGATATATTTTCAGGTTGTTCTTTCCGCTATTTCTACCATGCTGCCCGCTTTCTCCTCTCCCCCCGCGTTGTCACCCGCGCCGCCGTAGTTTTTCGCAGTGCGCGCGCCGACCTCGGCGCCGCTTTTCTGCGCAACTGTGCCTCGCGGTGGCAGGGCCGCAAGGCCGCAACCCTTGGACGAGTGGGCCAACAGTCTGCTTCCAGCCGGCGCACGGTGGATCGAGTCATAGGGCAGGCCGGACATGGCACATCACGCGACTTGGTTTGCTCATTTACGTAATGTTTTCGCTCATAAAACAAAGCAGGATAGGTACATGATTCTTATGGATTTTTCGTCGCAGATTTCATTTTTGATTACTTTTTCACTGAGTACCTATTGGGTTTCGAGATACGAGTTTTTGCACGATTCCAGATAAATAGAGAGATATTGTTTAACAACAGATAAGTTTAAACTTCCTACACTCTTTTCAATCGGAATTTTAAGTGTTCAAGGAACTTTTCTCTCCGATGATATGTTTAAATATCGTATATAAAATGTTTAATACTCATCTATTTTACTCTTTCCCCTCCTCTCCCCGCAAAGAAATATGTGACGTTTCTTGTGAAAACATTTGGCAAACACGGAAATTCGTGCCTCAGTCTGTCATTGCCTCCTGGTCGGAAGACTTATGAGTACACAGTTGCATTGAAATTCATGAACATTGAAGTCGAGGATGTCCAGACTAGAGATTCTTATCATCGGACGACGGAAGAAAAGGAAACGCACTAATGAAATGTATCATTTTATACTGAAAATCTTGAAATGAGATAGAGATCTTCTAAGAAGTAAAAAGAACTCTACTGTGCCCCAGCAAGTTTTTGAAAATATATTCATCTTTTGCGAAATTTTTAGGGTAAATTTTTCACTTCTTACGAGACAAGTGTACGAGTATACAGGGTGTCTCAGGATTAAGTACGAATATATCCTTCGGGATCTTGCAGTTGTCGGATCCGTTCGTTGGATACGAGATAATTTCCGTCGGGATCCAGTAAAAAACCGTCACCTTTGAGACCTTGCTTCGTGTTGCGAACGTAAGTCCCTTTCGATCTTCCAAACCGGTCGGTGTGACTCATTTTTGTGCGGAACCTATATTTAGTGGATGTAATCTGCTTCGCGAAGCTCTTCGACGATACTCAGAATTTCACGATCGTGATCGGTGTGACCAGCTTGTTTCGAAGCTACAAGTAAAACGAGACGTTGGACCAATTCGTTCGGATCGTCCCAATAGACGAGTTCTTGTTTCGCACGATGCATTTTGATACCGGAGCCTTTCTTCAATTTTTTACGCGATGACTTCCTCGTTGATCTCGGAGTCGATGTAGCGAACAAAGGTTTGATGAGATCGCGGTATTTTTGACTGCGGTTCGAGTTGGGTCTATGGTGTGGATGGTGATTCCTCCAATGCGCATTGGTGAGCGTAACTACTCGTTGGAAATTAGCACGATCATCTGCTGTGTAATTACGCGGATGTTTCTTAAAAATAAGCTCCAAGAATCCGGGTGTCGGTTCGAACACCTCATCGCCACCGTCCAAGATTAGTCGTCCGTCCGAATCGAAACTTATGGTTCGGTTTCCGATAAGATAGTTTCCGTTGATCGCTTTCCGCACACCATACGTGGCATCGGATTGTTTCGGTTGTTTCTCCAGATCGTCCAAGTAGAACTGTACGTGCGGGGCAGTGATTGTGTTCCGAGAATCGACATCGTCATCTTCAGTGCGACTCGTTGTTTGTGCTTTACCCGTTTCATCTTGGAACGATTCATCATCATCATCATCATCATCATCATCATCCTCCTTTGAATCATCATCATCATCATTGTTCAAATTTTTCGGTGATCCGAACGAAGCGAATAAACTATCAACAAACGTTGTTCCATCTTTCGTTTCCGATTTTGAAGGTTCCATCTTGGTTTTCTTTTCCTGAGGAGCAGCAACAAGTGCGGGAGTTGACGACGACGAGCACAGTTTTCTGCAACGCTGCGAGCGGATCTGTCAACGGTTTGAAAACTTTCTTCAACGTCACCTGAGCGTCCGCCTCTCCGGTGCGAATGGTATTTAACTTCCGTTTGATATCTTGACGGATTTTATCGATACTACCGTATTTCTGAGCGATCGTCGACAACGATAAGTTATCCATCTTGTTCAATAAAAGTATCGAAGCCTTTCCGGTACCTTCCCTCGTTCTTATTACTATCTTTATCGATGACTAAAAACCCGTACTTGTCCTGCCAGCACACCGAGCAGATGTGTCTGAAATCTTCGAACGTGAAATCTGTGTTGACGTGATCGTCGTAGATGTGTCGCAAGTTTGTATTGTCCTGTTTGAAAACTACGAGCAGGTTAGCGTTATCGCGAATCAATTGTTTCGGTATGCGAGAATACGTTTGACACAAGTAGAAACTGTCGACCGAGCTGTGTCTTCCCATACTGAAATATTCCCGCATCGCATTTTGTTTGTCACAAGCGACATCATCGAAAATGAAGACCGAGTCTGATGCGGCATCGTTTGGTGGAACAATCTCGGCCGTGTCCGAATAGACGTTGTATCCGAGACCGTCGATTCCGTCGAATATCTGACGCAGTTCTTCGTACTTGGGTTGGAACGGTGTCTTGGAGTACAAGTACACGTTGCGGAACTTCAATCCGTTCGGATGTTGTAGCAAGCAAACCATCACGTTTGTTTTACCGCAGTTGGACGGTCCAACGACAATGCAACGGATACTGTTCGGTAACAGTTCACTGTGTCGTCGTCGTTGTCGTCGGTTTTCATTTTGCTTCTTCCGTTTGTCGAGGTTCCGGACTCGCAGTGACTTTCTTTGCTTGACGAGTCGCATCGTATTCGTTCCCTATTTTATCGGACAGTTATTTTTTACTTCTCCGTATAAATAGTATGGAGATTTTCGTCAGAGTATGTCACCGAGAAGAACATCAACTTGCAGCAAAACCAATCGAGGACGTGGACTGTTAAACTCGTTGATAAATTCACTACCGTTCGAACTACACTTACCGGGCGACTACAGGTACTGCGGACCGGGCACTCGCCTCGCAGAACGATTGAAACGCGGAGATCCGGGTATAAATCCGCTCGACGAAGCTTGCAAGTCCCACGACATCGCTTACAGTAAGACCAAAGACACCACCGAGAGGAACAAAGCCGATCTCATACTTGCCGACAGAGCTTGGGAACGTGTGAAAGCGTCCGACTCATCGTTGGGTGAAAGAGCGGCAGCATACGCCGTAACGAACGCTATGAAACTCAAAGCCAAACTCGGAATGGGACTAAACAAGACGGTGGCAGCGAAAAAACCGAAACCTAAGAAGAAGAAGAAGAGAGCGTCGAAGAAGAAGACGAAACCGGTGGAGCGGTCGATCGAACGAATCTTGGCTCTCCCAAAGATGGGTGCCGGGGTGTCGAAACGAAGAAGAAGAAGAAACCGGCGGAGCGAATCTTGGCTATCCCGAAGACGGGTGCCGGAGTCAAGAATCTCCTGACGAGTATCGGTCTGGCCGCGCGAACAATCACACCGGTAGCGAAAATGATCAAGACGGTCATCGACGGATCTTTGAAGAAGAACGTACACCTCGGTGAAGGATTGTACTTGCGACCGTACCGTAAAGGTTACGGACTTTACTTGAGACCTTACCGTAAGAATTTAAACTGATCCGTGAGCTACCGCGCCGAGCGATGACGGATGTTGAGTTGAGGATCGCTGCGACAGAACAATTACGAATCCCGCATTTCCGCGGTGTGTTCATGATCGATGAATTGGCGACCAAGAAACCCAAACGTCCCGAGTGCGGTATCATCAATCTGGACCGAAGCGATGGAGCCGGTACACATTGGACAGCATACCGGATTTCAAAGAGCGGCAATGCATTGTACTACGACAGCTTCGGTGATTTACCACCACCCGTTGAAATTACGCGATACATTTTACGCTCACGCGGTAGCTCAACGACGACAATAGGATACAATTATGATAGCGAACAAAATTTCAACTCGAGCGTCTGCGGGAAACGATGTTTAGAATGGCTCGTACAAACCAGGAATATATAGTATTTTCGAAACCCGAATATGGAAACTCAGAAAAGATGTCACACGTTCATGTTGACGGGGAGGAGCAACGTTCTCGAGTTTGCACTGCCTAGACCTCTCGAGTTGTTCGGACCTTGCGAGATCGGTCTGACGGGTTTTGTAACTTATTATTCCATCCCGAACATCGACATAACGAACAGACTGCTTTTCTACTCCGAGAGCCCTGAAGAGAATTACTCGGCAATTTCGTTCCCGATCGGAGCCTACGAGATCGAGGGTATACAAGAATACTTGCAGGGAGATCTTGGCGGAGCGGAAGCTATCAAACTCAAAGCGAACAACGCTACGCTTAAAGTAAGCATCAAATCCAAGTACTGGATCGATTTCCGCAGACCCGGCACTTTACGTAAGGTGCTCGGATTCGGAAAGCGTCTCTTGGCACCGGACGAATGGCACGAAGCTGACTATCGCGTCAACATCTCACCTGTAAACATGATATGCATCGAATGCAGCATCGCCGACGGTGGATACGTGAACGGGGTGCGCGGACATCACATTTATGCGTTTGCTCCCGATATCGAACCAGGATTCAAAATGGTAGAGCAACCGTCGACGATTCATTACTACCCGGTCTTGGGTGATAAGATCCAACGTTTGCTCGTTAATATAGTAGACCAACAAGGAAGAGCGATCAATTTCGGTGGTGAAGAAGTGACAGTGCGACTGCACGTGAGACCGGTAACTTATGGGTAAACGAAGGATCCAGAACGACGACAACAACGATACGTTCCTAAATTCTCTCGCATATAATAGTATTGATAATCCACGGACTAGTTGTCAGCAACAGCAGCAACAGCAGCAGAGGAAAACTTTGACCGAATATTCCAAGAGGGCTCTCACACAACTCGGATTCGTGGTGAAAAATCCGAAATAAGAACGAGATGGAAGCTTGGCGACAAGAGATCATCGAATACGAATACATCCGTTTCGGTCCGGTCGACGAACGGCGTGGAAACAACGATTCGATCCGGTTCACCCCCGATACCCACGGTCTGATCACCGTGCCTCAAGATTCGAGGATCTTCATGTGTGTTGAAGTGAAACTCGAGAAAAATCCTGGAGCCGCCGCAGATGCTACAAAACCTCCATTCAAGTTGGCTAACAATTATATCCAGTACATGTTCGACCGTATGCAGTATAAAGTGAACAGGACGGAAGTCGACAGCATGCAGTGTGTCGGAGTGACATCGACCGTGAAAACTTATCTCACATACACTAGAGCGGAAACCGCGGGACTCGCAACTGCCGGGTTTTGTGACATCGCTCATTCATGGACCGAATAGGATTACACAACGGCGAATCAAACTTTCTCCGCAATCGTACCGTTGTCTACACTCAGCGGATTCGCAGTACATTTCAAAGACGTTCTAGTCAGATGCTCGCAAGAGTTGATCCTAGTGCGCAGTGGTACGGATAAGAACGCATATTATATCACCGACGCGGCGACCGCGGACGGTTACACCATCAAATTTAAAATAATCGAAATCTATTGGGAGATTCCCGTCGTTAAATTCACATTGGAACTGGAAAAACAAAACTTGCTCAAGATGAAAAAGAACGACAAGATGAGTTTCGAGTACATGAATTGGGAATCGCACGACATCCCGGGGATTTTTCCGACCAAGACGTTCAAATGGAGCGTAAGAACAACCAGCAGGCACAAGCCCAAATTCGTGGTGTTGGTATTTCAAACGGATCGACGGGACAATCACCTGAAGGATTCCTCTCGTTTCGACCATGTAAATGTGCGCTCGGTCAGCGTTCAAATCGGTGAGCGTCGGTTTCCTCAAGTTGATACGATCTACGATTTCTCGAGTATGGATTATCATCACGCCTATCTGAACCACACCGATTTTATGAGAGACTACTAGAAAGGTGAGAAACTCTGCGAGCCAGCTATGTTGTATGAACATTTCAAAGATCGCGCGATTTTTGTCATCAAATGCGTTCAAGGTGAAGATCTAAAAACAGCTCCGGTAGATATCACGTTGACCGTTGTGGTAAAAGAGAATTTCCCGGCCAACACCACAGCCCAGGTGATTCTGATCACACCTGTGACGTATTCGTACGAACTACTGCACGGAACCGTGAGGCAACTGGATTGATCTTAAGCAAAAATTAAAAAAAAAAAAAATAACTTGTTTATTTTTTTTTTTATTTTATTTATTTATTTATTTATTTTTTCAACCATTACATCATTTACAAAGAATACAAACATGACATACAATATAAATCTAGCTGCAACGTTTGGAACGAGTGCGAATTTATATGTTCTTCCGATCGGGCCTTCGTGGATGAGATCGAAGAATCCAGCGTTGATATCCTGAATTGCATCGTCCGTCAAACGGTTCGTAATGTGCGAAGGTAGGAAGAGGAGACGATGATGATTCTCGAAGATGATATCGGCGGCAACGGTGATCCCGTACTTGGTTGGTATTTTGATGAGTTTGTTCATCTTGTAGCGGGCGTTTACTGTCAGCTCTTTAGCGTTGACGATCAAGATTGAATTGTTGAAAACTTCCATGTCGTCAGTTCTTTCAAGGTACAAATGATTCCAATTTTCGTGCGCTATATATTTCGAGTGAAACAAGTTGTTTGCTATATTAAGCACGGATGATTTCAATTTTCTACTGCTATATTTCGATTCGATAATTCGTCTGCGAATGATTCCACTTTTCGTGTGCTATTTATATATATTAAGTCGGGTTGATTCGATAATTTGTCTGCTATATTAAGCACGGATGATTTCACTTTATCTGTCTGCTATATTTCGGTTCGTTCAATCTGACTTTTCATCTACTACTCCTTTATTATTATCGGGGTGATTCCTTTGTTCGTCTGCCACTATAATCTTCTCCTGCTCTTGCATGATTTCATCTTTGAAATAATCACGATAAAAAGCTTCCGACATCCACATACAAAATCGGAATGCGTTCGACATAGCGCGGAATGGATGTACTAAAGGACACGTATATGCTGTCGACCAACGAGCCAATAGTCGCAAGGACGGACAATCTTTAGTGTCCAAATTTACAACGATACATTTTTCCGGCACGAAACCCTTAATGAAATTTCGTTTTTGTTCACCTTTAACATAAAGTACATCGTAGCGGTTCCCGATGCTATTCATTTTTGAAGTGAATTCATCGTACTCGAGAAACCCGCTTTCCCATTCCAAGTGATGATAATTGCGTGTTAACCAGTTGTTTGTCACAACATCTTTAGCGCTCAACATGCTGCTCGGGAACGGAGGTTTGAATAAATAGAGTTCAGTTTCAGTACACTTCATATCCACAAGACCAAACTCTTTGACGATGAAATTTCCTTGGCTCGAAAAACCTTGTACATCGAGACAAGCCATCATTTCTTCGTTCCGTTAGTTACACTTTTACTATTTTCAAATTCGAGGTTTCTTAACTGACGGTTCTCCAGAATTATTTATACTGTTTATACGAGGTTGTTTAACAGCGAGGATTTTTCTCAACTCTCCCCGGACTCGATGACAAACGATGCATGCGTTCTAGAGGACGGAGTGATAACTGTTCCTATTTTCAAATTCGAGGTTTCTTAACTGACGGTTCTCCAGAATTATTTATACTATTTATACGAGGTCGTTTAGCAGCGAGGATTTTTCTCAACTCGGTCTTGGCTCCGCAACTTTCATCCACCATGCAAAGATCGTCGTCGATGTCACGATGACCCGAAGGAACAGAGCTAACACCGTCTTCTAAAATACAACGTTTATCGTCTAAGCCGGAGAGGGTTCTTCTTGTACTTTCAAATGAGTATAGTTGATGTCTCCGCGCCCCGATCCTACGCATCGGGGCGCTCATTCTCGATTCAGGATCCTTTAATACTGTGAAAAAATTGACAAAGTTTAGCGATCTTACCACTGCTGTTGATATGCCTTTTGCCCTTTTCTCTGTTTGCCCGTTGCTGAAACGATATGCATACATTTTAGGTCGCAGCGCGACAAACTCAGCAATGGGTATTCCCCCCGTTTCATCCTTAAAAATACCCATTACTTTACGGTTTGTCGCGCTGCGACATTGATGACCTTCTGGGAAGTTGGAGGTGTCGTACAAGTGTAGGTCTGACATCATATCATCGTAGACGTTCGGTGTAGTCAACTCGTAAATGAACGAATCCGTATCCATATAGAGAAGTTGAACTTGGTCGGGATTGTACTTCTTAAGCATGTGATTATAGTGGAATTGATACAAGTGTACTTTACTCAGATCTAAGATTGAAAAACCAACAATCATTGGTCTGTCTATGACGACCTCTGTTCTCCGTAAATGGATTGCTACCAATTCTTCTGCGAAAATCGTGCGATCTATGAAATCGACCCGTGAGATGGCTTTCAGTTTCTGTCTGCTGTTTGTACCCAATTTAATATTCTTTCGCTTCAACGGGTTCTCGATAAATTTTCCGTAGCAAGCGTTGCTGCATGGTTTCAGGAGCGTTTCGTGAAACGGATTCGTAGCGTCCCGTCTCAACCGGGCGTTCAGCTCGATGAAGGGTGCCAAGAAAGGAGCCTGACGGAATTTGATGGCCCGGTTGACGCGCAGGAGTTTCAATCCCTGACCGAGCGCTTCTTTCAACATTTTATAGTGGATAACATAGCTGTTTTTATTAGCTAGAGTCGTCAATAGTTCCGTATATTTCCCCGCTCCCGATGGTGGTATTTCGTTCCGGCACAAGAACGGAAGGTCCTTGTGCAGGTCGTGGAGGTGTTCTGGATATTCAATAACTACATCGAGTATGTACCCGAAAGGAGCGTCGTCGGGATGGTTGATTATAGTTTTCGCCAGAGTTAGCAACTCTTCTCCTTCCGGGACCCAAGTGTAGTTATCGTAGGGTAGATGCTTTCTCATGGTGTGTGCGTAAAGTGCCGTCACATCCAAGTATTGTATATAGTTCACTGGTATTTTAGGATCAAACTGATCCGGTATCAAAGGATTGTTTGCGAGAGCGTGCCGTTTCACCACCTGTGTTATCCCACCTCGGATCGAGCTCATAATCATGAATACCATATCCATATCATTGAAGAGTTGAATTTTCACATTAGTTATTTTTAAGAAGGCGTCGAAAGCGAAACCGGGTAGCGTTAAGTAGTTGGCACAGTCCAAACCATAATTTTTAAAACACGCCGATTGTTATCTGGTCTAATCCAGTTCAGGTATTATCTCGTCCCATCACACGTGTTTTGGCGGATTGGCGTCGGCCATGATGAGTATTGCCGACGATGGAACGACTCCTCTTACAAAATGTTCACCTGTGCCGTAGTATCGCTTTTGAAGCGGGAAGCTCAAAAAACCGCAAATTTCTTACGCAGACTGTGAAGTTATGAGTGCATTTCAGACTTTGCCGATGCGCTCATCGTGATTTTTGAGGCATTATCTATAAGAAACAACTCTTATTTTTGCTCTAGCAAAAGTTTGCAACAGGCCCATTGATTTGTCACCCAAAATTACTAAATGCAATGGTTCAAACAACGCCGCCTGGGGTTGAAAATATCATTATTTTTTTTCAGTGTAGTTTAGTTGCCTGGGTCACTTATGAAAGAATGATACTTGGATTTGTTTCCTACGAGAAGATGGCGAGGGATAAAACAGGCAATTCTTTTTTCAGTCTCAAACTTCAAAACTTCAACTTCGTCTTTGATGAAGTCAAGATTTTTTACCATCTCCTCATCTCACTTTCATTTTCGTTTTGCATTTTAGGAAACAAATTCCACTCTCATATATCAATGAACTGTAATTAATTTTTCGCTAATTTATCCCCTTCCTTTCAGGTAGCCGCAACTCTTCTTACCTACAATAGCTATGTAAGGAACCATTGTATAATACTTACGAGACCTCCCTCCTTTAGATCAAGAATAGAATAAATATTTTCGATTCAAATTCTGGCTCACTCTTTTAAAATTAAAAAAGTCAGGTAGATGAAGGTAGAATTTTTAAAAAGAGCATAAAAAAATCAACAATTCTGGCGAGATGGTCCCGATAGGTATCATTTGAGCGTCAGCTGCAGCCCATCTTCTTTTAGGTACCAAGGTATAGCCTCAAGCATTGCAAGTAAAACGACAAAGGAAGGATGGACAATTGAAGGTAACATTTTGAGGCACGAATTGAGTTGCGGTGTTACGGGCGGTAACTTTTGACGGTCGGTGTATCGTTGTTGATGCTGATGAAAAATTCAGCCCACAGCGGAGCTGTACTTTCTTAAATTAACAGAAATTCAAAGTCATACGGAAAGTTCAGAAACTTGGGCAAAGCGATTACGGCAGAGTGTGAGGAAGAGGCACATTACCATTTTTAAGGGTTGTAAGGTCCGGTATAGGCGCTATCGGTGCGCACAAATGGGCTAAAATCGGACGATTTTCGGTGGTTTTTCTCGAATTATTAAGTTATTACTCATGTGATTTAAATAAATAAAAAAAGGTGTCGGGGCCTTGAAAAGCCGGTTCTATACATACCAATTGATGTATGGTTTCTATTTAGTCTTTGGGTGAAAAAGCCGATTATGTGTGTTCTTCCGTATGTGTGTTGCGGGGAGACCTCTGCAACCATAGAATATGTATGCTGGCAGTACGAAAAATGGCAATTAATTAGCGATTATTAATTAACTGCCTGATGAATCAGCTCCAAATTTTGCCTGTGTGCGAGGAATTGAGTTCGCCAGCCAGAGTGCAAAGGGTTTTGAGTTTCGTTAAGTTTTATAACTGAAAATAACGCAAAAGTTGAACGGATTCGTGTAAGATACAGTAGCGGCTCCCATTCTCGGTTGTTGGAGATCTCTACAGGCTTGACAAGGTCGCTACCGCTCCTAGTAATTACTGAATGAGGTATAAATGAGCCCAACATTTCTTCCAGTTATCGGAACAACTTTTAAAGTTATCGAGGTATTTCGCCTTCAGTGGAAGAAAATGACAGTTTTCTTCGAGTCATTAAGGTTTTCGAGTGACGGAGGTTTGAGTTGTCGCGATTTGACGATACGCCTTTTCATAAGTCCTGTCGCAATCGGCGCGACCGGAGCATTAACAAAAAGTGTCACCAAAGAATTGGTGAAAAAACACCAGGAGAGCACAATCTAACATCTCTGCAGTTACAATTAGTGCTGCAGACGGCCTACATAGGCAGTGGGTAAAGTCATGAATTGAAGCGATGATTGGGTATAGTTTACCTCCGGCAATCGGCTGGAAACGGAACCGTCTTTTTAAGACGAGAAGATGACTTCATAATAATAAAGAAAAATCAAAATTTTAAATTATTTAATTGTTATAAGTTTTAATTATTAGTAGGGAGAAAATGGGGATTTGCCCGGAATATAAATCGTACAGCGATGCACGAATATGCAGAAAAATACGAATTAAATTGCAGCGTTGTATAGGGATTGTTATTCAATATGGCAACGCTGTAAAGAAGAAAGCATTGCATGTTGCCCCTTCAATATGCGGGTTATGCAATGGTGTAATGTTGCCCCTTCATTTGGCGGGTTATGCAATGGTGTATTTTTCAAGATGGCGCAGCAGCGTTGCCGAACGGGGCACATAAATAAATGATTTATTTATGGGTGAAATTTTGCAACATTGCATTTTACGGTGTTAACAGATGGGGCAAGAAATTAGTTAATTTTTTAGATACAATGTTGTCAGATTGTGCAAAAAATTCGGATTTTGGACTTGTAAAATTTTTCCGTTTCGAGGGACCGTATCTTGCAGTATGGGTCGGTATCGGATAGTGTAGATTAGGGTCTGATTCGGGAAACTAAAAAAATTTTCGGAAAATCACCATCCTCCGATCCGTTGCGGACCGATGCGATTATTTTCCATTATCGAAGATCGGAAAACTGTACTGACCGAATTTCGATACGACTTTTCGTTTTCGAGATTTCGGACTTGTAAAATTTTCGGCTTCGAAAGACCGTATCTTACAGTATGGGCCTGGTATCGGAGACTGGAGATTAGGGTCTGATTCCGGAAATTGGATTTTTGGACTTGTAAAAATGTTCGATTTCGAAAGACCGTATCTTACAGTATGGGTCTGGTATCGGAGACTGGAGATTAGGGTCTGATTCGGGAAATTAAAAAATTTTCGGAAAATTACCCTCCTCCGATCCGTAGCGGACCGTTGCGATTCTTTTACACTATCGAAGATCGGAAAACTGTACTGACCGAATTTTGATACGACTTTTAGTTTCCGAGATTTCGGACTTGTAAAATTTTGACGGCATCCACGATAGACCATATCCTACAGTATGGACCTGGTATCGGATACTGGAGAGTAGGGTCTGATTCCGGAAATTGGATTTTCCGACTTGTAAAAATTTTCGATTTCGAAAGACCATATCCTACAGTATGGACCTGGTATCGGAGACTGGTGAGTGTGCGCTTGGAGATTTGTATCCGAACCTTATGTTTTGGAAGAAGCAACTGGGATTGTATATTGCAATTTCAGTTTGATGGATCGAAAACCTGTAAAATTTTCGGAATCAATAGAACATAACCTCCAGGATGGGACTGGTATCGGTGACTGGAGAGGAGGGTCTGATTCGGGATATTAAAAAATTATCTAAATCCTACGCTGGAAAATATTTTCGGAAAATTCTCCTCCTCCGATCCATCCCAACCCGATACGATTCTTTTACACTATCGATGATCGGAAAACTGTACGACCCGAATTTTTGAGACGACTTTTAGTTTTTGAGAAAATCCAACTTTCACCTAAGTCGCATGCGTATCTTATATGTATATACGAGTTTTTAAACTTGCTCGAATAAATGGGTTGGAAGTTCACTCTTGACAGGTTGTATGTCCGATTGTAAAAACACATCTATGATATATACGTATCTTATGTGTATGCGCGGTTCTGTTCCTTACATTGTTTTCAGATTGTGCAAAATATTCGGATTTTCGGACTTGTAAAATTTTCGGGATCAATACACCATAACCTCCAGGATGGGACTGGTATCGGAGACTGGCGAGTAGGGCCTGATTCGGGAAATTAAAAAATTTTCGGAAAATGACCCTCCTCCGATCCGTACCGAACCGATGCGATTCTTTTACACTATGGAAGATCGGAAAACTGTACAGACCGAATTTTGATACGACTTTTAGTTTTCAAGAAAATCCAACTTTCACGTAAGTCGCATGCGTATCTTATATGTATATACGAGTTTTTATGCTTGTTTGAATAAATGGATTCTTGACTTTTAGTATTGATCGGTTATATGTCTGTTGGTAAAAACACTTCTATGATATATATATATACCTATCTTATGTGTGTACACGGTTTTCTTCGTGGCCTTCGTAGATTGCGGTCCTCGCTCCGTCCCGAGTTCAAAATTCACCGTGAAATAGCTGTCTGTTCGTGGATCGTACAACGATGTGACGACTGGCTCTTAGTTTCTACGGATCAAGGGTATCAGAAAAACTTAACATTTTATTGCCGGCTCTCAACCATTGATTGCACGGACTCAAGGAAAGTCTGCAGCTTCGCAACTACCTTGCGCTATATTAAGTGGATCTATCGCGAGATGAGAAATGTTCGACGTGGAATATCTGTCGGTTCGTGGGTCGCTGAATACTTTTAGGATCCTTATTCACTTTTTTGGATCAAGGTATCAGAAAAAACTTAAAATTTCATTCCGGATAGCCCGGGGTCATAGAAAATGCTCCTTTGAAGTGATGATTTTTTATATATAGAAAAAAAAAAAACGAATTACAATACAATGCTGTAAGGCGGGTATTGTACAATAAGGCACCGTTGTAAAAATTGTTCAACGAAATGGCAGGGTAATGTTACCCCTTCAATATGCGGGTTATACAATTCAAATAATACGAGGTATTGCATGTAGCCCCTTCAATCTGCGGGTTATGCAATAGTTTAGTGTACCCTTCAACTTGTAGGTTATGCAACATAATTGCTACTGATTGAATTACCGGTGATACTTGACAATATGATATTGGTTAGTTTCTACAGATCAAGGGAATCAGAAAAACTTAAAATTTCATTGCGGGTTCTTACCCAGCGGTCGTGATGCTTTAACTCCGTTTCCGTGCTGCGGTCCTCGATGGATGCGTGACGAGATGATCAATATTCAACGTGAAATATCTGTTGGTTCATGGATCGCAGGATAATCTTATGAATCTTATTCACTTGTATGGAGTAAGCGGTATACTCGATGACTTCGATTATTTACCACAACCTCATATGCGAATATCCATGGTTGATGATTTCGATACTATACCACAGATAGAAAGGTAACATATCAATAATCGATGGTTTTTGCTTGATATATCGAAAACGGTGCGTCCTAGACGATTTTTGATGAGAACAACCCGCTACATTTCGATTAAAAATTCAATGAGAGCACTGGGAAGCCTCCAAACAGATAGGAAGCATGAAATCAATCAATCTATACTAATAAAGCAGACTTCACGTTGATTGACTCACTCACTGACTGACTGACTGACTGACTGACTCACTCACGTATCAGCGGATCTCGTGAACGGGAGGCCGTGTGACCCTGAGATTCCGCACTGAGATCCCTCTCTACCCCGAGGTGCCGGATAAGGGAGGATTTTGCGATCCGCCCGCCGGTTCGCGGGATATCGCGGTCCGCGTGTGTCGATTTTCCCGTAAGGACAACTGGTGCGAGAGAGAGTGCGAGTGAGATGGAGCAAGTTCCGCGGCTCGCGCTGGAAGACAGCTGATAAATTTTCAGATGCCGTATGCACGTGGATGCCTGCAGCGCAAAAATTTAAAAGTTTAAAATTTTTTTCGAGTGCTGAATTCCTTGAAAAGCTAAGCATTTGCTTTACGTAACCTTGCTTTGTCTTAATAGTTCTGTGAAAAATGTGCTCTGCTGAACCTTTGAACTTTTGCATTTTCAATTGCAAAAGTTTACTTGTGAAAGTGAAAAATTTACTACTTTGGATTGTCCCGTTTTCCTAACTTGATAAAGTTCCTTTCTTTTAGTCATCTTTTGTGAAGAATGTTCTCTGCGGAACCTTTTAAGTGATGAAGGCTG
The DNA here is from genome assembly GCF_918797505.1 of Bemisia tabaci. Taxonomy (NCBI): domain Eukaryota; kingdom Metazoa; phylum Arthropoda; class Insecta; order Hemiptera; family Aleyrodidae; genus Bemisia; species Bemisia tabaci. Next base: position 41,833,665 of record NC_092793.1, read on the forward strand.
AACTTTTGCATTTTCAATTGCAAAAGTTTACTTGTGAAAGTGAAAAATTTACTACTTTGGATTGTCCCGTATTTGTCTTCAAGTAAACTCCTCAAGGTTTGTACTTTTTTGAAATTTTTTGTTTTCTTTGTATGTTTCTTTTTTTTGGCTTTTGAACTTTTCCGAAACATTTTCATCCTTGAATGCACCAATCTATACTATTTTTTTATAAAATCGCCTTACTAACAGAGACGGTCCAAACAGATATTATAATTTATTTAAATAATCAATCCATCAGGCGTTCTTCCCTCCTAATTTTTGTTTTTGTTTTTTATTTTTTTTTGTTCTTTTTTTATGGTTACACTTTCAATTTTAAGTCAGTTTCATTCTTTTCTATACGTGAAGATGAATGATATTATTTGTATTTTTTCGTTTATTCTAGGTGAAATGGCTGAATCTTATGATCTCGTTTTCAATGTAGATGGGATTGCAAGTCATTTCTCGGCAATTCCAATGCCTAAAGATGGTAGTTGCTTATTTCGGTCACTTTCTTCCATTCTTACTGGATCCCACATCCATCATCTTCGATTTCGTCAAGCTGTTATTGAACACATTGGGCTTAACTGGACCACATTTTGTGCTTTGACTGCAGCTCCAGATGGTAGTAATTATGCCTCAAAGGATGCTTATTTATTATCAATGTCTTTGAATGAAACTTTTGGTAGCTACTGTGAGTTACTTGCAGCATCTCAAATTTTTTTTTTGAAATTTTATGTTTTTTATCAAGACGGTTCAATGAATAAGATAGGTGATGAAAATTATGAGCATGTGGGCTATCTCTTTTTTTCTGGAGATTTATACTCTGGTCATTTTGATGTTCTTAAACCTAATTTATCGGAAAAAATTTTTAGTCAATCATTAAATTTATCTACTATAAAGAAGAAAAGAAGATGTAGAGTTCGAAATGAAATTCGTGTGAATCAATTGAACTTAGCTAAAAATACTTATACTCAACGCAAGCCTGAAGTCAATAGAAGAGCCTTAAGAAATTATACGTTAATGAATCCTGAGGTTAATCAAAAGTCTGTAAAAAAATATACCTCAAAAAATCCTGAGGTTCATCAAAAGTCTGTAAAAAAGTATACCGCAAAAAATTCCGAGGTTCATCAAAAGTCTGTAAAAAAGTATACCGCAAAAAATCCCGAGGTTCGTCAAAAGTCTGTAAAAAAATATACCTCAAAAAATCCTGAGGTTAATCAAAAATCTGTTAAAAAATATGCAAAAAAAAATCCCCAAATGAATCGAAAGGCTGTTAGGAATTATCATCGAGAACACCCTGAAATTCATTCGTCTTCTGCTTTGAAATATCAAAAGAAAAATCCAGAGAAACATTTGAAATCCATGAAAAAATATGCAATCAACAATCCTGAGAAAATTTCAACATCCCATAAGATTAGTAACGAAAAGAAGAGGAATGAGAAGAATGAAAACTCTGATCCAAAATATCTCTCTGGATTTTCTTACGACCCTTCATTTAATTACTCTGCAGATGAAGTAGTTACTATTGGAAAAATGAAACATATTTGTAATTGGTGTAAGGCTCTGAAATGGAAAGATGAAAATCCTGGAATGTGTTGCCTAAATGGTAAAGTATCTTTACCATTACCTAAAGAATTACCAGAACCCCTTTTATCTTTAGTAACTGGAACTCATCGTGACTCAGAACATATTCTTTCGTCATTAGGAAAATATAATGCATGCTTTCAAATGACATCTTTCGGAGCAAATGAAGTTACATTTGAAAATTTTAGGCCAACTTTTAAAGTACAAGGTCAAGTTTATCATTTAATTGGTAGTTTGTATCCTGCGTCATATGCAAAACCAAGTTTCCTGCAAAGAGCCTCCCAAAAAAGAGGCTGATTTTGGCCCCTTTTTAGGTATTCGATTCGACCATCGGACTAAGGTTTAAATGGAAGCTTACATTAACAGAAAACTCAGGAAAAAATTTCAAGATGAGTATAGGAACCGTTTCCGAGTTACGGGGTGGCAAAGGGGTCACAATCCGGCCTAATTTGTTGCTGTTTTCTTGTAGAATTGATGTATCGGCGGGGTTCTTATCGTTGTTTACGCATGTGTAACACATGGATTCCTACGTGTTTTTACACGTAGAATCGATTTTTAACGTTGCCGAATCGATATACTGATCAGTTAAATCGATTTTGAACGATTTATTAAGGAAAATCGATGATTTTTCAGGGTCGAAATTGTTTATCTTCGATTCATGAATGAAAAAATGCATCTGAAATGACTGAAGCACACGTAGCCCTATGTATTTTGATACGTAAAATTGATTTTTAACGTTGACGAATCGATTTATCTATCATTTGTATCGAATTTTTGCGATTTTTTACGGAAAATCGATGACTTTTCGGAATTAGAATCGGGTTTGCTCCATCCGAGATCGGAGATATGTACCCAACATGATTGGAGCACATCGACTCTTACGTATTTTTATACGTAGAATCGATCTATAACCTCGATAAGTCGATATATCGATCAATTGTATTGAATTTTTTCGATTTTTTGCGGAAAATCGATGGTTTATCGGGATTGAAAAAGGTGTCTCTCCATCCAAGATCGGAGAAATGTACCCTTTATGATTAGAGCACATCAATTCTTACGCATTTCTACACGTAGAATCAATTTTAAACGTCGACGAGTCAATATATTGATCAGACATACACAAATCTTGCGATTTTTTACGGATATTCGATGGTTCTTTTGGACTGGCATTGGAAACATCTACCAGACATGACTGGAGCACATCGATTCGTTTGTGATTATTCTCGCAAAATCAATTTTTAAGAAATTGACGAGTCGATACATTGACTGGTCATATTGATTTCTTGTGATTTTTATGGAAAATCGATTTCTTGAACAGGAATGAAATTGGTTACTAATAACGGTCCGAGGGTGGAGATATGCACCTGACACGGTCGGAGCACGCCGTTCCCACGTACTTTTACACGTAGAATCATTTTGAAGGTTGACGAGTCGGTTTGGCGATCTGACAAATCAATTTTTTGTGATTTACGAAAATCCGATGGTTTCTTGAAGTTGAAATAATTTTGATTTTAATCAAAATGGGAATGAAGGAATGCACCCGACACGAAATGATTCTACGTCATGCTCCATACACTCCAGTCATGTCTGGTAGATGTTTCCAATGCCAGTCCAAAAGAACCATCGAATATCCGTAAAAAATCGCAAGATTTGTGTATGTCTGATCAATATATTGACTCGTCGACGTTTAAAATTGATTCTACGTGTAGAAATGCGTAAGAATTGATGTGCTCTAATCATAAAGGGTACATTTCTCCGATCTTGGATGGAGAGACACCTTTTTCAATCCCGATAAACCATCGATTTTCCGCAAAAAATCGAAAAAATTCAATACAATTGATCGATATATCGACTTATCGAGGTTATAGATCGATTCTACGTATAAAAATACGTAAGAGTCGATGTGCTCCAATCATGTTGGGTACATATCTCCGATCTCGGATGGAGCAAACCCGATTCTAATTCCGAAAAGTCATCGATTTTCCGTAAAAAATCGCAAAAATTCGATACAAATGATAGATAAATCGATTCGTCAACGTTAAAAATCAATTTTACGTATCAAAATACATAGGGCTACGTGTGCTTCAGTCATTTCAGATGCATTTTTTCATTCATGAATCGAAGATAAACAATTTCGACCCTGAAAAATCATCGATTTTCCTTAATAAATCGTTCAAAATCGATTTAACTGATCAGTATATCGATTCGGCAACGTTAAAAATCGATTCTACGTGTAAAAACACGTAGGAATCCATGTGTTACACATGCGTAAACAACGATAAGAACCCCGCCGATACATCAATTCTACAAGAAAACAGCAACAAATTAGGCCGGATTGTGACCCCTTTGCCACCCCGTAACTCGGAAACGGTTCCTATACTCATCTTGAAATTTTTTCCTGAGTTTTCTGTTAATATAAGCTTCCATTTAAACCTTAGTCCGATGGCCGAATCGAATACCTAAAAAGGGGCCACATTTTGGGAGGCTCTTTATTTTGTCGGAGACGAAGTTAAGGAATCTGATTTAAGGAAAGATGTTTGTTCTGGATTGAAAGATGATTTATTACTTGAATTACAGAAAATGTTACATTTGCATAATATTTACATCACCGAATTTAAAGCTGCGATTGATTCTTTTTCTGAAAATTCTGATTTTAAAGTAGTCATTGGAGCAGATAGAAAACCTGCAGGAGGTCACAAAGGTCTTTACAATGAACCAACAGTAGGGGAGGTAGCAGCTGTGATTGTAGGGGAATCTTTCGAACCTAGAGATATAGTTCTTCACAAGCGTAGTGATAAAATTACAAGAATTAGTGAAATTAATAAAGGATACGATTCTTTGCAGTATCCTCTTATGTTTTGTTTCGGTGAAGATGGATACTCTATCAACATTCCTATGATAAATCCAACAACTAATAGTATTCTTAAAAAAACAGTATCTTGCAAGTCTTTTTACGCGTACAAGTTAATGGTACGTATTAATTCAGAAAATCATATTCTTCGATACCGTAATTTGTTCGACAAATATTTGGTCGATATGTATGCGAAAATTGAAAGTGAACGTCTCCGATATTTTAGATCAAATAAAAAAAAACTTGGAGTAGAACAATACAATAATTTGCAAGATGCCATTAGCAAAAAAGATTCAAATTTAAATGATATTGGAAAGCTGTTTATTTTACCGTCTTCATTTACTGGTGGACCACGTTATTTGCATGAGCGCACTCAGGACGCAATGACTTATGTTCGTCATAATGGCAAACCCGATCTTTTCATTACTTTGACATGTAATCCTAAATGGAATGATACCCAAGTAGCATGGATTGCAATTTCATTGCAATGGATTGTGAGTTGATTGCAATTTTTGCTTGTTGCCTATACGTTCATTTGAAGGCGCTTAAAAAAGTTGCAATTTTATTGCAATAAGTTTGCAAGAAATGTAGATTATGCTTGTTTTTCAAGGCACTATAAAGACTGCAATTTCGGTGCAATCATGTTGTAACAAATTCACGCCATGTGCCTGGCATCCAATTCTCTAGTTGTTTTAAAGTTTTTTCGACTTAAATGTCTCACCTACCTAACCCATATAGAGCAACATATTTTGAAAATATTGTCACCTTTATCAAAATATTTTCATGGCAATATTGTAAGTAAAATATTTTCAAAATATTTTTAAAATATTTTAAAGGAATATTTTGAAAATGTTTACAAAAAATATTTTCAAAATAATTCAAAAATATTGCCTGTAAACATGCATGTTAAAAATATTCCTTAAGAAAGTTTTGAAAATATTTTAAAAATATTTTTTGAAAATATTTTTAAGTTCTCAAGTTAGTATGTGGTGTAATTTACACCGGTGTAAATTTAGTGTGAGTACCTATTACGTGATATCGAAAAAAAAAATCAGACAAAAAAAATATGAAAAAAATAAATAACACGAAAAAAAATAAATAATAGGCAAAAGAAAGAAGCCTGAGAAAAACGGCGTTAATCAAATCTATGATGAATGTTGAGCCACGCACTGACGCAATGCATGCGATAACAGCCTTAACAGGCGTGATTTCAACTAAGCTCATCATCAGCTCCCTGTAGCTCAGTGGAAGAGGGCTCCGCTATGACATTCGCGGGTCGGGTTCAAGCCCACTCAAGGACGTCCGGTATTTTATGCTGCTAAACGTCGTAGGACATTAGGTAAGCATGGGTTCGAATTATTATAATTTCCCCGGAAAATTTAGGGGTTGAAATTTAAAGGTCGTCAATATTGAAATTTCTTTGCAAAAAAAAAATTGCAACTTTTTTACAATGAGGGGGTCAGATGTTGTAAAATAATTGCAATTTTCTTGCAAGAAAGTTGAAATCATCTGGAAATTTTATTTCATTTAAATTGCAATTTTTTCGTTGCAAAATGCTACTTGGGTATAACAGAAAACTTACTGCCAAATCAAAAGTCGTACCATAGGCACGATTTGATCGCCAGAGTTTTTAAATTGAAAGTAGACAAGTTAATGCACCTTTTGACAAAATCTAAAATTTTTGGAGACGTAAAGTGTTATGCATGCACTATAGAATGGCAAAAAAGAGGTCTTCCACATGTTCATCTACTGCTTTGGTCAGTTACCAAAATAAATCCCAATGATATTGATAAACTTATTAGTGCCGAAATCCCAGATCCAAAACAGGATTCTGAATTATATGAACTTGTGAAGAGTCACATGATTCACGGACCTTGTGGACCTATAAATCCGCATAGTCCTTGCATGGTGAATGGCAAATGTAGCAAGCATTTTCCTCGTAAATTAATAACCAATACTCAAATTAGTAACGACGGTTACCCATCATATCGTAGGCGATCACCGGAAGATGGTGGTCATGTGGTGGTGTTGTGTGGTGCACTCAAATTAATTCCTATAAATTTAATGTTTCTTGACGCGTTCATTCAAACCTCCCGCTCATGAAAACTTAATGGTCTACATGAGTCAAACCGCACAGGAAAAATTGCCATGAAACTCTCTGCTACATGTGAATCAGGCAACCTCAATTTTCACGCTTTGGCTTACCTATAGCAATTTTACCTAAGAATATACATTTTTTTTTCCAGAACGGAAATATATACCGTATTTTGGACATTCGTGTTGAAATAAACAAATTATCCGGAAAAAAACAAATCATTCTAAGATCGGAATCAACCATTGATCACAATGACGAAGTGGAGACAGCAGGAACACCGGATGAGTTTATTAAAATAAGGCAAATCATTGATAAGGAACTAGATGTCTCTGTAGGTAAGAACATTTTACATACTGTAACTAATTTCCTGAATTTGGTTTTTAATAATTATTAGTTATACAGTGGATATCGCGTATAACGACATTGGTTATAAAAACATACAGGTCATAGCGACGCAATCTCTTCGGCCCGAAACTCCATTAAATCAATGTATTTAGGTATCGCATATAACGACGACGCTTAGTGACATGGCAGTCATAGCGACGGAGCTTAAACGGAATTTCGGGTTCTGTTACCGGTTACAGCTTATTTTTTGGATTTGCTCTTTAGAATGGAACTTTTCGGCCCTTGCAAGCTCATTTTTCGGTCCATAAATTGGTGCAAATGGTACACATAAATATTGCTGTTAAACACAAGAAAATTATGGACTATTTAAAAAAAAAAGTTACTGCATTTCAAATATTAAGAGCCATATTTCAATGGCGTCTTCGACTCATCAACTTCCAGCGACATTGCAACCTTAGTCTCCGCCTTCAAATTAAGGAGAGTGCGTTAAAATCTATATAATAGATATAATCGATATAATCGATATAATCGATTATAATAGAGTACCTGTATAGCGATAGTGAGACAGATGTGACATGCGAAAATCCATCAGGCCTTCACCAACGCTTCGCGAATGATTAGGGCCTAAAATTTTAGCCAATCTATGAATTTCAAAAATCCAAAGCGATTTGCTAATGCAATTGTTACAAACCATCGTTTATAAAACAAGTATTTGACTTAGGTTTTGCATAAATTTACTCATTTTTGCGGAAGAACGCTCATTTATGTACATATAGTAGCTATTTACGTTAGAATTGGAATTGACTGGCAGTGAAATTGCGTTAGAAGTAGGTTAGAAGGGTGGCTTCACTTTTGGGCCGTACGACCTACACGAGGTGATTTGTCCATACTCTCGCTATATAGGTGCTCTAAGTTATAACCCATATCGATTATAACAACCAAGACCGGTACTTGCAAGGTCGTTATGAGCGATATCCACTGTAATAGGATTATTTTTAATAGTTACATTATTATAGTTTCGTTTTTTTATCCCGAACCGTTCAAAAGTTAGAGGAGGAGATGCCACCCCCTACAACCCAAACGATTTAATGGTTTTCCTAAAACGTACCTCACTTCTCAACTACAAAACTTAGGTTCAATACACGTTACGGCTTCGCTGAAGCCATCCTTCACCGCTAAACCTCATGAAACTTGAACTTTCACGTTTAATAAAATCGACCATAATAATATACATCAAACTATAAACAAATGCTGAGATGCATTAATGATTATACTAAAATTATTAATTAAATAGCAAACAGTTCATTTCAGTATTCATTCATGGAATGACAATTTTTCTGTTTCAGACATCATTGGAAAATTCACAAGCTCCCCTAAAACTACAAAACTAAAAATTAAGGATGGGACGGAGAAACGCAAAGTTTTTGGCGAGTTCACAGACGAAGAATCAACTGTAAGTACTTATACATTTTATAAAATGTTTTTAACTTTCAAAATTATTTTCCTTTGAGCGAGTGGAAATCAACGTATTGTTAAAAACATGTTAACTATTAATTGTTACGTGTATAAATAAAGCATTACAATAATAGCTACATATAGCTACAATAGTCAAGGACTTTGACAGTACATGACTAGATATCAACGATACTAAATTAATCTATTTAACTTGTTTTCGCAACTGTTTCAGATAAACATCAATGCCTGGGGCGAGAACATTCCAAACGAAGATCTTTCTGCCAAAAAAATCAAGTTCTTCAACTTGGTATTAAAAGAATACAAAGGTACGAAACATCTCGAATATAATTCAAGATCTTTCTATGAATTTGTAAACGAATAATTCACCTGCAATAAAATCCTTATATGTATTAAAATCTGTATTACTTCTGTACCATATTTTACCGAAACACATGAGTCGTACTTGCAAAATTTTTGATTAAAAAAAATTAAAGAAAGAAAAAGTAGAAAAAAACATTAAATCTTATATGAGGAAACCTATGGTTACATTCCATAGTTCTCGTGCAGTCTCGTGCATAGTTTTCGCCCATCCCAAGCAACAGATGTTTATGAGTTTTATGCGCACATTTACGTAGTCTTAATTGAGTCAGAAATTCGCGTGTATGCCACGATATTGATGTGAATAACTCGCAATTAATTATAATGATCTTAGAAATTCGCTAGGAACGCGACGTATTTGCCGTGATATCGTGTAATTTCTAATTTGTTTTACAAAATCCCTGGAAATATCAAGTTCTCTCCGCGATGTAGATGACAAACCCGCCATTGCTGCGAATTAAACGAAACCGCTGGTTAAATCCCGTAATTTTCGCGGCTGAAAATCACCAGCTAACTTCAATTAAACATTGAACTGACAAAAGTATCAAATCTTCATGAAAATAACCAACTTTTGATTGGGTATTCTTCATTATTACAATTATCATATGAGCTTACTGAAGAACAGACCAAAATAGCAGCATACTACTAATTTCTACTTTTTTATCAAACCAGTGTGTCTCGCCAATTTTGAAATAGTAGATGATAATTCAGAAACACAATTAGTAACTGATCACTAATCACAGTGATTTCTGATGGCGGGGTTTCCCTGTGCGTAGCACGGGTTTTCTGCTAGTCAATAATAATCTTATGGGGATCCACCGTATTGTATTCAGGGACGTGTCGTAACCCGCGATCTAACATTTAAAGTGTGGTAAAATATGAATATTCAGGTCCAAATTACTTCACACTCGATTATTTACCATAGTTTTAAATAGAGTACCTGTATAGTGAGAGTATAGACAGAAGTGAAACTCCGAAAATCCATCAGGCCTTCACCGATGCCTCCGCGAATAAAGTTAGGGGTAGAAATAAAACCAACCTATGAATTTCAATTACACAGAACAATTTACTAATACAATTGTTACGAATCATCGTTTATCAAGCACGTATTTGACTTAGTTTTTGCATAAATTTACTTATTTTTGCGGGAGAACGCTCATTTATGTACATTCTTAGCCATATTGGTTAGAATTGGAATCTACAGACTGGCAGTGAAATTTTGGGGCGTTAGAAGTTGGTTAGAAGGGTGGCTGCACTTTTGGGGCCCAAAACCCTCCATGAAGCGATCTGTCCATACTCTCGCTATAAAGGTACTCTAGTTTTAAATATGTTGTTATGTTGTGTTTATGGTGTCTAGTTTTACATTAATATTCAATTATTTCGATTCATTACCATAGTTTTTTAATAGGAAAACAGCGATGGTCAATTATTCCGATTCTTCTCCGTAACATCAAATGGAAAAATCTAATCAGTTGATGATTGCGAATATTTACCGTGATGGACCACCAGACGAGTTTTTTAACCAAAATTTTACGTAAACCATGATGCGCACACCGAAAATTACCGAAATATGATTCTTGATGTGTAAATTCAAACCACCCGCTCATGAAAGCTCAATGCTCCGCGTGATTTACATCACACGCTAAACGTTATCACGATATAGTTTCTGCGATATAAAAATCTTGACACTTTGGATCAGCTATAGCAAATAGTTTACAGTTTGAACAACACATGATGGGAAATGAATACTTATTGCTCGATTGAGAAGCTTGCTGAAAGCGTTGTATTGCTAGATTTGATGGTCGTAGAGCTTCTCAATCGAGCAGTTCGAATTCCCCGTAACCAATGTGAAATGAAAACGTTAATATCTTTGTTACGAGTTGGTTTCAGTAATTTAGTTGCGTGAATCGTGTTCTCCATGAAGTTCTGGTTAAGAAACACGTATCAGAATGCTTAAATTCGCACCTTGTCTAGTGGTTCATTTTAAATGGGAATGTAACAATACTCGATGATTTCGATTACTTACCACAACTTCATATGAGAATGTTGATGGTCGATGATTTCGATACTTTACATCAGATATAAAGGTAAAATATCAATAATCGATGGTTTTTGCTCGATATCTGGGAAACGGTGCGTCTTAGACGAATTTTAACGGCAACACATCCGCTACTTTTCAAATATGAATGTAATGAGACCACCGGAAGCCTCCAAAAATTTATCAACCCTAAAAGACGTTGAATTTCATTGCGGGAACCCCCCAGTTGCGAAGAACGGCATTGAAAAGCTACAGTACATTGCTTTACGTCATCGTCAAAATCAGAACTGAGAACTCAAGAAGGAACTGATGAATTTGATTGTGAGTCAAAATCAGAACTTCATGAAGAACTTGAGATAAAGGTGACCGCAGAAGAGGATCATAACTCTAGTAAAGACAAAAAGGGTGATGCGAAGATCCATTTAGAGATGGATAAAAAACCATGTTTTGAAGCCCCAAAATCGTGAGAATGATTTCTTTTTGGGGGTCAAGGAGTGATGTAAATGAACTTGATGAGTTTATTTTAAATGTACAATCCATTGACTGTGATGTACCCAAAACTTTTAATGAAGTTGAGAATACAGCTGATAAAATTCAATGGCAGCAGGTCATTAAAGAGGAGCTTGACTTTCTCACATTCAACAATACTTGGAGTCTTGTACCAAAGCCTGAGGATAAAAATATTGTTGATTGTAAATGGATTTTTACAATTAAGAAGGATGAATTTGGGAAACCTAAAAAACATAAAGCGCGGTTAGTTGCTCGTGGCTTCAGTCAAAAAATAAGCTAAAGACTATGATGAAACTTTTGCTCCTCTCGCTCGAATAGAATTCTGGTGGCTTTTACCAACCAATTTGATTTGCTAATTCACCAAATGGATGTAAAAACAGCTTTTCTAAATGGAAATTTGAGAGAGAGGAAATTTATATGAGAATTGGGAACTGTACGAGGTCTATCCGGAAAATATCGGTTGTTCACGTAGGCTGGAGTCGAAAAATAACTTTTTTGAATTCTCATAGTACTGTCACCTGATGGAAGCAACCTCATGGTTCCTCATGTGAAAATTAAGTTACCTGGTACCTTGGTGAGTTCAAAAAAGAGTCATAAAAGGTCCTGACTACTTGCACAGCATGGTGTACATAATGATATGCACAAGGCAGCTGATTTGTGCGCTGCAATAAGTATTTTATGCAAATATACAAGCAAGAACATTAAGATCTTGTGGCAGTACTTGAAAAGGGTGTTACGATACCTATAAGGCTCAAGGAATTTGAAATTGACCTATACAAAGAAACTAATATTTACTGATATCTTGAGTGGTCACTGTGATTCTGATTGGGCAACAGATGAAAACGATAGAAAGAGCACGACAGGCTTCTTATTTCAATTATTTGAAAACTGTACCATTTGTTGGAAAACCAAAAGCAAAACTCTGTGGCTACCTCATCCACTGAATCAGAGTATATGGCGCTTTTGAAGCTGTCAGGGAAGCTCTTTGGTTGAAATCGTTTCTGAGTAGTATTAATATGACTGCAATAACTCCCATTTTAATTTATGAAGACAACACCGGTTACATAAGTATTGCAAAGAATCCAAGTAGTCACAAAAGATCAAAACACATGCATAAAAAGTATCATTTTTCTAGAGAACAGGTAGAAAAAGTGCTAATAAATGTGAAATATGTTCCAACAGGTGATCAGCTAGCCGATTTACTGACCAAACCGTTATCCACCATAAAATTCAAGAAATTAATACCAGGGCCGGATCTTCAAAATTAGCAAAATTAGAAATTAGCAAGTCAAAATGCAAGTGGACTCGTCAAAAAATCCAAGTGGACTCGTCAAAATAAGTCTCCTTTGAATATATCCTTCAGCGCTCTCTGAGTGTTTTCTTTGCTTTCCTCTATCGAGTTGAAACGTAAGCTAAGGCAACAGACAAAAGTCGCAGGGAAGATCAAAACACATAGATGTAAAGTATCATTTTCTAGAGAACAGGTAGAAAAAGTGCTAATAAATGTGAAATATGTTCCAACAGGTGATCAGCTAGCCGATTTACTGACCAAACCGTTTTCACCACAAAATTCAAGAAATTAAGACCAGAGCTGGGTCTTCAAAATTAGCAAAATTAGAAATTAGCAAGTCAAAATTCAAGTGGACTCGTCAAAATAACTCTCCTTTGAATGTATCCTTCAGCGCTCTCTAAGTGTTTACTTTGATCTCCTCTATCGAGTTGAAACGTAAGCTAAGGAAACAGACAAAAGTCGCAGGGAGCTAAATCTGGACTTTAGGAGGATGCGGTATGTAGGATGCTGTGCTTCGCTAAAACTGTGGCCGGCGAGCATTATCATGATGGAACATCCAGTCACCGCTTGCCCGCAATTATTCAGGACGTATTCACCTGATAGAGCGTTGTAAAGTTTCCCTGGTCAGTTTCTTCTATAATCGTTGTACCGCGAGGAATATATTCATGATATCCAGGGTGCAATCCATTTGAGGACTGTGCTTTTGTCTCAGGGTCGTAGCCGTAGACTCATTTGAAGTAAAATTTAATGAATCTTCACCCTCGGTTATTTTACGAAAAAATAAAAGGAAACGCGAGCATGACACTTGACACGCATATTTTGATCAGTTATCTTTCTAATATCCGATTGAAAGCTATCGAAGTTCAATTGTAATATAGAGGAGGATAAAGTCCAGGCCATTATCTGTATTAAAATCTGAATCAATAAAAAATTTTCCATATTTTCCGGACAGACCTCGTACAGTTTCCAATCTCTTTTCAGTATCGTTTTGAGTAGAAAAGTTTCATTGCGGGTAGCCCAAACGGGAGTGGAAGATGAACCGACAATAAATTCCTAAGTTGGGACACTGTATTTTTCATTTAGATTTGATTTACTTCAATAGTAGGGTTTGTTATAGGAAATATAGTTTGATTTTTTTTTTAAATAAAAAGGAACAAATGAATTATACACAGTTATTATCCATATAAAAAACGTCCGCCTCTCAGACAACGTACGCGTTTAAAAAACGCAAACTTGTTTAGAAAACGCAAACACGTTAAGGAAACGCAAACACGTTTAGAAAACGCAAACAAGTTTCGAAAACGCAAACACGTTTAGAAAACGCAATCGCGTTTAGAATACGCAAACGCGTTTCGAAAACGTAAACACGTTTAGAAAACGCAAACACGTTTAAAAAACGCAAACACGTTTAGATAGTCCAGTCAATTTAGCTCTAAATAAGGGTCATCTGGGAAAATCTATATATAGAAGGTTTTTTTGCGGAAACATGTTGCATTAGGCTACCAGAACAACATATCAAAAGTTTACCAAAATCGGCCGTCCGCTAAGGCCGCCATCTTGAAAAAAGGGGGGGCGGGGGGCCAAAATACGCCGTCGGCGATCGGTTTTTAGCTTATATCTTGAAAAATATCGATCCTACGGAAAAATGTCACTGAACCTTTTAAAAAGATCATAAAATTTCCTATTAGAAACACTATACATTTATCAAGTTGCGACTTCTGGTTCGTGAGATATGGCGGTAGTTTCCTGCGGCTAGGAAAGTCAAATCTTGCGAGAAATCACGTTTTTTCAACAAAATCTGTAATTATCTTAAAAACGGCGAGTCTGAGGCAAAAAAGTGTTCTCACCGGAATGAAAGAGCATGAAATTTCCATGCTAAAAATGCTTATGAATTCACTAGGAGGTCCGCCCCCGGAGCGCTATGCGGTCCGAACCAACGGCGGCTACTACGCGGTGAGGCTCGGCTTGGCCGCGCCATGCATTGTTGCGGTCCAAGATGAAACGGCTTCACTTTTTTGGTAGATTTACCGCGAGGGTAAGTCATATTATCCATTTAAATATGTTCTAATTTCCTTTCATCATGAACCCCCCCCCCCTCCCCCTTTAGGTCATGCATGTTGTATAGTTAATAAATGTCAACGGTCGCGCTTGAAGATAATGTTATTATTTTATGCTTTCTTATTCAAATTAGATTTGTCAACAAATCCTCATTTTTCAATGTAACTAAAAGGAAATGAATTAATACAAAATATAGAAAGAGGGAGTTTAAATTCATCCTCTGCTTCCTCTTCGATCAGTGTTTCTGCTTGATTGCTGCATCCCAAGCCGGAACAATGTAGACAAATGTCACTGCATGGTAGACCAGCTCTCTTACAAGAGTAGCGGTTACTACAGCCTTTCGAACATGTACATGAGATGATTTGTAAAAGTTCTTGGGGGGGGGGGGGTCAGGCGGGTTGAGCATAGGCACAAGGAGAAGCCTGAGTTCCGAAGATTTCCACCCCCATGTTTTGGGATTCCGTTTTCTTCCTCTCCAGAGTTGAACTTGATAATATACACGTAAGAAGTGTTGTTTGCACGCATCTGAAGTTGGAGGCAACGTTTGCAGTTTCACCTCATTTTTTGCCTTGCCAAAGCACGATTAAAACATTGAAATCTGCATTTGTTCAAAGCAGTAACTGATTTTTCTGCACCATACATACAGCAAAAGAACGAGTTGCTCACCCGCTTGACAAAGCTCATCTTGAGTGCAGTCGGTTTCATCAAATTTCTCAGCAATACAAGAGACTTCGCCACATTTTTCTAACAGTTTAATAAATTTGCTTTTGCCCTTGCCACGAAGTGCTGAAGTAGTATCACATCCACTGACGACATGGATAAACAGAATGCTCTTCTTCAAATTTACATTCGATGTTCGCAATTGATTTGAGCTAAAAATTTGGGCTGCATATTTGCCCTTACCTGGTTTGAGTAATAGGACGTCGCTTGATGCAGGCGTCAAAGCTATCATTAGAACAGGGAGGTCAATGTCTTCACCAACGATTAGAGTACCTATATTGAGAGGGTATGGCCACCGGTGTTACCACCTCTGATTGGCTCAGCCATCTTAGGCTGAATGGAGCCCTTAGGACCCAAAAATGGCGGACGCCATAAATTAATGTGATGCAAAATGACTCAAATTGTAGTTTTCTTTGCTTATCGTAACGAGAAATTTACCCAAATGCACTATTGCGATTCTTTACATATTTTTAAGGATAGTCGTGTGCAATTTTTGCGAAAAATCATCTTAGATGTAGTAAGGTTGGCAGCAAGTGCGGTTGGTGAAAACCGTCAAAAGTTGGCGATGACCCCCCTCCTATCCACAAAAACCAAAACAAAGCACCGCCATTTTTGGGTCCTAAAAGTCTCTCCATGGGGCCCAGTGGCCATACTCTCTCAATATGGGTACTCTACCAACGATAACATCTTGTTTCTTCGTTCCTCTCGGCAGACTGAGAGCTTCATTTACGATGAGAGTATCCGCATCGTCCTCTGCTTGAGATACTTTAACTTGACTCCCTGTAGTAAAGTGTTTCGATAGCAAGCAAATCAAACGCGCCTCATTCTTTTCATTATAGATAGAAGCAAGTCCTGGGCCACGGATAGAGGAGTGTCCTCACAAAAAATTAAGGCAGGACATTTCTTAAAGCTATAACGTCGTCACCTTTCAACGCTTTTTGTAGAATCTGTTGCGCTTTTTGTTCGGATCCATAAAACAATTGAACCTTCAAGACCATCATGCTTTTCAACACATAGGTATTAATAAACGATTCCACCGTTTAACGGTAATAAACGAAGAAATGCTTGTCTTATTCCTATTTCTTTATTTTGTATCAATTCATTTCCTTTTAGTTACATTGAAAAATGAGGATTTGTTGACAAATCTAATTTGAATAAGAAAGCATAAAATAATAACATTATCTTCAAGCGCGACCGTTGACATTTATTAACTATACAACATGCATGACCTAAAGGGGGAGGGGGGGGGGGGTTCATGATGAAAGGAAATTAGAACATATTTAAATGGATAATATGACTTACCCTCGCGGTAAATCTACCAAAAAAGTGAAGCCGTTTCATCTTGGACCGCAACAATGCATGGCGCGGCCAAGCCGAGCCTCACCGCGTAGTAGCCGCCGTTGGTTCGGACCGCATAGCGCTCCGGGGGCGGACCTCCTAGTGAATTCATAAGCATTTTTAGCATGGAAATTTCATGCTCTTTCATTCCGGTGAGAACACTTTTTTGCCTCAGACTCGCCGTTTTTAAGATAATTACAGATTTTGTTGAAAAAACGTGATTTCTCGCAAGATTTGACTTTCCTAGCCGCAGGAAACTACCGCCATATCTCACGAACCAGAAGTCGCAACTTGATAAATGTATAGTGTTTCTAATAGGAAATTTTATGATCTTTTTAAAAGGTTCAGTGACATTTTTCCGTAGGATCGATATTTTTCAAGATATAAGCTAAAAACCGATCGCCGACGGCGTATTTTGGCCCCCCGCCCCCCCTTTTTTCAAGATGGCGGCCTTAGCGGACGGCCGATTTTGGTAAACTTTTGATATGTTGTTCTGGTAGCCTAATGCAACATGTTTCCGCAAAAAAACCTTCTATATATAGATTTTCCCAGAAAATTGCCAGATTGACTGGACTATAGAAAACGCAAAATCGTTTAGAAAACGCAAACCCGTTTCGAAAACGCAAACACGTTTAGATAACGCAAACACGTTTAGAAAACGTCCTCGTTTAAAAAAAACGTCCGTGTTTAAAAAACATCCGCGTTTTAAAAAAAAAAAAAAAAAGTCCACTACGATTCCAGGAATGCGAACAGAGTTGCTGAACAGGTTTGTCCGCTTCCTTCTCCAGACACGTTGATACTCCATTTCAAACTCAGCTCCAGAGACACTTCCGATGCGGCTGGGTTACATGTATTCACAGAAAGATTTTACCAAGTCTTTTGGGAATTGAATACATAAGTCGGTTCATCTTCCACTCCCGTTTGGGCTACCCGCAATAAAACTTTTCTACTCAAAACGATACTGAAAAGAGATTGGAAACTGTACGAGGTCTGTCCGGAAAATATGGAAAATTTTTTATTGATTCAGATTTTAATACAGATAATGGCCTGGACTTTATCCTCCTCTATATTACAATTGAACTTCGATAGCTTTCAATCGGATATTAGAAAGATAACTGATCAAAATATGCGTGTCAAGTGTCATGCTCGCGTTTCCTTTTATTTTTTCGTAAAATAACCGAGGGTGAAGATTCATTAAATTTTACTTCAAATGAGTCTACGGCTACGACCCTGAGACAAAAGCACAGTCCTCAAATGGATTGCACCCTGGATATCATGAATATATTCCTCGCGGTACAACGATTATAGAAGAAACTGACCAGGGAAACTTTACAACGCTCTATCAGGTGAATACGTCCTGAATAATTGCGGGCAAGCGGTGACTGGATGTTCCATCATGATAATGCTCGCCCGCCACAGTTTTAGCGAAGCACAGCATCCTACATACCGCATCCTCCTAAAGTCCAGATTTAGCTCCCTGCGACTTTTGTCTGTTTCCTTAGCTTACGTTTCAACTTGATAGAGGAGATCAAAGTAAACACTTAGAGAGCGCTGAAGGATACATTCAAAGGAGAGTTATTTTGACGAGTCCACTTGAATTTTGACTTGCTAATTTCTAATTTTGCTAATTTTGAAGACCCAGCTCTGGTCTTAATTTCTTGAATTTTGTGGTGAAAACGGTTTGGTCAGTAAATCGGCTAGCTGATCACCTGTTGGAACATATTTCACATTTATTAGCACTTTTTCTACCTGTTCTCTAGAAAATGATACTTTACATCTATGTGTTTTGATCTTCCCTGCGACTTTTGTCTGTTGCCTTAGCTTACGTTTCAACTCGATAGAGGAAAGCAAAGAAAACACTCAGAGAGCGCTGAAGGATATATTCAAAGGAGACTTATTTTGACGAGTCCACTTGGATTTTTTGACGAGTCCACTTGCATTTTGACTTGCTAATTTCTAATTTTGCTAATTTTGAAGATCCGGCCCTGGTATTAATTTCTTGAATTTTATGGTGGATAACGGTTTGGTCAGTAAATCGGCTAGCTGATCACCTGTTGGAACATATTTCACATTTATTAGCACTTTTTCTACCTGTTCTCTAGAAAAATGATACTTTTTATGCATGTGTTTTGATCTTTTGTGACTACTTGGATTCTTTGCAATACTTATGTAACCGGTGTTGTCTTCATAAATTAAAATGGGAGTTATTGCAGTCATATTAATACTACTCAGAAACGATTTCAACCAAAGAGCTTCCCTGACAGCTTCAAAAGCGCCATATACTCTGATTCAGTGGATGAGGTAGCCACAGAGTTTTGCTTTTGGTTTTCCAACAAATGGTACAGTTTTCAAATAATTGAAATAAGAAGCCTGTCGTGCTCTTTCTATCGTTTTCATCTGTTGCCCAATCAGAATCACAGTGACCACTCAAGATATCAGTAAATATTAGTTTCTTTGTATAGGTCAATTTCAAATTCCTTGAGCCTTATAGGTATCGTAACACCCTTTTCAAGTACTGCCACAAGATCTTAATGTTCTTGCTTGTATATTTGCATAAAATACTTATTGCAGCGCACAAATCAGCTGCCTTGTGCATATCATTATGTACACCATGCTGTGCAAGTAGTCAGGACCTTTTATGACTCTTTTTTGAACTCACCAAGGTACCAGGTAACTTAATTTTCACATGAGGAACCATGAGGTTGCTTCCATCAGGTGACAGTACTATGAGAATTCAAAAAAGTTATTTTTCGACTCCAGCCTACGTGAACAACCGATATTTTCCGGATAGACCTCGTACAGTT
Organism: Bemisia tabaci; assembly: GCF_918797505.1. Lineage (NCBI taxonomy): Eukaryota > Metazoa > Arthropoda > Insecta > Hemiptera > Aleyrodidae > Bemisia > Bemisia tabaci. Next base: position 41,853,150 of record NC_092793.1, read on the forward strand.
CCCAATTCTCATATAAATTTCCTCTCTCTCAAATTTCCATTTAGAAAAGCTGTTTTTACATCCATTTGGTGAATTAGCAAATCAAATTGGTTGGTAAAAGCCACCAGAATTCTATTCGAGCGAGAGGAGCAAAAGTTTCATCATAGTCTTTAGCTTATTTTTTGACTGAAGCCACGAGCAACTAACCGCGCTTTATGTTTTTTAGGTTTCCCAAATTCATCCTTCTTAATTGTAAAAATCCATTTACAATCAACAATATTTTTATCCTCAGGCTTTGGTACAAGACTCCAAGTATTGTTGAATGTGAGAAAGTCAAGCTCCTCTTTAATGACCTGCTGCCATTGAATTTTATCAGCTGTATTCTCAACTTCATTAAAAGTTTTGGGTACATCACAGTCAATGGATTGTACATTTAAAATAAACTCATCAAGTTCATTTACATCACTCCTTGACCCCCAAAAAAATCATTCTCACGACTGTGGGGCTTCAAAACATGGTTTTTTATCCATCTCTATATGGATCTTCGCATCACCCTTTTTGTCTTTACTAGAGTTATGATCCTCTTCTGCGGTCACCTTTATCTCAAGTTCTTCATGAAGTTCTGATTTTGACTCACAATCAAATTCATCAGTTCCTTCTTGAGTTCTCAGTTCTGATTTTGACGATGACGTAAAGCAATGTACTGTAGCTTTTCAATGCCGTTCTTCGCAACTGGGGGGTTCCCGCAATGAAATTCAACGTCTTTTAGGGTTGATAAATTTTTGGAGGCTTCCGGTGGTCTCATTACATTCATATTTGAAAAGTAGCGGATGTGTTGCCGTTAAAATTCGTCTAAGACGCACCGTTTCCCAGATATCGAGCAAAAACCATCGATTATTGATATTTTACCTTTATATCTGATGTAAAGTATCGAAATCATCGACCATCAACATTCTCATATGAAGTTGTGGTAAGTAATCGAAATCATCGAGTATTGTTACATTCCCATTTAAAATGAACCACTAGACAAGGTGCGAATTTAAGCATTCTGATACGTGTTTCTTAACCAGAACTTCATGGAGAACACGATTCACGCAACTAAATTACTGAAACCAACTCGTAACAAAGATATTAACGTTTTCATTTCACATTGGTTACGGGGAATTCGAACTGCTCGATTGAGAAGCTCTACGACCATCAAATCTAGCAATACAACGCTTTCAGCAAGCTTCTCAATCGAGCAATAAGTATTCATTTCCCATCATGTGTTGTTCAAACTGTAAACTATTTGCTATAGCTGATCCAAAGTGTCAAGATTTTTATATCGCAGAAACTATATCGTGATAACGTTTAGCGTGTGATGTAAATCACGCGGAGCATTGAGCTTTCATGAGCGGGTGGTTTGAATTTACACATCAAGAATCATATTTCGGTAATTTTCGGTGTGCGCATCATGGTTTACGTAAAATTTTGGTTAAAAAACTCGTCTGGTGGTCCATCACGGTAAATATTCGCAATCATCAACTGATTAGATTTTTCCATTTGATGTTACGGAGAAGAATCGGAATAATTGACCATCGCTGTTTTCCTATTAAAAAACTATGGTAATGAATCGAAATAATTGAATATTAATGTAAAACTAGACACCATAAACACAACATAACAACATATTTAAAACTAGAGTACCTTTATAGCGAGAGTATGGACAGATCGCTTCATGGAGGGTTTTGGGCCCCAAAAGTGCAGCCACCCTTCTAACCAACTTCTAACGCCCCAAAATTTCACTGCCAGTCTGTAGATTCCAATTCTAACCAATATGGCTAAGAATGTACATAAATGAGCGTTCTCCCGCAAAAATAAGTAAATTTATGCAAAAACTAAGTCAAATACGTGCTTGATAAACGATGATTCGTAACAATTGTATTAGTAAATTGTTCTGTGTAATTGAAATTCATAGGTTGGTTTTATTTCTACCCCTAACTTTATTCGCGGAGGCATCGGTGAAGGCCTGATGGATTTTCGGAGTTTCACTTCTGTCTATACTCTCACTATACAGGTACTCTATTTAAAACTATGGTAAATAATCGAGTGTGAAGTAATTTGGACCTGAATATTCATATTTTACCACACTTTAAATGTTAGATCGCGGGTTACGACACGTCCCTGAAAACAATACGGTGGATCCCCATAAGATTATTATTGATTGATTGATTTCATGCTTCCTATCTGTTTTGGAGGCTTCCCAGTGCTCTCATTGAATTTATAATCGAAATGTAGCGGGTTGTTCTCATCAAAAACCGTCTAGGACGCACCGTTTTCGATATATCAAGCAAAAACCATCGATTATTGATATGTTCCCTTTCTATCGGTGGTATAGTATCGAAATCATCAACCATGGATATTCGCATATGAAGTTGTGGTAAATAATCGAAGTCATCGAGTATACCGCTTACTCCATACAAGTGAATAAGATTCATAAGATTATCCTGCGATCCATGAACCAACAGATATTTCACGTTGAATATTGATCATCTCGTCACGCATCCATCGAGGACCGCAGCACGGAAACGGAGTTAAAGCATCACGACCGCTGGGTAAGAACCCGCAATGAAATTTTAAGTTTTTCTGATTCCCTTGATCTGTAGAAACTAACCAATATCATATTGTCAAGTATCACCGGTAATTCAATCAGCAGCAATTATGTTGCATAACCTACAAGTTGAAGGGTACACTAAACTATTGCATAACCCGCAGATTGAAGGAGCTACATGCAATACCTTGTATTATTTGAATTGTATAACCCGCATATTGAAGGGGTAACATTACCCTGCCATTCCGTTGAACAATTTTTACAACGGTGCCTTATTGTACAATACCCGCCTTACAGCATTGTATTGTAATTCGTTTTTTTTTTTCTATATATAAAAAATCATCACTTCAAAGGAGCATTTTCTATGACCCCGGGCTATCCGGAATGAAATTTTAAGTTTTTTCTGATACCTTGATCCAAAAAAGTGAATAAGGATCCTAAAAGTATTCAGCGACCCACGAACCGACAGATATTCCACGTCGAAAATTTCTCATCTCGCGATAGATCCACTTAATATAGCGCAGGGTAGTTGCGAAGCTGCAGACTTTCCTTGAGTCCGTGCAATCAATGGTTAAGAGCCCGCAATAAAATGTTATGTTTTTCTGATACCCTTGATCCGTAGAAACTAAGAGCCAGTCGTCACATCGTTGTGCGATCCATGAACACACAGCTATTTCACGATGAATTTTGAACTCGGGACGGAGCGAGGACCGCAATCTACGAAGGCCACGAAGAAAACCGTGTATACACATAAGAAAGGTATGTGTCATAGACGTGTTTATGACATCAGACATACAAACGGTGAATAGTAAAGTAGGGTGAAAATAGGGATTTAAGCGCAAAAGTTTTTAGGCAAATTGTGCAGAAAAATACGAATTAAATTACAGCGTTGTATAGGGATTATTGTACAATATGGCAACGCTGTAAAAAGAAAGTATTGCATGTTGCCCCTTCAACATGCGGTTTTTGCAATGGTGTAATAATACCCCTTCATTTTGCGGGTTATGCAATGGTGTATTTTTCAAGATGGCGCAGCAGCGTCGCCGAACGGGGCACGTAAATAAATGATTTATTTAATGGTGAAATTTTGCAACATTGCATTTTACAGTGTCGCCAGATGGGGCAAGAAATTAGTTGATTTTTCCGTACAGTGTTGCCAGATTGTGCAAAAAATTCGGATTTTCGGACTTGTAAAAATTTTCGGTTTCGGAAGACCGTATTTTGCAGTATGGGTCGGTATCGGATACTGTAGATTAGGGTCTGATTCGGGAAAATTGAAAATTATTCGGAAAATCACCATCCTCCGATCCGTTGCGGACCGATGCTATTCTTTTCCATTATCGAAGATCGGAATACTGTACGGACCGAATTTCGATACGACTTTTCGTTTTCGAGATTTCGGACTTGTAAAATTTTCGGCTTCGAAAGACCGTATCTTACAGTATGGGCCTGGTATCGGATACTGTACATTAGGGTCTGATTCGGGAATTTCAATTTTTCAGTAGCGTGCGCTTGGAGATGCGTATCGGGAACCTTGTGTTTTGGGATGAGCGACTGGGGAATGGATATTGCAATGTTCAGTTTGATGAATTAAAAAATATTTTATTATTTTTTATTGGATATTTACAGTTACATTTTAAAAACAGTTCGCGTTTCGAAAACGCACTAAAAACGTGAGGGTTGTCAACCACAAACATCGATTCCTTCTCCTTCTCCGAACTTTAAATCTACACTTATGTCATCGACTTTCCGATTGTTATTTTTCCGGGCCATCCTGATGAAACGGAACTTGCAGTCGGATGAAAGGTACTTGGAGTACAGGTACGGTGCGGAGCAAATGAGCGCCAGTAAACTCAAGATGAATAGAAGAACATCCGTCAAGGTAGAGGGTGCGCATTTGCATTCCGGACGGACAGGGCACATTGTGATGTTTGCTTCGGATGAGTTTTCCACCAGTGAGGTTTTCACTCCAACAACAGCAATGATGATGGTGATGAGAATTTTTTTATCAATCATGCTTTTTTCCTTGCGAAACTGAGAAGAGAATGCATACTATTTATACGAAATCCTTACTATAGAGAGCCGCTCTCCTCTGTCTGGTGTATAAAACTATGCGAATCGCACTCAAAAGTCTGCATATCTTCCAGTCCTCTTCGTCTACTTTCTTGTACCCCTGCTTTAGGAAGTAAGATATTTCGTGCTCGTCTGCGACACGTTCTAGGAGAAGGCAAAATCTTTCCGTTATCTCAACTAACCCGTAACACCCGACGGGATCGGAAGTGTCTATTGAGCTGAGTTTAAGATGGTGGAACAACTTGTCAGGAAAAAGGAGTCGGGCAAACTTGTTCAAAAGCTCTGCTCGTAAGGTGAGGTTGGGTAACTGGGCAGGAGTTCGGAGAAAAATGTCAAAATTTCAACTTCATGATTTTTTTCCCATCATTATATTGACAGTGGAGGCTACTTTTAAATTTTTTTTAGTAAGTAAAACACCTTGTCTAAATGTAGGAAGAGTCAAAAGTCGAATTTCATCTTTCAATTTTTTCCCACAAATTTTCAAAAATTTCCCGTTTTTTTCACCCAGTTACCCAACGTCGTGGGGTAACTGGACTACCCCCCCTTAATTTTTGAGGGGGGCATTATTTTTAATTCTCATTGGCCAGAAAGTGATGTCCTGCTCATGAAGGTTTAAGAAAATGTCATTTGAATGTATATAAACATGTTTAAGTGGTTAAGAATGATGTCGTAACAGTTAGCGGCAAAAAAACCCTCAAATCTGAGAATTGAATAACGGTAAAAAAAAATTGTTTCCTTGTAGATAAATGCTTAGAACTTTCTGTATTACTACTTGTAAAGTAGTATTGTATACCAGGACCCTGTTTGGCCACTTTTAGTGAGATTAAGCATGATACATTTTTAAAAAATGAAAAAAAATTAAGCCGCAAGGCTGATCTGGGATAGAGTCAGGCGCCAAAAAGTTCCCTTAATTTTTAAGGGGGGCATTATTTGTAATTCTCATTGGCCAGAAAAGAATGTCCTTCTCATGAGGGTTTCAGAGAATTTCATTTGAATTTATATAACCATGTTTAAGTCGTTAAAAATGATGTCATAACAGTTAGCGGCAAAAATGTAATTAAGTAATGCTTAAGTTATGCTATAATTGACTTAAGTTAGAAGTTTAGTGTGCTGGGAACCCTGATTATTGGTCTTTGGCACTTAAAAGTCCACAATAGTCAATTAGTTTTGACATTTTCAGAAGTAAACAAACACCGAAGCACAGCAACCTTGCAATGGGTAACTGGGCAGGTGCCACCACTGCCACCTGCCCAGTTACCTTGGGGTGGGTGCCCAGTTACCCCACAAAGGGAAAATTTTCAAGGTAACTGGGCATCAACCCTTTGCAGCCAGTATTTTCATCCAATTACGTTGTAATTACTCACGCATTACACAAATACATCATACATGAAGAAGAATTGTCAAAGTTGAATAAAATACTTGCTGGGAGTGAGATATGAGGCTCTTTTCGGGACCACCTCCGGCGTTGTTTTGAAAAAAAAGCTGTCCAATTTTCGGCACTTCACCATTCACCATAAAATTTTTTTTTGAAGTCATGTTTACATGTTCTAGATGGTTTACGACATAATGAAGGTATGCCAACAGTGAAAACAATTTTTGCACTAATCTGGTAGAAATACAGAGGGTACTGTCCAGTTACCCCACCGCCCAGTTACCCAACCTCACCTTATTCCTGTAAATTTGAAAGTGAGCCTCATATACCATATCCAAGGTGTTCATCGCTCTGATCGATTGTGATTTGAGGGTTGGAGCGTCCATACTTGACGAGTTCTTGATTTGAAATGATCGATCACACTTCCTCGACACTATTTATACGTTCCCCCGACTCGCATTGATAATTTTCCCACTTGTATGAAAGCGTAGTTTTATATTGCGACTACAAATTATGACTACACAGTTAGGACTCAACAGTGACAGGTGATGAGTGCACTTAAGACGATAAAGGGAAAAGTAATCTCAAGTACACTTGAGAAAATTTAGCACTCAGACAGACTCGATTAGGTCGATTACGTTAGCACTGGACACTGGGGACGCTGGCGGTGAAACTATTATCCACGAAGGCGAAGACATAATGATTCCCCTACCTACTGCGCTTGATTTTTTATAAGAGTCTTATCGCACTCTGGCTGATGCAACATTCTCGCCTCTTGCAAGTGAAAGTTGCATCAGCCAGAGTGGTTCGAGTAGCTGATGCAAGAGGCGAGAAAGTTGCATCAGCCAGAGTGGTTCGAGTAGCTGATGCAAGAGCCGAGTTTGGTGATTAACAAATACTACTATATTTACTCCGTGGTAAATTATAACTCTACATAAAAGTGTAATTTATGTTACGACTTATGACTACACAGTTTGCCCCAGTGAAACCGAGTTTGGTGATTAACAAATACTACTATATTTACTCCGCGGTAAATTATAACTCTACATAAAAGTGTAATTTATGTTACGACTTATGACTACACAGTTTGCCCGAGTGAAACCGAGTTTGGTGATTAACAAATACTACTATATTTACTTTGAGGTAAATCATGAGTCTACAGTTTCTTTCCGCTCGGTGAGGAAACTATATATATTTACCTCCGCGTAGAAAACTCGTCAGTCTCACTTTTGATGATATTGGAAACCCTCGAGCTTATAATAGTATTCACATGTTCACTCTGAAATCGTTTCAGAGAACAGAATCTTACAAACGAGAAAATAGTGTTGATTTTCTGTTCTGACGAAATCAGAAAATCTCGAGCTTATAATACTATAAAAATTTGAGCTTAAAATGGTATTCACTTGTTCACTCTGAAATCTTTTCAGTGAACAGAATCTTACAACTTAAAGAAAGTGTAAGTTTTCTTTTCTGACCGACTCGGAAGACTTTGAGCTTAAAATAGTATCTTTATCATGGCTGCTCAAGAACAGAATGTTGAAACTTTCATCCAATGTGATATTTGTGATGAATTTTATAAACAAGGTGAAAAGCACGAACATGGTGCGGAACAAATTAAGAAGGAGGAGGGTATCAACGATGAAACGTATATTAAACAGGAGCACAACGCGCTCATCCAATGTGATATTTGTGATGAATTTTATAAACAAGGTGAAAAGCACGAACGTGGTGCGGAACAAATTAAGAAGGAGGAGGGTATCAACGATGAAACGGATATTAAACAGGAGCACAACGCGCTCATCTATTGTGATCTTTGTGATGAGTTTTATGCGGAGGGAGAGAATCATGAGCAATCTCCCGAACACATTGAAAAGATGTCCACCTCATCACCTACCGATGACAACAACGATCAAGAATATTGTGACATGTGCAAAATATCATACCATAAAAGAGAAAAACATGAAGAATCTGCAAGTCACATAAGAAATTTGTTTGAGACTAAAGTACCGATTGTTCAAGTTGAGACTGCGTGTCAAAGCAGGTTGAAAACATTTTTCATCACAAACCTCCAACCGGAGATTCTCATCATCGATGACTACCTACTAACAGCGAAATACCTCGTGATTGGAAAAATTAAAGAAGAACTCACCGGCGAGGCATTGAAGGTTAATATACTAGTTCACGCCGAATACGAGAAAGCTGACGATAAGGACAAGGAAGGAATGCAGTTGAAAAAGTTTAAGACTAAAAACGAAGCTATTTTCGCGTCAACGGATCTGGACGAGTATTATGAAAAGTTCAGGGCCAAGATCAATAAAGAGTCATTCGATTTTTAGATGAACGGATCCGGGTGGGTGCTGAAGAAGATACAGGGTATGGAGCTACGTGTCAACCGCTATTACGCGTTACATCGAGGAGGAACGTACGTTGAGCTTCCGTTTCGCACGAACAATGTTGTCAATATAAATAACGGTGCATTCAACGATTGTTTCCTGTACGCAATGTTGGGAAAGTTTCTCCCGAGGGATTCGAAGCATAGACAACGTCCGGAAAAATATTTAGATCTGTTCGATCGTTACGATTTCTCGGACGTTCGATTACCCACGAGCATAGATGACATTATCAAATTCCAGAAAAGGAACAACGTATCGGTTTCAGTATTTGCACTCCGTGAGAGTTTGGTGTCCAACAAGAAAAATTATGCAATTTACCCAATTAAAGTTGCCGACCCGGAGAGAGAGGACCACACCGACCTACTATGTCTCTCAACCCCCGTACTTTTAAGTTACCATTATGCTTGGATCAGTAACTTTGAACAACTTGTACGAAAACAGTTGACAAAATATCATCATCGTATCTACATCTGCAAGAAGTGCTTTACCTACAAGTACTCGATGGAGGAATTGAGTCAACACAAAGTTCTTTGCTCTTTAATCAGCAAAGACGCATTCCTAGCTTCATTTCCCAACGAGCGATACCTCAAGTTCAAAAATCATCTTAAGGAAATAAAACATAATTATGTAATTTATGCAGACTTTGAAGCCTACTTGGAACAAATTCCTGGTGACTCGGAGCATCCAGCTTCTGCGTATACGCGGCGCATCTCAAATTCTTACGCTAACCTCCTCGTCACGGAGGATCCTGAATTTAAAATGACGGAACCGAAACTGTACCGTGGTGAAGAGGCACATATCAAATTTCTGGACGATATAATCACTCTGGTAGAAAGAATCAGTGAGAGTTACAACGACAAAGAGGGAAAAATAATCATGACGCATGAAGACCGAGCCTCATTTGAAGCGGAAAATAGGTGTGGACATTGCGAGGTGGACTTCTCACAACCAGGTCTCGTAAAGGTAAGGGATCATGACCATCAAAAGAGAGCGGGAGGGAAAACAGGGTCCAATTATCGAAAAGCCTTATGTTCAAATTGCAATCTTATTTTCCGACACGAGAAATGTGTTAGAGTCGTCCTGCACAATGGTAGTAGGTATGATTTCCACGAGGTAGTGCTGGCTTTGAACAAGTATCCTCATCGCGTCGACATAATACCACACACGGAGGAAAATTACATCGGCATGACGGTCCATCTGGGAAACAGGTTTTTGATCAAGTTCATCGACTCGTTCCGTTTCCTCCCCGCGTCGTTGGATAAACTGGTTGAGACGATCCCGCGCGAATCTTTCGTTCGCACGAGGAAGCTCACTCGCACAGACAATGAGTTCGATATGGTTTGTCGGAAAGCTCCGTTCCCGTACGATTACGTTGACAATCCGGCCAAGCTGAATGAGACGCGTCCACCACCGCGAGAGGCTTTCTTCAACACCCTGACTCAAACGGACATCTCTGAAGAAGAATACGAACGGTTTCTCAAAGTTTGGCAAACTTTCAAGTTCCGTAATCTCGGAAAGTATTCAGATTTCTACTTGCGACTCGATGTGTGCCTCCTCAGCGATGTGTTTGAGGAGTTCCGACTCTTTGGGATGAAAAATTATGGTTTGGACTGTGCCAACTACTTAACGCTACCCGGTTTCGCTTTCGACGCCTTCTTAAAAATAACTAATGTGAAAATTCAACTCTTCAATGATATGGATATGGTATTCATGATTATGAGCTCGATCCGAGGTGGGATAACACAGGTGGTGAAACGGCACGCTCTCGCAAACAATCCTTTGATACCGGATCAGTTTGATCCTAAAATACCAGTGAACTATATACAATACTTGGATGTGACGGCACTTTACGCACACACCATGAGAAAGCATCTACCCTACGATAACTACACTTGGGTCCCGGAAGGAGAAGAGTTGCTAACTCTGGCGAAAACTATAATCAACCATCCCGACGACGCTCCTTTCGGGTACATACTCGATGTAGTTATTGAATATCCAGAACACCTCCACGACCTGCACAAGGACCTTCCGTTCTTGTGCCGGAACGAAATACCACCATCGGGAGCGGGGAAATATACGGAACTATTGACGACTCTAGCTAATAAAAACAGCTATGTTATCCACTATAAAATGTTGAAAGAAGCGCTCGGTCAGGGATTGAAACTCCTGCGCGTCAACCGGGCCATCAAATTCCGTCAGGCTCCTTTCTTGGCACCCTTCATCGAGCTGAACGCCCGGTTGAGACGGGACGCTACGAATCCGTTTCACGAAACGCTCCTGAAACCATGCAGCAACGCTTGCTACGGAAAATTTATCGAGAACCCGTTGAAGCGAAAGAATATTAAATTGGGTACAAACAGCAGACAGAAACTGAAAGCCATCTCACGGGTCGATTTCATAGATCGCACGATTTTCGCAGAAGAATTGGTAGCAATCCATTTACGGAGAACAGAGGTCGTCATAGACAGACCAATGATTGTTGGTTTTTCAATCTTAGATCTGAGTAAAGTACACTTGTATCAATTCCACTATAATCACATGCTTAAGAAGTACAATCCCGACCAAGTTCAACTTCTCTATATGGATACGGATTCGTTCATTTACGAGTTGACTACACCGAACGTCTACGATGATATGATGTCAGACCTACACTTGTACGACACCTCCAACTTCCCAGAAGGTCATCAATGTCGCAGCGCGACAAACCGTAAAGTAATGGGTATTTTTAAGGATGAAACGGGGGGAATACCCATTGCTGAGTTTGTCGCGCTGCGACCTAAAATGTATGCATATCGTTTCAGCAACGGGCAAACAGAGAAAAGGGCAAAAGGCATATCAACAGCAGTGGTAAGATCGCTAAACTTTGTCAATTTTTTCACAGTATTAAAGGATCCTGAATCGAGAATGAGCGCCCCGATGCGTAGGATCGGGGCGCGGAGACATCAACTATACTCATTTGAAAGTACAAGAAGAACCCTCTCCGGCTTAGACGATAAACGTTGTATTTTAGAAGACGGTGTTAGCTCTGTTCCTTCGGGTCATCGTGACATCGACGACGATCTTTGCATGGTGGATGAAAGTTGCGGAGCCAAGACCGAGTTGAGAAAAATCCTCGCTGCTAAACGACCTCGTATAAATAGTATAAATAATTCTGGAGAACCGTCAGTTAAGAAACCTCGAATTTGAAAATAGGAACAGTTATCACTCCGTCCTCTAGAACGCATGCATCGTTTGTCATCGAGTCCGGGGAGAGTTGAGAAAAATCCTCGCTGTTAAACAACCTCGTATAAACAGTATAAATAATTCTGGAGAACCGTCAGTTAAGAAACCTCGAATTTGAAAATAGTAAAAGTGTAACTAACGGAACGAAGAAATGATGGCTTGTCTCGATGTACAAGGTTTTTCGAGCCAAGGAAATTTCATCGTCAAAGAGTTTGGTCTTGTGGATATGAAGTGTACTGAAACTGAACTCTATTTATTCAAACCTCCGTTCCCGAGCAGCATGTTGAGCGCTAAAGATGTTGTGACAAACAACTGGTTAACACGCAATTATCATCACTTGGAATGGGAAAGCGGGTTTCTCGAGTACGATGAATTCACTTCAAAAATGAATAGCATCGGGAACCGCTACGATGTACTTTATGTTAAAGGTGAACAAAAACGAAATTTCATTAAGGGTTTCGTGCCGGAAAAATGTATCGTTGTAAATTTGGACACTAAAGATTGTCCGTCCTTGCGACTATTGGCTCGTTGGTCGACAGCATATACGTGTCCTTTAGTACATCCATTCCGCGCTATGTCGAACGCATTCCGATTTTGTATGTGGATGTCGGAAGCTTTTTATCGTGATTATTTCAAAGATGAAATCATGCAAGAGCAGGAGAAGATTATAGTGGCAGACGAACAAAGGAATCACCCCGATAATAATAAAGGAGTAGTAGATGAAAAGTCAGATTGAACGAACCGAAATATAGCAGACAGATAAAGTGAAATCATCCGTGCTTAATATAGCAGACAAATTATCGAATCAACCCGACTTAATATATATAAATAGCACACGAAAAGTGGAATCATTCGCAGACGAATTATCGAATCGAAATATAGCAGTAGAAAATTGAAATCATCCGTGCTTAATATAGCAAACAACTTGTTTCACTCGAAATATATAGCGCACGAAAATTGGAATCATTTGTACCTTGAAAGAACTGACGACATGGAAGTTTTCAACAATTCAATCTTGATCGTCAACGCTAAAGAGCTGACAGTAAACGCCCGCTACAAGATGAACAAACTCATCAAAATACCAACCAAGTACGGGATCACCGTTGCCGCCGATATCATCTTCGAGAATCATCATCGTCTCCTCTTCCTACCTTCGCACATTACGAACCGTTTGACGGACGATGCAATTCAGGATATCAACGCTGGATTCTTCGATCTCATCCACGAAGGCCCGATCGGAAGAACATATAAATTCGCACTCGTTCCAAACGTTGCAGCTTGATTTATATTGTATGTATTATTGTATTCTTTTGTAAATGATGTAATGGATGAAAAAAAAAATAAATAAATAAATAAAATAAAAAAAAATGAAAAAATAAACATGTTCTTTTTTTTTTTTTAAATTTTTGCTTAAGATCAATCCAATTGCCTCACGGTTCCGTGCAGTAGTTCGTACGAATACATCACAGGCGTGATCAGAATCACTTGGGCTGTAGTGTTGGCCGGGAAATTCTCTTTTACCACAACGGTCAACGTGATATCCACCGGAGCTGTTTTTAGATCTTCACCTTGAACGCATTTGATGACAAAAATCGCGCGATCTTTGAAATTTTCCATCAACATAGCTGGCTCGCAAAGTTTCTCACTTTTCCAGTAGTCTCTCATAAAATCGGTGTAGTTCAGGTAGGCGTGATTATAATCCATAGTCGGGAAATCGTAGATCGTATCAACTTGAGGAAACCGACGCTCACCGATTTGAACGCTGACCGAGCGCACATTTACATGGTCGAAACGAGAGGAATCCTTCAGGTGATTGTCCCGTCGATCCGTTTGAAATACCAACACCACGAATTTGGGCTTGTGCCTGCTGGTTGTTCTTACGCTCCATTTGAACGTCTTGGTCGGAAAAGTCCCAGGGATGTCGTGCGATTCCCAATTCATGTAACCGAAACTCATCTTGTCGTTCTTCTTCATCTTGAGCAAGATTTGTTTTTCAGTTCCAATGTGAATTTGACGACGGGAATCTCCCAATAGATTTCGATTATTTTAAATTTAATGGTGTAACCGTCCGCGGTCGCCGCGTCGGTGATATAATATGCGTTCTTATCCGTACCACTGCGCACTAGGATCAACTCTTGCGAGCATCTGACTAGAACGTCTTTGAAATGTACTGCGAATCCACTGAGTGAAGACAACGGAACGACGGCGCACTGAGTTTCATCCAACGTTGTCATATCCCATTCGGCCCATGAAGAAGAGATGTCACAAAACCCGGCGGATGCGAGTCCCGCGGTTTCCGCTCTAGTGTATGTGAGATAATTTTTCACGGTCGATGTCACTCCGACACACTGCATGCTATCGATTTCCGTCCCGTTTACTTTTTACTGCATACGGTCGAACAAGTGCAGGGGATAATTGTTAGCCCACTTGACTTTAGGTTTCGCAGCATCTGCGGCGGCTCCAGGATTTTTCTCGATTTTCACTTCTAAACGCATGAAGATCCTCGAATCTTGAGGCACGGTGATCAGGCCGTGGGTATCGGGGGTGAACCGGATCGAATCGTTGTTTCCACGCCGTTCGTCGACCGGACCGAAACGGATGTATTCGTATTCGATGATCTCTTGTCGCCAAGCTTCCATCTCGTTCTTATTTCGGATTTTTCACCACGAATCCGAGTTGTGTGAGAGCCCTCTTGGAATATTCGGTCAAAGTTTTCCTCTGCTGCTGTTGCTGCTGTTGCTGACAACTAGTCCGTGGATTATCAATACTATTATATGCGAGAGAATTTAGGAACGTATCGTTGTTGTCGTCGTTCTGGATCCTTCGTTTACCCATAAGTTAGCGGTCTCACGTGCAGTCGCACTGTCACTTCTTCACCACCGAAATTGATCGCTCTTCCTTGTTGGTCTACTATATTAACGAGCAAACGTTGGATCTTATCACCCAAGACCGGGTAGTAATGAATCGTCGACGGTTGCTCTACCATTTTGAATCCTGGTTCGATATCGGGAGCAAACGCATAAATGTGATGTCCGCGCACCCCGTTCACGTATCCACCGTCGGCGATGCTGCATTCGATGCATATCATGTTTACAGGTGAGATGTTGACGCGATAGTCAGCTTCGTGCCATTCGTCCGGTGCCAAGAGACGCTTTCCAAATCCGAGCACCTTACGTAAAGTGCCGGGTCTGCGGAAATCGATCCAGTACTTGGATTTAATGCTTACTTTAAGCGTAGCGTTGTTCGCTTTGAGTTTGATAGCTTCCGCTCCGCCAAGATCTCCCTGCAAGTATTCTTGTATACCCTCGATCTCGTAGGCTCCGATCGGGAACGAAATTGCCGAGTAATTCTCTTCAGGGCTCTCGGAGTAGAAAAGCAGTCTGTTCGTTATGTCGATGTTCGGGATGGAATAATAAGTAACAAAACCCGTCAGACCGATCTCGCAAGGACCGAACAACTCGAGAGGTCTAGGCAGTGCAAACTCGAGAACGTTGCTCCTCCCCGTCACCATGAACGTGTGACATCTTTTCTGAGTTTCCATATTCGGGTTTCGAAAATACTATATATTCCTGGTTTGTACGAGCCATTCTAAACATCGTTTCCCGCAGACGCTCGAGTTGAATTTTTGTTCGCTATCATAATTGTATCCTATTGTCGTCGTTGAGCTACCACGTGAGCGTAAAATGTATCGCGTAATTTAAACGGGTGGTGGTAGATCACGGAAGCTGTCGTAGTACAATGCCTTGCCGCTCTTTGAAATCCGGTATGCTGTCCAATGTGTACCGACTCCATCGCTTCGGTCCAGATTGATGAGACCGCACTCGGGACGTTTGGGTTTCTTGGTCGCCAATTCATCGATCATGAACACACCGCGGAAATGCGGGCTTCGTAATTGTTCTGTCGCAGCGATTCTCAACTCAACATCCGTCATCGCTCGGCGAGTTAGCTCACGGATCAGTTTAAATTCTTACGGTAAGGTCTCAAGTAAAGTCCGTAACCTTTACGGTACGGATGCAAGTACAATCCTTCACCGAGGTGTACGTTCTTCTTCAAAGATCCGTCGATGACCGTCTTGATCATTTTCGCTACCGGTGTGATTGTTCGCGCGGCCAGTCCGATACTCGTCAGGAGATTCTTGACTCCGGCACCCGTCTTCGGGATAGCCAAGATCCGCTCCGCCGGTTTCTTCTTCTTCTTCTTCGACGCTCCGGCACCCATCTTTGGGAGAGCCAAGATTCGTTCGATCGACCGCTCTACCGGTTTCGTCTTCTTCTTCGACGCTCTCTTCTTCTTCTTGGGTTTCGGTTTCTTCGCTGCCACCGTCTTGTTTAGACCCATTCCGAGTTTGGCTTTGAGTTTAATAGCGTTCGTTACGGCGTATGCTGCCGCTCTTTCACCAAACGATGAGTTGGACGCTTTCACACGTTCCCAAGCTCTGTCCGCAAGTATGAGATCGGCTTTGTTCCTCTCGGTGGTGTCTTTGGTCTTACTGTAAGCGATGTCGTGGGACTTGCAAGCTTCGTCGAGCGGATTTATACCCGGATCTCCACGTTTCAATCGTTCTGCGAGGCGAGTGCCCGGTCCGCAGTACCTGTAGTCGCCCGGTAAATGTAGTTCGAACGGTAGTAAATTTATCAACGAGTTTAACAGTCCACGTCCTCGATTGGTTTTGCTGCAAGTTGATGTTCTTCTCGGTGACATACTCTGACGAAAATGTCCATTCTATTTAGACGGAGAAGTAAAACAAAAATAACTGTCCGATAAATAGGGAACGAATACGATGCGACTCGTCAAGCAAAGAAAGTCACTGCGAGTCCGGAACCTCGACAAACGGAAGAAGCAAAATGAAAACCGACGACAACGACGACGACATAGTGAACTGTTACCGAACAGTATCCGTTGCATTGTCGTTGGACCGTCCAACTGCGGTAAAACAAACGTGATGGTTTGCTTGCTACAACATCCGAACGGATTGAAGTTCCGCAACGTGTACTTGTACTCCAAGACACCGTTCCAACCCAAGTACGAAGAACTGCGTCAGATATTTGACGGAATCGACGGTCTCGGATACAACGTCTATTCGGACACGGCCGAGATTGTTCCACCAAACGATGCCGCATCAGACTCGGTCTTCACTTTCGATGAAGTCGCTTGTGACAAACAAAATGCGATGCGGGAATATTTCAGTATGGGAAGACACAGCTCGGTCGACAGTTTCTACTAGTGTCAAACGTATTCTCGCATACCGAAACAATTGATTCGCGATAACGCTAACCTGCTCGTAGTTTTCAAACAGGACAATACAAACTTGCGACACATCTACGACGATCACGTCAACACAGATTTCACGTTCGAAGATTTCAGACACATCTGCTCGGTGTGCTGGCAGGACAAGTACGGGTTTTTAGTCATCGATAAAGATAGTAATAAGAACGAGGGAAGGTACCGGAAAGGCTTCGATACTTATATTGTACAAGATGGATAACTTATCGTTGTCGACGATCGCTCAGAAATACGGTAGTATCGATAAAATCCGTCAAGATATCAAACGGAAGTTAAATACCATTCGCACCGGAGAGGCGGACGCTCAGGTGACGTTGAAGTAAGTTTTCAAACCGTTGACAGATCCGCTCGCAGCGATGCAGAAAACTGTGTCGTCGTCAACTCCCGCACTTGTTGCTGCTCCTCAGGAAAAGAAAACCAAGATCGAAGCCTCAAAATCGGAAACGAAAGATGGAACAACGTTTGTTGATAGTTATTTGCTTCGTTCGGATCACCGAAAACTATAAACAACGATGATGATGATGACGATTCAAAGGAGGATGATGATGATGATGATGATGATGATGATGATGATGATGATGATGAATCGTTCCAAGATGCAACGGGTAAAGAACAAACAACGAGTCGCACTGAAGACGACGACGTCGATTCTCGAAACACAATCACTGCCCCTCACGTACAGTTCTATTTGGACGATCTGGAGACACAACCGAATCAATCCGATACCACGTATGGTGTGCGGAAAGCGATCAACGGAAACTATCTTATCGGAAACCGAACCATAAGTTTCGATTCGGACGGACGACTTATCTTGGACGGTAGCGATGAGGTGTTCGAACCGACACCCGGGTTCTTGGAGCTCATTTTTAAGAAACATCCGCGTAATTACACAGCAGATGATCGTGCTAATTTCCAACGAGTAGTTACGCTCACCAATGCGCATTGGAGGAATCACCATCCACACGGTAGACCCAACTCGAACCGCAGTCAAAAATACCGCGATCTCATCAAACCTTTGTTCGCTACATCTACTCCGAGATCAACGAGGAAGTCATCGCGTAAAAAATTGAAGAAAGGCTCCGGTATGAAAATTCACCGTGCGAAACGAGAACTCGTCTATTGGGACGATCCGAACGAATTGGTCCAACGTCTCGTTTTACTTGTAGCTTCGAAACAAGCTGGTCACACCGATCACGATCGTGAAGTTCTGAGTATCGTTGAAGAGCTTCGCGAAGCAGATTACATCCACTAAATATAGGTTCCGCACAAAAATGAGTCACACCGACCGGTTTGGAAGATCGAAAGGGACTTACGTTCGCAACACGAAGCAAGGTCTCAAAGGTGACGGTTTCTTACTGGATCCCGACGGAAATTATCTCGTATCCAACAAACGGATCCGACAACTGCAAGATCCCGAAGAGGATACCGACGCCGTGAACAAACAATGGACAGACTCGAGGTGGACGGAAGCTATGAATTCGACACAGCTTTGTTTGGAGAAAATGGAAGAATACAAAAGTATCGCGCAACGACTCGAGACGAAATTATCACGACTGGAAAATAGGATCGGTCAATTAGAGGTTGTGAATCGAATGAAAGGAAAATAGTGTTGCGATGAGTCACACGGACGGTTTTGGCCGATCGAAATTCCGCCGCGGTCCAAAAGGTGACGGATTCTCACTGGATTCCGACGGAAATTATATTGTATCGAACAAACGGATTCGTCAAGTGCAAGATCCCGAAAGCGATGAGGATGCGGTGAACAAACAATGGTCCGAACGGAAGTAGAAGGAAGCCATGAAATTAGCTCAACTTTGTCTGGAGCGTATTCACCAACTTCAGCAATCTTACAATCGTCTGGTTAAAATAGTAGCAACGAAACAGCATTTGAATCGAGAAAGCGGACGACGACGACGTCGACGGTAATGATCATGTCAGCAGAAATACGTGGGATCGTGGAGGAGCTACATAAACCTGCACGACGGAACTATCCGCGTCGTAAAGTACGGATTCTCGGATTGTTCGATTTATGGCAAGCCGATCTCGTCAAGATGCAACCGTACGCCTCGGTCAACAAAGGATACAGATATCTCCTCACCGTCATCGACGCGTGCTCGAAAAAGGCGTGGGCCGAACCGCTCAAATCGAAAACGGCCGCGGATGTTACTTATGCTCTGCAACGCGTTCTCAAAGCAGCCGGAAAGTCACCGAAACATTTACAAGTCGATATGGGCTCGGAATTCTACAACTCCAAATGTCAGGCTTTGATGAAGCGTCACCAGATCAATATGTACAGCTCGTACTCGACAACCAAAGCCTCCATTGTCGAGCGATTCAATCGAACGCTCAAAACGAAGATGTGGAAAGAGTTCAGCGCGCAAGGATCGTACAAGTGGGTAGATCTATTACCGAAACTCATCCGTGAATATAACGGGAGCGTTCATCGCACCATCGGTATGAAACCAATCGATGTCACCGAAAAGGATGTACCGATGATCCTGCAAAAGCTTCGTGGGCCGCCGCTGAGTAAAATTGAAAAGAGACGTCTGGCCAGACGAAAACTGAATGTCGGTAATCACGTCCGGATCTCGAGACTCAAAGCCATGTTCGAGAAAGGATACACACCGAATTGGAGCACGGAAATTTTCAAGATTGTCAGCGTCAATCCAACCGTCCCGGTCACGTACGATCTGAAAGACGCGCACGATACGATCATCAAAGGAAAATTCTACCGCGAAGAACTCCAACCCACCAACTATAAAGATACGTTCCTGGTGGAGAAAATTCTGCGTCGCAAGAAAAACCAGGTCTTTGTCAAATGGTTGGGTCTGGACGCGAGTCACAACAGTTGGATCGATAGTAAGGATTTCGTGTAAATAATATGCAACGTGTTTGCGTTTTCTAAACATGTTTGCGTTTTCTAAACGTGATTGCGTTTTCTAAACGTGTTTGCGTTTTCAAAACGTGTTTGCGTTTTCGAAACGTGTTTGCGTTTTCTAAACGTGTTTGCGTTTTCTAAACGTGTTTGCGTTTTCGAAACGTGTTTGCCTTTTCTAAACGTGTTTGCGTTTTCTAAACGCGAACTGTTTTTAAACTGTAACTGTAACTGTAAATATCCAATAAAAAAAATAATAAAAATTTTTGATTCATCTAACTGAACATTGTAATATCCATTCCCAGTCGCTCATCGCAAAACACACAAGGTTCCCATACGCATCTCCAAGCGCACACTAGTAAAAAATTTGAAATTCCCGAATCAGACCCTATTCTCCAGTATCCGATACCAGGCCCACACTACAAGATACGGTCTTTCGAAGCCGAAAATTTTTACAAGTCCGAAATCTCGAAAACGAAAAGTCGTATCGAAATTCGGTCCGTACAGTTTTCCGATCTTCGATAATGGAAAAGAATCGCATCGGTCCGCAACGGATCGGAGGATGGTGATTTTCCGAAAAATTTTCAATTTTACCGAATCAGACCCTAATCTACACTATCCGATACCGACCCATATTGCAAGATACGGTCTTCCGAAACCAAAATATTTTACAAGTCCAATAATCCGAATTTTTTGCACAATCTGGCAACACTGTACGGAAAAAATCAACTAATTTCTCGCCCCATCTGGCAACACTGTAAAATTTTATGTTGCAAAGTTTCACCAATAAATAAATCATTTATTTACGTGCCCCGTTCGGCAACACTGCTGCGCCATCTTGAAAAATACACCATTGCATAACCCGCAAAATGAAGGGGCAACATTACACCATTACATAACCCGCATATAGAAGGGGCAACATGCAATACTTTCTTTTTACAGCGTTGCCATATTGAACAATAATCCCTATACAACGCTGTAATTTAATTCATATTTTTCTGCACAATCATGCAACGCTGTTGGATAATTTACTGGGCTCAAATTCCTGTTTTCTCCCTACTTGTGAGGGCTGGCGGCTACCTTCTTGCTGGAAAATGAGTCTCCTGGCTTCCAAAGTGCGCTTTATTTTTTCTTTCAGCTCCGAAGAATGCTCACCACTGTTTTGTAGATACAGTAAATCCTCATTTACACCTCTATTTCCTACAACAAAGAAAATAATTGGTTTGAATAATATGAATTAAAGTCGTGCTGTGTAAAATTTACTCTCCAAAACCCAAAAGGGTAGAGATCGCGGTCTATTCATTACATAAAACCTGGTAAGCGACTTCAAACTGCAATAGTTTAAAGGACTGATATCTACAGGGATCCTTTTTTCCTCTTTCCCTCCGGATTAACAGAACCACCACCTATGGAAGGACCAAATTAATCATGCTTTCAAACTCCTTAAAATTTCCCTCGATGCAACCAGCTCACCTCTGCAGCTTGTTCAGTTGTCTGTGCAAGCGAGGAATCGGTAATTAGGTGAATTGTTTAAGTTTCATGTTATTAAAATGTATTCCTATAAACTACAAAAAAATTGGATAAGAGGAAAATACCTACCAATAAAAGTAGCTTCATTTGTTTCAATCCTTTTCCTTTTCTTCGTCCCAGGAATGAGTCCTTCGGCCATAAAAGTACGTCTTATACGCTTATATGCATCATAAAGCTTTCCCTTCGCATTATGTTTCTTTCCTAAACCATCTTTTGGTGCATATGGTATATAGTATGTGCTCTCATTCTCTGTTGGGAAGCATTTACATATTGCTGAAGCAATACTGAGAAAGCGGAAAGACGAGATCTTGTGTGATGGATCTTCGAACAGCTCAGCATTTACAAGGATTGTTGCCAATTGGCATCTTTTTTTGTCATCATCTAAAGTCTTATGCGTATCATAGTATAGCAGTACACTCCTTCCAAGTCCATCAGTTGATCTAACTAAGTGTTTACGGACCCAACTTGCAACCAGATTAAATAAGTCAATTCCATTTTCATCATTATCATCATCATTCAAAATGACTCTACCTGATGGAATAGATGATGTCGACAAAATGGTTGACATGAGAGGCAAAACATCAGCTGTGGAAACTGAGACTGTGGTGGCTACATTACTAGCTAAACTACTCATGCTACTACAACTGCTAGGTGCACTTGGTACTGTAAATACTATCGGAGAAATACTAGAGTTAGGAGAAGCAACTATAGTTGTCGGAGGAGTAGAGGTAGTTATAAGTACTGAGGAGACTGTTTGGGTAGTCGAGGCAATGGATGAAGTGATCACAACAGGAGTCGAAGTCATTTCAGAAGAGCTTGCAACAGGAGTCGAAGCCATAGCGGGAGAGCTCTCAACAGGAGTCGAAGTTTGTCGGGCAGAGGGACTTTTGAACACTTGATCAACAGAGGATTCGATTGAGGTATCAGAATCCGCGTTCTTAGACTGTTTTTGGGCCTCACTTTTTTCAGTCACAGATGAGCGGCTAAACGTCTGTTGTAAAATAGACATATTCGATGCGGAGTTAGATAAGGTATTGGAACCATCACTATTAAATTGTTCAGTGGCAGTAATATCTTTAAGCACAGATGAATGGGTCAACATCTGCTGTAAAGTGGACTTCTTTGTGGTTGCAGATGATGGCCCAGCACCATTTGAGAATTCACCAGATTCACTAGATTCACCAAATAATGCTTTGCGACTGCCCAGCTCCCGCACAAGATGTTCTTTTAGGGGCTGCAAAAATAATTACCATTCTGCATTGTATTAAAATAAAAACTATTATCTAACTAGGCTGATTGCCATGAAGGGAGTCATATCCGGAAAGTTCAGAAGTGACAGGACATCAACAGTCTCTGTAAGAAGCACTGTCTGCTGCTTCTTCAGAAATGAGATAATTTTCTCCTATTTTGCATATAAATGTCTGTAGCGCAAAGAGAGAGCGCTCGCCTTTGGTTCTTGGATAATTCCTCACTCAGTGTAGCTATTTTATGGCATTTTGACAAGAGTGACTCACACACTTTTGCTAGATGGCACTCATCTGCACACACAAAGAAGCAAACGGTGACTTGTCTTACCTTTTTATCATCTACTATCACCACGTTATGAAACTAGCTACACCCTCAGCAATGTTATTAGACACAAAGTAGACTCTCCAGATAGGTCTTCCTTCATGGGCTAACCTATTCAATTCATCTACATTGTGACTAAGCTACTAGCTACTAGTGCATTCCGGATGGCAAGCTAAGCTGTTCGCCAGGCCACCTAATGAGACGCTCAAGGACCCTTCTACCGAAGTGCTCCCAACCAATACTACAGTGCTGGTTTTGTCAGGGGCTTGTCGAGCAGCACATCAGGCATCCTGATGAGCAGTTTGGCATGCCATCTGAATGCGCCTTAAGTACAATATGATCAAACTAGAGCAATGACAAAAATGTATACGCTACTCTAAGAAATCGGACTGCATCCATCTAATATTCTACAGTCATAGAGGAATTTAAGGAGCCAAAAAGAGTTCTTGATTCTCTACACTGCTGCTGAGTTTAGCATTAACATTTCTTTCAGTAAAGGTTAAGTTTTCATCAACTGAAATTTTGGCAACGCATGCGAAGGTTGCTGCATTGCTTTCCACACTAGAATTTTTAAAAGAGATACCACTTGCATTAGTAACCTTCAACTCACCAAACAGCTGAGATTAATCCGACAGTGGGACTCTCTAACTTAGAATCCCCTTCGTGATTTGGAGGTTAAGCCCAGGTTAAACGGGAGCTCATGGTATTCATCTTAGGTATAGCTTCAAAATCAAGAAGAACATTCTAAGTTGAATAGTATGCTAATCAACTGAAGGCAAATTCAGGTTCTAGATGACACGAAGTCCATTGTTGAAGTACGCTCGTTACTCAGAAAAACAAAATCACCAATCCGACGGCCTATTAAAATCTGACCGTAGACTCGGAACTTGCGTTCTGTTGGGCAACAAGGCGACTTCACAAACACAAGAAAATTTGAATCATTACAGCAGTGAAGAACGAAGAATGACACTCCCTTATGAAGGAAAGCTACTGAATAAATAAGACTGCAGATTTTCCACGGTGCGCTTTGTCAAACAGCTCGTAGGCCTGTCATGTCTAACACCAAGCAGTGCGCAGTAAGAAATATGAAATGTTTAGAACCAAACTAAAGTATCTACCATCATTACGCAATTAAGAGATAACCAAGAAGTACTTACAGCATTGGCACCAGACGGTGGAGAATCCATTAATAAAGCCATTGTCCTCTCCGAAACTCCAGACGGGCAGCTACTTGTGTCACTTTCGTATTCGTAAGTGGGATCTACATCCGAAAAAGCCTCATCCGATTCGGTATCGTGCTCCACGCTATCTTCTAGGAGGGCAGCCGCGATTATTTTAGCAGCTCTAGACATTAGGGCAGTAAGCTTTAAAATTGCACATTCACGTTGAGAATCACCACACTTTCCACTCACTTACACTTAGTCAAGACAAAAGAAAGGCGCCACGGCCAAGCCACGAGGAATCGAGGAGTCTGCGTTTCTTTGTTGCGAGGAGACAAGCGAGGAGAGGGCAGAAGAGGTTAACAAGGAACGCAACCGCTAATCTTTGAAATTGCACTGAGCTTCGAAGGAAGGTCAACACTCTAACCCGTAAAATAGGGCTATAATTTTCTATTATGTGGGATTTTTCCGCCCCTGTTAGTTTCTAAAATACATATTGTGACCTTAAGATATTAGTAAAAGTCATTAATCCGTTTCAAATTTTACGTCACTTCATGCGAATTTGATATGTTGTAACTTCAACAGTTGGCATGCGTGACGTCAACTGAACGTCAACTGAACGTGGGCGCGCAGGCGCAGCAGCCAGCAACCGCGAACTTTCAAATTTCCACACGAAATCGACCCAAGACAAGATGTGTGTGCCTATACCTGAGGCTAGGAAATAATATTTACAAGTACCTTGCTTATTGTACCTCTCTTTAAGAGCGGATACATCAGCGGTCAGAGAATAAAGTTATTTTAATAAATAAATATGCGCACGATGAAAAATGTATTCGAAATTTCTTTCATCGAGAAATTTCCATAAATCCCCAGCGTCTTTCAGCGTATCCATGAGCTGTAAAGAAATGCCACAAATATTCCTGATAATTATTTTTCCTCCATGCAGTGTTATCCCTTATGAAAAAGTATAAAATAAAAAAAAAAAAAAAAAAAACTTTCTATGATTTTACTTCTTTTTTGGAACCTACTACGTTAATAAATTCGCCGGTCAAAACAGTAAGTAGTGCAGTAGCATTTTTTGCATAGATTCCAATCTCCACCCATTAAAGTTCAGCAGGGTTGCAATTTTTCATGAAATTTTGAAATTTCACGTGCAATATTTCTTGAACTTTCAGACGTTTTTGAAAAATATTGAAATATACCCGTTCCTTATCATGTTTCGCAAACCGTAAAAATTGCGACTGTCCTCTATTTTTGTGTATTTGAGCGCGGGTTGTATTCTCTAATCCCTGAAAAATATGAAATATTTCACAGCCTCCTGAATTTTCATAAAATATCTCAGGGAAATGTCTAATCTTTCATATTTTTCATTACACGCGTGCAACCCCTAAGTGCACACATCACATGCTTAAAGTGCAGAAACACGTATACTTATATTTGGGGCGCTGTAATGTCCCATAGGTTTTTTAAACGCATTTAGCGCAATCGAAATTAAATAAGTGGGGGTGAGGGAGGGTTGGGAGTGGAGGGAGAGGGGAGGGGAGTGGGGGATGGGAAAAGAGGGGGGTGTGGAGAGGGGAGGGATGAGGTGGGGATGGGAGGGGGGTGTGGGAGGTGTGGTGAGGGGAGTAATGCGGTGGGGGGGGGAAGGTGGAGGGGAGGGGGAAGGGGGGGGGAAAGGGAGGAGGAGGAGAACACGCCATCCCCCTTTAATCAAATCAGTGGGGGTGGGGGAGGGGGGGAGGGAGGGGGAGGGGAGTTGTGGTGGGCGGGAATGGGAAGGGGAGGGGAGGGTATGTGAAGGGGAGGGAATGTGGAGGGGAGGTGGAGGGGAAAGGGATGGCATGGGGAGGGGGCGGGAGGGGGAGGGGAGGGATGGTGTGGTGGAGGGGAGCGCGGGAGGGGGAGGGGGAGGGCGGGAGGGGGAGGGAGGGAGGGGAGGGGGAGGGGGGGAGGGTGGGAGGAGGAGGGGGAGGAGGAGGGAGGAGGAGGAGGAGGAGGAGGAGGGAGGAGGAGGGGGAGGAGGAGGGGAAGGAGGAGGGGGAGGAGGAGGGGGGGAGGAGGGGGAGGAGGAGGGGGAGGAGGAGGGGGGGAGGAGGAGGGGGAGGAGGGGGAGGAGGAGGGGGGGAGGAGGAGGAGGAGGAGGGGGAGGAGGAGGGGGAGGAGGAGGGGGAGGAGGAGCAGGAGCAGGAGGAGGCGGAGGAGAACACGCCATCCCCCTTTAAGTACATAGATGAAGATAATGCTGCAAGAGCAGTCCGGTACTCTCAAAACAGTATGAAAGCTATGTTAATAGAACACTGAATATGCTAAGTCAAGAAAGTTTTAATGTTCTTTCAACCAAAGGAATGATAAAACAACATGTGTAATACAGTTTCAGTCTGGCATGATGCTAGATTTACATGAATATTGTTGAAAAAACATGAGTAATGTTACTCAAATATTACCGTCATGTTGATTCAACATGGCAGGTAGAAGCATTCTCGGTCATGTTGATTCAACATGACGGCAAATGTACAATTAACTCAAACCATGCTGGATCACGGGGGTGATTTCACGATAATAGGAATAGTCGTGTCGCCGTGGGTTTTGAACGACATAGGGCAAAACGATTGAAAACCAAATTAATTAATCAATAGGAATGATGTCCCTGAACCTATCCATGCTAAAAAATATGATGAATTATTATTATATTTAATAATATGAGACTTAAAAGGCCGAAAATGTCCGGTCGGTTACGCGTCGCCAACCCCGATTTTGAAGCAAAAGAGCAATTTGCGGTAACAAATCAGTACTGATCATGAACTCTATGGCAATATTTGCTGAAAAGAGACTCTAGTGTTCAAGAAAATTGCCAGTTTGAACTGAAATGTTTATTATTGAGCGAGAAAAGTCGTAAGAAAGAGGTGTCGCCACATTTGGCAACAAATTTTTGCAGTTGTATAAAGTGCAGTGTTTATCTCGCCAGATGGAGTCAGGAGTTTCAAAAGTGCCATCAAATTGTTTGCTGAAGTCTTCCTGACAAAACTATTACTAATAAGTCAGTTTTTTTTACAATGAAAACTTTAATTATTATGAAAACCAGTGATTTTTACGTGTGTAGCACTAATTCCTCACTACGCAAAAACCTCAATTTAATAGTATTAAACTAAAAGGAAGTCTCCAAAGTTTAGAAAACTTTTAAGGCAGCATTAATTCCACCTCATAACTCAAGAATTGCCAAGTTTCATCTGTTGTATCATCTTTAATCTCACATTTTTGAGTGTCGGTTACGCTGTGTCTGTTACGTAACCGACACAATTTGGCAGGGCCGCCATGTTTGCGTGGACCTCCAGCAGTCCCGCGGGAAGCGCTGATACCTGATTCAATGGCTTGTTTATCAATCACTTTAACTTTGCACTGAATCAAAATAGAGCGTGCCAAAGCTGGAAAAAGGAAGTTTAATACCTTTAAAATGAGGTAATGAAATCCTGTTAAAATTGGTGCACTTTTATTTCTAAGGTATTTCACATTTTAACTATTCCTGTTATCGTGAAATCACCCACGGGGAGTGCAGCTTATATCAACATAATTTTTGACATGTCATTTCAACATGGCGGTTAATGCTACTACGACATTTCCTTTTTTTTGAGTGTATGTCATGTTTGAGTAGATGTTGGTTTGAAAATTTTCAGAGGACGTTTCCAATGTGATAATATATACTGGCCAATCTTTCAAAAATATGTTCTTGGTTTGAAATTCACACCCATTGCAATTTTAATTGTTATTCAAACTAAAATTTGTAAATTCTGTAGAACAGTTCTAAGAAATACTGAATAAAAAGTTTCAGAATTATCAATTCATTCTTCGGATTTCCAAAATGCATGTTTTTTGTTTGATCAAAGCAAGATTTGAAAAATTTACGAAAATATTTGGAGAATATTTCACCTTAATTTTGAGAAAGCATCAATTCGTTATTCTAATCATACAAATTCCATTTTTCAGTTGTTACGAAACTCTATTTGAAAATTTTAGAGCACGGCTTTGAGGAAACTTCAAAACCTGTTCTGTAATAATATCAAGTTTTTTCCTTGAAAATTGCAAAATTCACCTTTGATAAAAATGCAAATCGTAGTTTTGCGAATTTTACAAAACTGTTTCTGAATATTTCAATTACGTTTCGTTATTATATCAGTCTTAATCGCCTAAATTAACACAATTTTTTATAGGATTCAGCAATTCTTGTACGTTTATAATATCAAGTCCGCTTGTGTATAAATCTACCGCAAAAAGCTGTAAAAACAAACTAATGTCCACTGTAATTATCATTTGTAGTGATAAATTAACAATTTTCTTCATATTTTAGCAAAATAACTAAAATGCTAATTCTAGGAAAAAGTGATTTGATACTTCAACAAATTTGCTTTCTTGAATTATAAACCGATTCACATGATTCAGCCGAATTTAAGAGGCCAATTTTTACATTTTGTGTTTAGTAGAAACCACATTTCCTTTTTTTTCGGTGTATTTACATGTGTGATTTAATCATTTCTACTATTACTTCGACTGTAATCTTCCCGATACCCTTCCAAATCCATATACACATTTTATAATATTTTGACCCCTTCAGCTTTTCCAAGAAAGTAGAGTGCTTTTTGAATGTAGGCAAATGCTGTTCCGGAGCGGTGTCATTAGTGATGGCGTCCATCTTCACAAGATCAATAATTATAATGGTGTCATTTGTTATAACTAGGGCTTCGTAAATTTCTAGGCAATTCTCTGTGAAAATGTCCGATACGATATTGTCCTTTGGTACTCCGGTCAACAACGTTTCCAAATCCTTTCCAAATCTTTCCATTGATTCATTCAAATCCAAGCGGAAGTAAGGGCTGGGAGAGTTGTAGTGAATATTGAGATACTTCTGAATACTTTTGCTTCCATTCTGATTACTTTCGTTTCCATTCTGTAGGCCCTTGAAAGTTTCTAAGAATTTGTCATATTCTTCCTGTTCTTTTCTTAACTCTGGTGCAAATGCGTTTTTAATATAGTCCTTAACTTCTTTGTTCGGGATTCTCAGTTTAAAAACGTTGTGTTTCTTTGTTTTTATGGCATTTAAATATCCCGCTTGGGCCAGAAGACTCCAATATGTTTCTTCTTTTTTAAACAAGTCTTTGATCACCAAATCCTTTTCGATTGTTTTTTCCAATGCGTGCCCAGACAGGAGTAAATGAATATGTAGTATTCCGATTCTACCGGAATAAAAAATTAGACTCTTGAAGAGTTCGAGCGATCCCGTTTGCCCCAGAAAGTTTCGAATTTGTTTTGCGATATTGCCGATAACACAGAAAACGGATTAAATATACTTGCATCACCGAACTTGTACCCGTCATACCATTCGTCGAAGTCCTTGTACTTCAATTGAGTTTTTGATTTGATAATTAAGTCATCAACTTCGATTTTGGTAAATCCAAACAAGGAATTGAACGTCTGGTCGTTAAATATGGTAAACGCTTCAAAATTTGATAAATCGGAGAATAGACTGGCTTTCGCCAGATAGCTAATCCCGACAAGAATTCCCTTATCAGGAGTGGGTACGATCCCATCCTTGAAAAAGAAAAGGTAAAACTCTCTCATCAGTTCGAGAGTTACTGAATATAATTCACTGTTGGTGAGATCTTTCCCTGCTTCTAATGTTCGTATTCCCTGTTCAATTGTATTTAAAATCGGAGCATCATACTCGTCAATCAAGACGGCGATTTTGTAACCTTTTTTTCTAAGTGATTGTATCAACATTCTATATCCAGTCAGCAAAGGCGTCAATGAATCGATCTTTTGTTGAAAGCAAAAGCGCTCTAACCATAATTTCTCTCGAGAATCTAATGTCGTTTCATAAATGCCAACATATTCAAACAATACATACTGAATATAATGCAAGAAAGCGGATTCAAATTTCGAACCTGTAAGTTTTGAGGCAAAAGATAAAAAAGAAAAGTGAAACACTGCGTATTGGTTTTGATGATTCCTCCTTACATGTTCGAACGCAGGCTCCTTAGTAATGTTGTAATTTGCGAATAGGTTTTGGGACGTTACAAGAGAGTCCTTACTTAAAAATGCTTTCAGCATAGAGAGATTCATCGTTTTTCCAAAACGACGAGGTCTTGTTATAAGTTTAAAGCGATTTCCTGTCAATGCAAGCCCAATAAATGCAGTTTTGTCAACGATCGCTACATTTTCCATCACCAGTTCTGTGAAATCAGACGACGAAATCTGTACCTGAACAGCATCCCCATTCGTAGAAGTCTGAAATAAAAAGGAAAATGTATTAGAGTAGACAAATAGGTCACACATCTGCAACGGGTAGTTAGGCACACAGTCAACGGTTGAATTTTCATGACACCATCACTTCTCCAAGAAGGTTCATGCAGTTTATTAGTCAGTGAGATTGGAGTTTCATTAGGCTGCTAAGAATTTGTTTAGAGGAAGTAGCCCGCACCCACATGCCACATTGAACAAGAAACAATGATTTCCTTTCGAATCATGTTAGTCCCGACCCCAATACCACATTGAACAAGAAAAAAATGATTTTCTTTCAAACCATGGTAGCCCCCAAACAGATGCGACACTGAATTAGAAAATATGGTTTTCGCTCGAATCATGTTGAAAAATGTCTCAATTTCATTTCAAATGTGACAACGTTGTTGAAACTATCCAATCAGAACACACTTTCAAACTAATTCAACAAACTTAGAGTACCTGTATACGAGAGAGTATTGCCATCTCAATCCTTTTACTACGGAGAGAGTTTGCCCCTCTCTGATTGGTCAGTCTAAAGTAAACCAGTGTTGCTAAGTAGAAATGACATTTTTCCTAAAAGGACATATTTTCATCGTCAAGCGTTGCTGCAGCGACCCAAGATCAATATGTACAGCTCATACTCAACCACCGAAGCCTTCATCGTCGAGCGATTCAACAGGACGCTCAAAACGAAGATGTATAAAGAGTTCAGCGCGCAAGGATCGTTCAAACGGTTAGAGCTTTTACCGAAACTCGTGCACGAGTACAACGAGAGCGTTCATCGCACCATCGGAATGAGACCTATCGATGTTACCGAGAAGGATGTACTTACGATCCTGGAAAAGCTTCGCGGACCGCCATTGACTAAAACCGAAAAGAGACGTTTGGTCAGACGGGGACTCAAGGTCGGTGATCACGTCCGCATATCGCGACTCAAAGCCATGTTCCAGAAAGGGTGCATACCGAACTGGATCACGGAAATTTTCAAGATCGTCAACGTCAATCCGACCGTTCCGATCACGTACAATCTGAAAGACTCGCACGATCAGATCATCAAAGGAAAATTCTACCGCGAAGAACTGTAACCCACCAACTATAAGGATACGTTTCTCGTGGAAAAGGTTCTGCGTCGCAAAAAAAATCAGGCCTTCGTCAAATGTCTGGGTCTGGACGTGAGTCACAACAGTTGGATCGACAGCAAGGATTTCGTTTAACCGTGCATGTGAATAGTATCCATCATCGAGGAAAAATGAAACAAAATCATGATGCATGAAATATTTCTCATCACCGTCTGTCATCACCGGAACTGTGGCAGCGATCGAAAACTCAACCGACGTAAACATCACGATGTTGGAAATCAAATGCGCACATTCATCTTGAACTTATTGGCACTCATTTTTAATCATTCCGTACCTTTACTCCAAATACCAATCGTCCAACTGCAAATTCCGATTCATCAGAGCGTCCCGCGTCAGAGGAACCCGGAAAGTCGATGACTTGAATGTCAATATCAAGTTCGAAGAAGGAGAAGGGATCGATGTTTGCGGTCGAACAGTGATGTTATAAATCTTGACGTTATTAAACGCTGATGTTTTTAAACGTTGACGTTATAAAACGTTAACGTTATTAAACGCTGATGTTATTACACGTTGATGTTATAAAACGTTGACGTTATTTGATGCTGATGTCATTATGCATTGATGTTATTAAACGATGACGTCATTAAACTCTGACGTTATTAAACGATAACAACAGCAACAGTGTAAAAAATTAATAATCAAATGAATTTGATTTGATCGAACTATCTCGCAATTTGAAAATCTCCCGCCACATGCAAGTATCGCCAAACATGGGTTAGGGTAAAAAATCGATGTAATCCCATTTAAAACTATGGTAAATAATCGATTGTCATATAGTTCTAACCAGACTATCCCTACCTCAAATGATGGATCGAAATCGTGTATTGTCTGTAATAATATCATGTATGTTCCATTGGCATGTTTTTGAAACTGTATTCATATTTGTACCAATACTATTACTTGTAAAAAAGAAAAATACATATTTTTCTATCTGATGGAACTACTCCAAATTTTTCAAATCTCCTGCCACATCCAAGAATGGTTGATATAAACCGCCAAGTAGGGTGAAAATGGCGACTTTACCACAAAAGTTTTTAGCCAAATTGTGCAGAAAAATCCGAATTAAATTACAGTGTTCTATTGGGATTATTGTACAATACGGCATCGCTGTAAAAAGAAAGTATTGCATGTTGCCCCTTCAATATGCGGGTTATGCAATGGTGTAATGTTGCCCCTTCATTTTGCGGGTTATGCAATGGTGTATTTTTCAAAATGGCGCAGCAGCGTTACCGAACGTGGCACGTAAATAAATGATTTATTTATTGGTGAAATTTTGCAACATCGCATTTTACAGTGTTGCCAGATGGGGCAAGAAATTAGTTGATTTTTCCGTACACTGTTGCCAGATTGTGCAAAAAATTCGGATTTTCGGACTGGTAAAAATTTTCGGTTTCGGAAGACCGTATCTTACAATATGGGTCGGTATCGGATACTGTAGATTAGGGTCTGATTCGGGAAAATTGAAAATTTTTCGGAAAATTACCATCCTCCGATCCGCCGCGGATCGATGCGATTATTTTCCATAATCGAAGATCGGAAAACTGTACGGACCGAATTTCGATACGACTTTTAGTTTTCGAGATTTCGGACTTGTAAACTTTTGACGGCATCCACGATAGACCATATCCTACAGTATGGACCTGGTATCGGATACTGGAGAGTAGGGTCTGATTCCGGAAATTGGATTTTCGGACTTGTAAAAATTTTCGATTTCGAAAGACCATATCCTACAGTATGGGTCAGGTATTGGATACTGGAGAGTAGGGTCTGATTCGGGATATTAAAAATTTTTCGGAAAATGACCCTCCTTCGATCCATCCCAACCCGATACGATTCTTTTACACTATCGAAGATCGGAAAACCGTACGACCCGAATTTTGAGACGACTTTTAGTTTTCGAGAAAATCCAACTTTCACCTAAGTCGCATGCGTATCTTATAATGTATACACGAGTTTTTACGCTTGCTCGAATAAATGGGTTGGTAGTTCACTCTTGACAGGTTGTATGTCCGATTGTAAAAACACATCTATGATATATACCTATCTTATGTGTATGCGCGGTTCTGTTCCTTACATTGTTTTCAGATTGTGCAAAATATTCGGATTTTCGGACTTGTAAAATTTTCGGGGTTAATAGACCATATCCTCCAGCATGGGTCTGGTATCGGAGACTGGAGGGTAGGGTCTGATTCGGGAAATTAAAAAATTTTCGGAAAATTACCCTCCTCCGATCCGTAGCGGACCGATGCGATTCTTTTACACTATCGAAGATCGGAAAACTGAACAGACCGAATTTTGATACGACTTTTAGTTTTCGAGAAAATCCAACTTTTACCTAAGTCGCATGCGTATCCTATATGTATATACAAGTTTTTCATGCTTGTTTGAATAAATGGATTCTTGACTTTTAGTATTGATCGGTTATATGTCTGATGGTAAAAACACTTCTATGATATATATATATATACCTATCTTATGTGTGTACACGGTTTTCTTCGTGGCCTCCGTAGATTGCGGTCCTCGCTCCGTCCTGAGTTCAAAATTCATTGTGAAATAGCTGTCTGTTCGTGGATCGTACAACGATGTGACGACTGGCTCTTAGTTTCTACGGATCAAGGGTATCAGAAAAACTTAAAATTTTATTGCGGGCTCTCAACCATTGATTGCACGGACTCAAGGAAAGTCTGAAGCTTCGCAAATACCCTGCGCTATACTAAGTGGATCTATCGCGAGATGACAAATGTTCGACGTGGAATATCTGTTGGTTCGTGGGTCGCTGAATACTTTTAGGATCCTTATTCACTTTTTTGGATCAAGGTATCAGAAAAAACTTAAAATTTCATTGCGGATAGCCCGGGGTCATAGAAAATGCTCCTTTGAAGTGATGATTTTTTATATATAGAAAAAAAAAAACGAATTAAATTACAATGCTGTAAGGCGGGTATTGTACAATCAGGCACCGTTGTAAAAATTGTTCAACGAAATGGCAGGGTAATGTTACCCCTTCAATCTGCGGGTTATGCAATAGTTTAGTGTACCCTTCAACTTGTAGGCTATGCAACATAATTGCTGCTGATTGAATTACCGGTGATACTTGACAATATGATATTGGTTAGTTTCTACAGATCAAGGGAATCAGAAAAACTTAAAATTTCATTGCGGGTTCTTACCCAGCGGTCGTGATGCTTTAACTCCGTTTCCGTGCTGCGGTCCTCGATGGATGCGTCACGAGATGATCAATATTCAACGTGAAATTTCTGTTGGTTAATGGATCGCAGGATAATCTTATGAATCTTATTCACTTGTATGGAGTAGGGGAGAATGGGGTTATTTGAGTCAGTTTTAGGAAAAAGCTCCTAAATGTTATTTAAAAATTTTTTTTGTCTGATTTCATGATTTAATACGATCAAGTATATTCTCAGCTATTGAATTTATGTCGGAGCAAATTTTTTGTGCATAAAGTAAAGTCAAAATCTTTATTCGAGCAGGGTAACCTTTTTGACCCACTTAACCCCGACCATGGGGTTTAATGAGTCACCCCTGGGGTTAACTGAGTCACCCACTGTAAATCATTCTGGACACATATTAATCAACTTAAAATAGATATTTGTGAAACCTCTATGGGATATATCTTTAAAATTATCAATGCTGCACTAATTAAAATAGTAAATAAATGAGAAATATTGAGGAAAGGGGGTGGGGTTGGGTTTCCTCTTTTTATCCTTCAATGTATGGTTTGCAATGACTCGATGATCAATTTATTTTTTTCTTTTTTGGTAGATACCAATTTGCTTAATGAATGAGGTCACAGGTACCGAAGTAAGTGAATGGATGAATAAATAGATAAATTATTAATGATAACTTTTGGTTGGTATGAGAGGAGTGTTGAAAAAAAGGTGAGCTTAAGAATATTCAGGAATTCAGAATAGCAAGGCAATAAGAACCCTCTGTTATGGCAAAAATTATGAAATTTCTTTTAGAGGCTTAAATAATAATTTTGGGGAGTTTTGAATATTTTCTAGAAGACATTATTTTTTTTTCAACCCTCCATTTCATGACCACCAAAATAAATATTTAAGAGGCTGTTGTCTTCGCTAAGAAATAAGAACCAAAATTAAAGAAATAAATTTTAATGAACACAAATTAATCTAGAACCACAGGAACATGGGTAACCTTATAAAGAAGAATTAGGTAATCTAAATGGGCAACAATTTATTTTTATAGGTAACATACTAAATAGGTATATAAATTAATGCTTTGGCGCAAAACATATTTATGTATACGGAACATTTTTACTTTTGGTCCAAACTTAAAAACTAAAAGATGGAAACAGTTGAGAAAAGGCTAAAATACATAAATACCTAAACACAGGACGTTTTGGTGTCTCACAACACCATTATCAACCACTAAAAAAGTACAAAAATAAAAAAGAAATTAAAATCCAAAGAGACCAGCACGGCGTTACATGGTCATTGGTCATGAAAGAGTTTCCTGTTATCACTGCAGTCTAAGGAATCTTGGAATCCTCGGAGGAGTCCTAGGTTGTTCCCTCTTCCTGGTGAACTTTCAGGTCATGATCTCTGCACAAAACAAATGAAATACAGAAAATCAGTTAAAATCTAAACTTGGTGAGTGACTCATTTAACCCCCAAAAAAGTGACCCATTTAGCCCCCAAGCAGGTTGGGATTTTCAAATCATGCTGAGGAAATTCCAAAATTATTTTTTTTTATGTTGCAAAAGGCGAAAATGTAGGAAAACAAGTCTACTTTTCAGAACAATTTACAGCATAAAAATCCAAAGAGATTACTTACCAAGGTGCACAAACTTCTCGGAGGAAAAATCGCCGTTTTCGGCCGATTTCGACAGCTCCGCAGCTAATGTGGTTCCAAAATAAAAACAAAGAATGCCGATGACGTCACTGCACATTTTTTTGGTAGAATACAAGTGTTGCCAACTTCCTACGCCGGCAAAACCGAAAAATTCCTATTAGGCGGGAAAATATTCCATGTGACCTATTGAACCCCATGACCCAAATACCCCCACTCTCCCCTAAGCGGTATACTCGATGACTTCGATTATTTACCACAACTTCATATGCGAATATCCATGGTTGATGATTTCGATACTATACCACGGATAGAAAGGTAACATATCAATAATCGATGGTTTTTGCTTGATATGTCGAAAACGGTGCGTCCTAGACGATTTTTGATGAGAACAACCCGCTACATTTCGATTATAAATTCAATGAGAGCACTGGGAAGCCTCCAAAACAGATAGGAAGCATGAAATCAATCAATCAATAATAATCTTATGGGGATCCACCGTATTGTTTTCAGGGACGTGTCGTAACCCGCGATCTAACATTTAAAGTGTGGTAAAAGATGAATATTCAGGTCCAAATTACTTCACACTCGATTATTTACCATAGTTTTAAATAGAGTACCTGTATAGTGAGAGTATAGACAGATGTGAAACTCCGAAAATCCATCAGGCCTTCACCGATGCCTCCGCGAATAAAGTTAGGGGTAGAAATAAAACCAACCTATGAATTTCAATTACACAGAACAATTTACTAATACAATTGTTACGAATCATCGTTTATCAAGCACGTATTTGACTTAGTTTTTGCATAAATTTACTTATTTTTGCGGGAGAACGCTCATTTATGTACATTCTTAGCCATATTGGTTAGAATTGGAATCTACAGACTGGCAGTGAAATTTTGGGGCGTTAGAAGTTGGTTAGAAGGGTGCGGCTGCACTTTTGGGTCCAAAACCCTCCATGAAGCGATCCGTCCATACTCTCGCTATAAAGGTACTCTAGTTTTAAATAGGAATACATTAATATTCAATTATTTCGATTCATTACCATAGTTTTTTAATAGGAAAACAGCGATGGTCAATTATTCCGATTCTTCTCCGTAACATCAAATGGAAAAATCTAATCAGTTGATGATTGCGTATATTTACCGTGATGGACCACCAGACGAGTTTTTTAACCAAAATTTCACGTAAACCATGATGCGCACACCGAAAATTACCGAAATATGATTCTTGATGTGTAAATTCAAACTACCCGCTCATGAAAGCTCAATGCTCCGCGTGATTCACATCACACGCTATGGTTTCTGCGATATAAAAATCTTGACACTTTGGATCAGCTATAGCAAATTGTTTACAGTTTGAACAACACATGACGGGAAATGAATACTTATTGCTCGATTGAGAAGCTTGCTGAGTGTGTTGTATTGCTAGATTTGATGGTCGTAGAGCTTCTCAATCGAGCAGTTCGAATTCCCCATAACCAATGTGAAATGAAAACGTTAATATCTTTGTTAGGAGTTGGTTTTAGTAATTTAGTTGCGGGAATCGTGTTCTCCATGAAGTTTTGGTGAAGAAACACGTATCAGAATGCTTAAATTCGCACCTTGTCTTGTGGTTCATTTTAAATGGGAATGTAACAATACTCGATGATTTCGATTACTTACCACAACTTCATATGAGAATGTTGATGGTCGATGATTTCGATACTTTACATCAGATATAAAGGTAAAATATCAATAATCGATGGTTTTTGCTCGATATCTGGGAAACGGTGCGTCTTAGACGAATTTTAACGGCAACACATCCGCTACTTTTCAAATATGAATGCAATGAGACCACCGGAAGCCTCCAAAAATTTATCAACCCTAAAAGACGTTGAATTTCATTGCGGGAACCCCCCAGTTGCGAAGAACGGTATTGAAAAGCTCCAGTACATTGCTTTACGTCATCGTCAAAATCAGAACTGAGAACTCAAGAAGGAACTGATGAATTTGATTGTGAGTCAAAATCAGAACTTCATAAAGAACTTGAGATAAAGGTGACCGCAGAAGAGGATCATAACTCTAGTAAAGACAAAAAGGGTGATGCGAAGATCCATATAGAGATGGATAAAAAACCATGTTTTGAAGCCCCAAAATCGTGAGAATGATTTCTTTTTGGGGGTCAAGGAGTGATGTAAATGAACTTGATGAGTTTATTTTAAATGTACAATCCATTGACTGTGATGTACCCAAAACTTTTAATGAAGTTGAGAATAGAGCTGATAAAATTCAATGGCAGCAGGTCATTAAAGAGGAGCTTGACTTTCTCACATTCAACAATACTTGGAGTCTTGTACCAAAGCCTGAGGATAAAAATATTGTTGATTGTAAATGGATTTTTACAATTAAGAAGGATGAATTTGGGAAACCTAAAAAACATAAAGCGCGGTTAGTTGCTCGTGGCTTCAGTCAAAAATATGCTGAAAGACTATGATGAAACTTTTGCTCCTCTCGCTCGAATAGAATTCTGGTGGCTTTTACCAACCAATTTGATTTGCTAATTCACCAAATGGATGTAAAACAGCTTTTCTAAATGGAAATTTGAGAGAGAGGAAATTTATATGAGAATTGGGAACTGTACGAGGTCTGTCCGGAAAATATCGGTTGTTCACGTAGGCTGGAGTCGAAAATTAACTTTTTTGAATTCTCATAGTACTGTCACCTGATGGAAGCAACCTCATGGTTCCTCATATGAAAATTAAGTTATCTGGTAGCTTGGTGAGTTCAAAAAAGAGTCATAAAAGGTCCTGACTACTTGCACAGCATGGTGTACATAATGATATGCACAAGACAGCTGATTTGTGCGCTGCAATAAGTATTTTATGCAAATATACAAGCAAGAACATTAAGATCTTGTGGCAGTACTTGAAAAGGGTGTTACGATACCTATAAGGCTCAAGGAATTTGAAATTGACCTATACAAAGAAACTAATATTTACTGATATCTTGAGTGGTCACTGTGATTCTGATTGGGCAACAGATGAAAACGATAGAAAGAGCACGACAGGCTTCTTATTTCAATTATTTGAAAACTGTACCATTTGTTGGAATACCAAAAGCAAAACTCTGTGGCTACCTCATCCACTGAATCAGAGTATATGGCGCTTTTTGAAGCTGTCAGGGAAGCTCTTTGGTTGAAATCGTTTCTGAGTAGTATTAATATGACTGCAATAACTCCCATTTTAATTTATGAAGACAACACCGGTTGCATAAGTATTGCAAAGAATCCAAGTAGTCACAAAAGATCAAAACACATGCATGTAAAGTATCATTTTTCTAGAGAACAGGTAGAAAAAGGGCTAAAAAATGTGAAATATGTTCCAACAGGTGATCAGCTAGCCGATTTACTGACCAAACCGTTATCCACCATAAAATTCAAGAAATTAAGACCAGGGCCGGATCTTCAAAATTAGCAAAATTAGAAATTAGCAAGTCAAAATGCAAGTGGACTCGTCAAAAAATCCAAGTGGACTCGTCAAAATAAGTCTCCTTTGAATATATCCTTCAGCGCTCTCTAAGTGTTTTCTTTGCTCTTCTCTATCGAGTTGAAACGTAAGCTAAGGAAACAGACAAAAGTCGCAGGGAGCTAAATCTGGACTTTAGGAGGATATATAAATATATTACTGTCTACTTGCCCAACTTGAGACAGCATCCTAACATGAGACATGTCGGGATTTTTTTTTTTTTCATCCGTGGTAGCCCTGTTGAGTGATTTGTAAACAAAAGTGGCGTGCTAACCTCAAAGGGTAACATCTGAAGAAGCCGTGCTGCAGAAGGCGAGTCTTAAACTCGAAGGTAAGTTTTGGAATAAATTTTTTTTTGAAAAGAGTATTTTGAGAGAAGTATTGGTGCTCGAAATAGTGTTGGTAGTAATTTAATTGTCCTCAGCCGTATGCAGATTCAAAATGTGTCTGAACCTCACAAATACCTTCCAGTTGATGGGGCTGTATGCAATTTTTTTTTTTTTTTGACCGCTACTCAAAATTTTGTCAAAAAATCAAAAAATTATAATTGTTGGCCGAACATGAGACAAGATGAGACACTTTTCCTTTACAAACAAGCACCTTTCAATTTACTTGCCTTGCCATAATAGTAACTAACCTTTCAATGTAAGATGATGGTTAGTGACGAGACAGCCTTGTGGGAGCTTTGAGACAAAGATATTGGCTACAGGAGCTCAGTGAGCAGTGCGCTGGCCCGCGGAGGGAAAGGTAAAGGTTCGGTTAGGTTGCACTGATAAGAGTATTTCATGTTTTTTGATCCCTCATTTTGCTTGTTTACTTCTTAGACTTCCAATATGGCACGTTATCAACAAAAGCAGCCTACAAATCACAATCCAAGACAATCTAACGGTAAACGCTCACATCTATCACCAAGGGGCAGGCAAGAAAAAAGGTTGCGTCGATTGGCCGGCAGCCGTAAATATAAGGATTACAGTGATGATATTATGAGAAGTGCTATTACTTATTACTATAATCTTTAGACTGACTTAATGAAGACATTAAACTAGGATCTCAAAGACTTAGGCTATTTTCAATTTGTTCATTCGTTTTAAGTACGATTTCAATTATTTTTGTTTTCAAAAATTTCTCTGTTGCGTGAGTATTAAATGCTCTAAAAGCAATTTTTTTGTAAATTTTTTTCTTCCTCTTTTTTAAAAATGTAAATTTTTGTCTCATGTTACCTACAGACTACTTAACATAAGACAGAACAAAGAATCTAACCTAGTGTCTCATGTTAGGGATAAATGGAGGTAACATGAGACACCTACTTTTTTTTTAAAAAAAAAAATTTGGGGGGTCCAAAATTTTTTTGGACATGTCCTTTTTTAAGTTCAACCTATTAGACAACTTTTCACCAACTTTCATAATTATTGGTGCATTACGCTAAAAATGGCAGACTGTTAAGTGTAAAAAGTGTCTCATGTTGGGCAAGTAGACAGTATAAATTGATTAAATTGGATTAATTTTAGAGGATTTTTTTTGGAATTCAATTAATTGGATTATAAATTGAGGGAGCTAAATACCGTACAAGTTTTTGCGTAAATTTAAAAGTTTTTAAAAAACAATTTTTACTCACTTGCGACGACTTTTTTCTTTGGCAGACGCGTTTCAAGCCGCACTTTGCTCGAAGCGCGTCGGCCAAAGAAAAAAGTCGTTGCAAGTGAGTAAAAATTGTTTTTTAAAACGTTTTAAATTTATCATTTATAGTAAGTAAGTGATACAATTTTTGCCTCTTCAGCAAACTTTACCCATGTGCTCATATGCCTC
Organism: Bemisia tabaci; assembly: GCF_918797505.1. Lineage (NCBI taxonomy): Eukaryota > Metazoa > Arthropoda > Insecta > Hemiptera > Aleyrodidae > Bemisia > Bemisia tabaci. The sequence goes on from NC_092793.1 coordinate 41,894,746, forward strand.
TGTAGAATTACGGCGTCAATCATTCACTTTTTCCGACAAGGTACTTTATTGGGAGAGAAGGAAGGTTCAGGTTGATTTTATCAGATCAGAACCAAGTTGAATTTGAATGCAGAGACATTTTAAGCAAGTAGATGCCAACAGGTGTCTGTCTCTTGTGGTGTAGTGGTTCTAGTGCTGCCTTTACGACCAAGAGGACCGGGTTCGATACCGCGTCAGGTGGCCTGAGTTTGATAGTCTCTGACAGTGGTCGCCTGGGGCTGGGCTAATTAGCGTCGAATTAGCCAATCGGCTATTATGAACTTGGTTAAAAATAAAAACAAAGTATTTATTCCTAAGGTAACTGCCCCAATCTGAATGCATTAAAATAACTGCCTCTGTATGATGGTTGTCCTGTCAAAAATTTTAGAATATATCTTATTCATTTACTTTGTGATAGCTCCTTTTTTCAACTGCGAATTACTTCAAGGCCTACTAATTATACTTTATTTACATTGACATAGATCCCACATTAAATGCAAATGTTGGTGTTCTGTTTTGAAAATTGATCGATATTTTATTTAAAAAAAATAAAAATAAAAAGCAAGAGGTTAGTATTTAATCGTGAAAATTTTGAGATACCAATAAAATTGATCGTGGCATACCAAATGACATTTTGTTTGCTTCAGTTCAGGGGTATCTGCATGAACATTCATGTGTAGCATACATGCTTAAAGTGATCTTTGTTGTCTTTCAGCTCCTCTCAGAATGGAACTTTTAAATGTGGAACTTTGCATTGAAGCAGCAGTGGTTGTGAAGATTACATCTTCTACCCCCGGGTTCAACCACCGAAAACGGTACTTTTCAATACCTTGGTAATTACTTTTCGCGTTTTGTGTGCCTTCCGCGTTTAATAAGTAGAAATATATGTTGTGTGTGTCCATCCTATTTTAACAACTTCTTTGTAACTAATCACTCAGTTTCTTTAAAGTACAGAATGTACGCACTTACTTACTGTGTCTGTCCTATTTTAACTACTTCTTCATAACTAGTCACTTAGTTTCCTCTAAGTTGAAAATGTAAGCTACATCTGCCCTACTTTAACTACCTCTTCTTATTACTCATTTATTTTAAATTATCTATCTCCATTTTTAAAATATTTAATGGGGTTGTTAGATTTCTGTTGCATGGAAATCACTCAATTCATCTGAATGAAAGGTAAATGCAGTTGCTCCTCCCACTGAAAATGTTTTTGGGATCTAGAAGTGGGATCTAAGCTCTATAATTGGAGCCCTACATGAAGCTATTCTGTCGTGTCCTTTGAAAATAAAAATCTATTCGTGTGTTCTTGATGGAAACTCTTGGAACATAGTGATTTCTTGCGTAACTTTATATGGTGCTTCAAAACTGAGCCCCTCACCGGTTTTTCCAATCCATGGTGAATTTTTCTCTTGGAAATTCAAGATAATTTGCATGATAAACAATGGAATGCTGCTTGTGTCCAGACCAAATGATGGGGTGAATGCACAAGTGAAGAACACAAAGGCTCGATGAAACTATGTTGTTGCTGTTTGATAAATATTAAGGCAAGACGTATCAATTCTACCTGGGTAGTCTTAATCCTGACCCGAAATTATAAATCTTAAACTTCCTGGTTACGTTTTTATTTGAGATTCTTGCTTATCAGAGTAATTTAAACATTTATTTACTTACGTATACAAGTTAGGTGCTTTTCAGAGGTTGCAATTTGGAAAAAATTCCTTGTTTCAATGTGTCTGAGGTTTTTACTTCAATCTTATTTTTCTGTAAGGGGATTTTCCTCTAAATATAGCAGCCTTCACATTTCGAAAACCTTTTTCCGGCGGCCTTCACATTTTAATCGCGACCAACCATGATCAGATACGTCGCTCGGTTGCAGAAATTTTCCAACTCTGGTGCCCTGTACCTACTAATTATTAATGTATTTACATGCTCAAGGACTGTAACTCTACATTTGCCATAGATATACATGGTTAATTTCTCTTAAAAAATTTATTTTCAACCTGTCTCCATTGAGTCGTTTGAGCACTGGCTAATGATTTGTTGACATTTTTTCCCTTGCCCAAGGCTTATAAATTCATCCACAATTCCACACATCAACTTTTAAGACCAAGCCCCCCTTCATTTTCGAAAATTCAAAGATATGAAACACCCCACCCCACAGCTGTGCAAGATTCTTTTTAAAAGCATTGGTTTTAGAAGTTATTACATTAAGAGGTGAACCCTGAAGCAGCTATAGTGCTAAATATTCACAAGTATGGGTCATATTAACAAAATTCACATGATAATGAATATTATTTAATATTCAATCTTTTCTTTTCAGGCAACGAAAATGCCGAATAAATATAAGGAGAAAGTTAAATCGAAGGTTGCTGAGTTCCTCAGCAGCCTTGACATCAGCAGCGATGAAGATGAAAGGCCAACTACTAGCACCCCAACTCCTAGCACCGCAGCGCCCAACACCTCAACGTCTGGCAGACCCACATTAACTCATGATGAGTGCAAAAACTTTTTCAGGAAAGGGGCTCCCTTTTCTGTTTCAAGCCACTTGAGAGCTGCATTTGGGCCTTATGATGCTTCCGCCACAACATCTACCTCCAGGCCACCCGCAAAAAAAGCAAAAATAGTTGCAGCCCCTTGCACCCTGGGATCACAGGTTGTGCTGATCCCTTTCGCTGCCAACTTGGGTGCACCGAATAAGAATGATATTTCTGTGTTATCTCGGCTGCAGATGGTGAAAAATTCAGTGACTGCATCTAATCAGTATGCAGCAGATGCACTTAAAGCATTCTTCCAGAAAGAATTCAAGAATCATTTGTCTGGTATCGATCATTTTGAGATTTTAATGAAAGATGGGCCAGACCTCATTGTCCCGCAGCTACAAGAAGGCAGCTTTCTGACAAGCAAAAAAGTCAGTCAAATATTCTATCAAAAAAAATATTCTTGCGACCCTTTGAAGACATTCCCATTGACCAAGCTTCCCTCTCAGCTATCATGGTGTCCTTCAAATCGAAACAAAGATTTGTCATTTTTGCTCAGTATCAAATTGCTGAAATGGAAGATGTTGATGGTCTGCCTATCAACGACCAAGGGTCACTGTCAGTTTCTGGATCACCAAATCACACCGTCATCTCCCTCCCAGATTATTCTCAACCTACCGCTTCTTTTGCTAGTTTCACAAACAGTGAAAGTCCTAACCCTCCCCCAGATTTTCTAGACACAGGAGTGGATGATTCAGATATTATATACTTGCCTAATCAGGCAGATTGGAGAGAAGTTAGCGAAACCCCACCTTCTGGAGACGCAGAAAATCTGCCACCGGTACTTTCTCAAGATCCGCCATTAGAAGAACCATTAGAATCTCCCGCTGCATTCGTAGAGTTGAAAGACGTAACATACAAAAATATTATCCAACAACTGGGATCCCAACTCACCGACACAAAGCAAACACCACTCTACATCTCAAGGTCTAGAGTTTTCCGTTCAGCAGGAACTGGCCTTACCAACTCATCCTTTAATCCTAAAGGTGACATCTTTGTCAAATTCATGGACGAGTGGGGCCTTGATGAAAGAGGTGTTGACACTGGTGGTCTGCGTAATGAGTTTTTTCGCCTTGCCTTGAAGGAAGTCAGTATGAGCCCCATGTTTGAGGGGGAACATATGTCACGCAATTTAGCTCTTCATGCTGACTCCCTGCGACTAAACGATTATAAAACAGCAGGCATTATAATGGCTCTAGCCATTGTCCATAATGGCCCAGTGCCTCAGTTTTTCTCTCCGGAGCTGTTTGAAATGCTTGTGAGCGGTGAATACTCACGTGAAGTTGCCATCTCTAAAGTAATGGACGCAGACATTAGGACAGAAATCGAAACCTTGTCAGCAGCCAAAGACCTGAGAGAGCTTGAGAATGCTGTCGTGAACTCGATGCTACTGACAATTCAAGGGGTAACATCAGAGGATAGTTTCAGACGGAAACAAGCTATCATCGACAGTAAGTTTCACCTAGCAAATTTGTATTTCTCAGTTTACCAATTTTCACTAATCCTCTGTTGTGGCTGCCACCGTTATCCAAAGGCAGTACCTTCGTACAAAAGTAGTGTATTTGAACTGATTACTTTCTAAATCATACAAGTGCAATTTTTTTATTTGGAGAGGAGCTAGAAAAGAGCACCATTCAATCCTTTGAAACTTAATCTTTGAATTTTGAAAAATGTTGTCGAAATGTGCACGAAGAAAAGGATTCAACTTGTAATGCTGGAGTGTGAACTTCTGGAAGAGTTGTGATTTGATCAGCATTTTCAAGTGACGAATATGTATGCTTCCTCCTAAATAAAAATAATTTTTTTTTTTTTTTTTCTATCGGATCTATTCGGCGATGAAATAAAATGTATTGTGCTTGTTTTATGCCTTAGACACGTGCTTAGCTGGTTGCATTTTTTTCCCCTCCTCTCTTTTGAGGGCTCTGATGGTTTGCTAATTTTCTATTTTCATATCACTGAAACGTATGTGATTGAGGGTTTGTAAGTTTTATTGTTACCATGCAGGCATCCGACTTGAGTTAAATTCTGTGATGGTGAAGAAATGTTTTTTAAATTAAGAATTTTTTGAGAGATAGAATTTAAAAAATAACTTCCAGCTCAATCCAAATAACAGCAATTTAGTCGTCAGGAAATTTGTTAATTACTCAGAGCAGGAGGAGGTTGAGGGTGGTAGCTGACACATATTTTATGACAATTTGCTCTTTTAAAGTAGGAAGCTCAAATGTCATGTACAGATTCTCCTGTCATGGGCCGTTCGGAAAATATGCAAGGCATTTAATTGGAAAAGGGGTTTCAAGCTTGCTTTACAGTGCCTTACAAGGTGGGAGATCACGTCTCCTGTAAGGTATTCATTTTTAAAAATTTAACTTGTTTCAACCATTTTTCTGAATTTCTCACATTATTTTCCAATAAATTTGGATGGTGGCCGTTCTTAGTAATTGAAAGGGGAGAATTGGAGGGTTGCCTAATTATTAATGCCCTGAGGGAGGGGGGGGGGGGTTAAAAAGTCACCCTGGTAAAAATGATCAGTTGACGGTGTATCAGTTTGTCAACGGTGTTTTGGCGCGGAGCATCAGTAGACATCAATTGAGATCGGGTCAGTTGATGGCTTCAACTGATCTAAACTGATAAGTGGTGGCAGTTCGAAGTATCAACAGATCTGAAATGATACTTGGTATCAGTTGGTACCATGTATCAACTGATAAGACATAAATTAAAAACGCACTATTTGCTTGTGTAATTTTACGTATTTTTTCAGTTTCTCACGTTTATCGCACGATTTGACGACCAGAGAGCGCTGCTCGGAATTACCGTTCTCGTATTTCTGACACGAGGCTTAGCAGGCAGCGCTCATTCCCATACGGTCTCCCATCTAAGTACTAACTACGCTCGGCGTTGCTTAACTTTGGTGATCGTCCAAGAGACAGAGCCACTACTCTATCCGCGCATGCGATCAAAATAGACGTATCTTTGCCATTTCAGGGCCCCCACTAGAATCAAATTGACAGAGAGTGATGATTTTGTGTTGAATTTGAATCTAGGGGAGATCGGGGCACAGTGACCGCCGGGGCACAGTGAACAAAGCGACGCTAGCGCTCCTATGGTTGTCTCGGGGAAACATTTGTTTGTGTGTGGTGTTAGCCCTCTATAGGTACTTCATTTCTATGCTGTGCATCTCCAGTTTGTTGACAACGGAAATTACTGACATTTTAAATATTTAATTTCTCATTACTTTTGGCGTTAACATTATGAATCAAGGAAAATCTACTTGCTATTTTCCAATGCACATGTCTTTGGGTGTATTACCCTGTACTGAAAAGTTTACCACTATTTCAGAATCATCACGTTATGAGGTTATGTTTATGAAAACTCCTACCGGGGCACACTGATCTCTTTCCCCCTGGACCCCCTCCCCTCTTTCTGGAAATGGGACCTTCACCCCCCCCCCCTTGGGCTCGTCGGGGAGCATGGGATGAAGATCCCCCCCCCCTTCGTTTTCACTAAATCACTTCTTTACCCAAAATACTGACTTAATTTGGTGAATTTTGGCAAATTGTTGCCCCCCAAAAATTTACCCCCCCCCCCCCGAATTTGTTAATACCCTCCTCTAAGTAGGAGATGAATCATCCTTCCCTTCCAGGATGAGAAATGTCGAACTTCCTTTCCTGTAGGGGTAGAGAGGGTTCCTAAGGCCACTCACAAGAAAAATGGTCACTGTGCCCTAGTCCCGTGAGCACTGTGCCCCAGCCTTGGGGTACAGTGGCCAAAATTTTTTTCAACTTTCTTGGATTTTTAACAATTTTTCTAATAGGTGCAGACCTTTGAAACTTCCAGGGGTTTTAAGGTACTGACATACACTTATCATCCCCCCATAGCAGATCTTCAGAAACCTCTTCAGGAAGAGCAGAGAAAGCAAAAGGAAAAATCCCAGGTCACTGTGCCCCGGTCTCCCCTACACTTAATTTTTTCATTTTATTTTTTAATCACTTAAAATGTAAGTGAAGTTTTACAAGTTATGTTTTCCTTAAAGATGAGACTAAGAAACACAAAATGCGAAACCAAAAATAATAATTAAAGATGTAAAAAAAGATGAAATGATGAAAAATTAATAATCAACTTATAAGAACTTGAAAATAATCATGAAAAAAATTTGAAAACAAATAATTAAATCTTTATTGCGGGAGGGTCAAAAAAATTTCATTAACATATTTATATGACTTTAATGTGAAAAAAATAATTGATCAAGGTAATTTTATGTGTTTTCGTCACATTCTTTTCATGTAATTTTTATGTGTAAATTATGGAAAAAAATATTTTCGAGTGGTGAGCGTTGAAGAAATTAATATGTCTTTATATGAATTTTCAGTTAAGAAAAAAAATGATCGAGATAATTTTTATGTGTTTTTGCCACGTTCTTTTTGTGTAGTGATAAAATTATGTTAAAAAAAGGGCTCAAGTTGTCGCCGGTAAGGAAATCATTTACTTAAATTCATGTAAATTTTATATGAAAAATGTTTAGTCTCCTCGAAATCACATCTTTTTTCTTTTTACATTTTTTGATATGAATTTGAAGTGAAATTCATGTAAACACTTGATTTACCAAGATTATTTTTCTTCAGTTTTACGTTATTTTTAATATATTTTTTACGTAAGTAAATGTTATTGTAATTTCCAATATTTTTACGTAATTTTACCAGGCGTGAGAAAAAAATTGAAAAGATGTACAATTGATTCCATGGTTAACGCCCTAAGGACATTTCTACGTAAAAAAGATAGAAATGTATATAAATTTACGTTTTTTTAAACGTGAAAGCGTTCTAAGAGCCGTCAACCATGGGATAAATATTACATGTTTTGTATTAATATTTACGGCTTATTAAGAAAAAAAAGGTTAAAATTTATCTCTTTTTTGTAGGGGGAAAAAATTCTTACTGGGGATGGTATTAACCAAATATAGTATCTAGTAATATGAGATCAGTTACGATGGGAGCGGCTCAAATATTACACATTATACCCCCTTTTACATGGGGGATTCTCCTGATCAAAATCACAACAAATTGAAGTAGGCATCGCACAGAATTTTTTGTATAAAATCCATGCTCCCGTGCCGACAAACCCATGGAACTGGTGTGAAGGACCGATTTTTGTGTAACAGCAAGCAGCGCTGGGTACCCACCTACGTATTGCACTGTCCTTAAACTTCTCCTTTCTTTAGCAAGTGACATAATCTTTGAACGGCCGTAGAATTTCAAATAATCAGCATTAGGTATTCGAGATTTTAAAACCATAAAATAATGCATTTACGTACCGTAGAAAAAAATTGAATGGAAAAGGGATTAAACTAATATAAATATCTCTATTGATGTAGTGGCCCTGAAAACTAGATGCCTTGATGAAGTGGCCAAGTGGGCCTTGTCAAACATGCCAACCAGATCGTCCTGTTAAAATGCATACGTAGCCCCATTGGACTAAGTTTAACTTGTAATTGACGTCTATTGAATTTCTGTTTGGATCAGTAGATGTTCAACAGATGTCAGTTCATGCTGGACCGATATCAATTGAACCTCAAGTGATACGTAGCAAATTTCAACTGTTACCTATTGAGGCTCAACATATAGATCTATTGAGTATAATCTGGTATCAGTACAACCTCTACTGGTACCAACTGACACTCATCAAATATCTGGAGACTTTCAACTGGTATCAGTTGGTATCAGTGTAACCTCTACTGGTGCCAACTGTTACTCATCAAATATCTGTAGACTTTCAACTGGTATCAGTTGGTAACCGTCGATATCAGTTAAAATCAGTTAATATCAGTTCATTTCCGCTACTGATTATAACTGATATCAACCTATCATTTTTACCAGGGCAGCCAGAATACCCATGTAATACTTGTAATTTTTTGGAAATTTTACGTAGAATGCACCTTTCCTTTTTGTTCCAATAAATGTGTGCAAGAACCTCATTTGGGAGCAAAAATACAGGCATTTATGTTTCATAATGTGATATGCATTAGATTTGAAGCAGATCAGCCCTACGCACTGGACCAAAATCGGCTAACCTACTTTGTTTGCTTGTATAAGAACAGTCAAATTATTTTAAGTAAAGTTCCTATGCAGAAATTGCCATATTTTAAGAAAATTTTTAGGTATTGAAAGTGTTACTTGAAAATATACTACTTAGCTCTAATTATATATTATATATTTTCACAGATGTTTTGGATTATTGTCTGAATATTCGGCTACAACCGGCTTTCAATCAACTATGTGAAGGGCTAAAAACGTTACATGTGCTGGAGTTTGTTCGCAAATACCCTACCAAGATGAGAACAGCATTTGTGAAACCAGAAGCCAAATTAACTGCTGCTGTTGTCAAAAAAATGCTCCAGTTTAAATTCAGTGATGACGAGAGACAGAGAATCAAGGAAGAATCAATGTTGTGTCACTTACTATACTATTTGGACAATTTGGAAGGTTTGTATCGCACATGTATGCTTACTAGTTTTTTTCTCTCTTTTTGGACTCCAAGGATTTCTCCTGGTATTAGGGAACCAAGACAAGTCAAGGACTTAAGTCTTCAGCCCTTTTCTCGCCTTAACCATCAAAATTTTAAAAGATAGAAATCTAAGAAATTGAAAAGAAATATACATACATATATAGATATAGGTTGCTTTATAGCACTCCCTCGCGCTCTACAACACCGCACCCCTACTGCCCTCTATTGAACCACAACCTTTGGGGCATTGAGCACCTTAACATTACCTACTGCTTCAATCCCCTCCCTCCAACCTCTCATTGGGTGCCCTCTGCGCCTATTCCCAGGAGGAACCCAATCAAGGATCTTCTTTGGCAACCTGTCTCTTGTCAATCTCTGAACATGACCATACCAAATGAGCTGTTTCATCATAATGCCATGCACGGTGGTCTGTTTGGCACCCATGATCTCCTGTACCGTCTCATAAGGTAAAAAAAGAAGAAAAGAAAATGGACTATTCCAATTTAAGTAAAGCTCTAACTATCCTGTAGGTACTAAGAATGAACGCCTTCTGTATGGTGTGGAGAAGGTGATATGGGAGTTCCAGCGCTTTTAGATGCATAATCAGACTCTCTGGTATGACCCCCGTGATGGTCATGATGAGAAGTCTGATATGAAAAATACCTGTGTCCCAAATTCTCTTAATTTCCATGAAGAGAGGCATGCACTTGCACATTTATCCCCCATACTTAGACACCATATTGTGTCTGTTATTCGTCCTTTGTTTTCTCATTATTGACAACTTCTTAGAAATTGTCGTGAATCACTTGTCTTTTGCGGATAATGTTTTGGCTTGAACTGGGAGCAGTAGAGCTAAAGTTAATACATTTTTCTTAAATTGGTATGTCTGATTACCCTTATTCACCTTATTATCACACACATTACCACATGAGGTATGAAAGAAAATCAGAATATGGATTAACATCACCAAATTCATGCTCTGGTACGTCTATCCACCTGTTGACAACTATTCATTTCTTTTTAAAGTACCTAATTTCTGCTACCCCAAGTATCCAAATAACCTCCTTTATCAACAATAAAAGGCAGCACACACATGGAGCGTGGGGGAATTTACTATTCAATTTTTTGCGAGAAATCTACTTTATCTTCACTTCCTTTTCTATATGACCAAAATTATGATTAAAAACATCAATTACTAGTTCAATTGAAGTTTGGTTACTCACACAGCTCTGGGTACATATGTAATTGACATAGCCGTTCTATCTCTTTTCCATTGGCTTCAAACCCTTTGTGTTCAATCGAAGGAGTTAATGAAATTGAATAATTTTGTGCGGCTGTCACTGATTATATTTAAGTACATGAATTTTAAGAAGTTCCCATCGATGAAAGTGAAAAGAAACACTGATGGTTAATGTCTATGAATTCTTGTGGAATTCCTCACTAATGTAAAAGACAGATTTGCAACCTCCATCAATTACATTTAAGGTGTAAAATTTTGCACACAACTTTTTTTTTTTTTTTTTTTTTTTTTTTTTTTTTTTTTTAGCTTCTGTAGAAGATAAAGGCCAGGGAAGAATCATATTTTAAAATTAATAGTTTTGAAACTATACAGACTTGCACCCTAAATATTAAGGAATGCTGCCTCTCGTTCCTCACTCATTTATCTCCTACTTTCACTGTTTGCTGTTACCAATTAGATGTCTAAAACTTTTCCAGATGATTTTTTTTTTTTTTTTTTTTTTTTTTTTTTTTTTAATTAATTTAAACTATTCCAAATAAACTTTGTAAGCACTGTTCTATAACTTTTGATTCCTATACTAACCCGTCTCATGTATTTTCTGACGCAGATGGAAAGTTGGTTAATGTCACTCTTGAGGACTTTTTGATCCTACTAACTGCCTATCCAAATGTGCCACCAGGAGGTTTTCAGAAGAAACTTACAATTGAGCTTGACCATAGCACTGCAGAGGGGCTTCGCCCTTATCCATGGGCATCCTATTGTGATTTGCGACTAACTCTGCCAATCTACACATGCCAATACGCGGATTTTGAAGAAAGAATGTCAGAGGCATTACAAACAAAAAATTTTGGCAGAGTGTGAAGTATATATTGTCTGATGGTTTGCATTATTGCATCTATTTTTAATTGACTTTACAATAATTAGCATAGATGCAATTCCATCCGGTACCTACATGGTAAAATGGGTCCTTTGCAAGCAAGAGATACAGCCAAATATATACACTTGTAACAGGTAAAATCGCACGGAAATCATGTTGGGCACGCTAAAGTAGTCTGAAATCCATTCCTTAGCGCACAATCTGCGTTATTTGTAACATACTTTTTCAAGTTTCTCGTGTCTGTGGCCAGTTTTTCTCAGTCATTGCCGACCAGGTTTGCACTGACAGGAATCAATGGAGAGAAAACAAACCATTTCACTAACTTTTTTTATTATATGATTTCAAGCGTTTGTTTCCATTTTCTTTCTTTACTTTGCCTAAACAAAAGCTTTGAATGAATTGAAATCTTATACTAGGAGTGTTTATAACAGTTCGCCAGATTGCTCGTATACCTAGGTTAAGCTTCCCTCCGAGGAAGTATGACTGCTGGTCACCATGAAAAACTGCTCGTAAACGTGGTAATTTTGAAAAATGTATTATCAACTAGAGCAGATTGCGCGCTGCGGAATAAATTTCAGACTGGTCATTCCATGCCAAATCCAACCAAAATTTGGCCTGACCTCTTCAGAATTTGATGAAATTGGGTATACTCATTCTACTCATTGAGCTGATTCCAAAAATTTGATTTTTCAATGTTTTTGTCCATTAGTTGAACTTTTATTGAACTTTAAAGTTCGAGTCAAATAACAGGTTATCTCCTTCAATTGTCTGTATTTTCAGAGCCGTTTATTCGATCAGAACCGTTCTGGTGCCGATTAAAAGCTCTTGAAACAGGTTTTCCACGTATGTACACCAAATTTAAATTCAACTTCAAATTTTTTTTTAATAAAAATTTTAAAGTCTAAAATTGAAGTATCTCCAAAGGGGCGCATAGAATCCTATGATTTTTTTTCTAGAGGCCCGTCATACCTGTATCTACACGCTTGCCAAAAATCGAAGTGGAGACTTGGTGGGGTCACAAGATATAGCCGAAAAAGCTGCCATTTTTTCCGGTGTGCTAGCGCGACGGGTGTCGATGCGCTAGGAACTTCTCGGAACGCCGCGGCTCGGAGGCGCTTTCGTCGCGCTAGCGCACCGGAAAAAATGGCAGCTTTTTCGGCTATATTTTTTGACCCCACCAAGTCTCCACTTTGATTTTTGGCAAGCGTGTAGATACAGGTATGACGGACCTCTAGAAAAAAAATCATAGGATTCTATGCGCCCCTTTGGAGATACTTCAATTTTAGACTTTAAAATTTTTATAAAAAAAAATTTGAAGTTGAATTTAAATTTGGTGTGCCTACGTGGAAAACCCGTTTCAAGAGCTTTTAATCGGCACCAGATCGGTTCTGATCGGATAAACGGCTCTGAAAATACAGACAATTGAAGGAGACAACCTGTTATTTGACTCAAACTTTAAAGTTCAATAAAAGTTCAACTAATGGACAAAAACATTGAAAAATCAAATTTTTGGAATCAGCACAATGAGTTGAGCGAGTGTACCCAACTTCATCAAATTCTGAAGAGGTCAGGCCAAATTTTGGTTGGATTTGGCATGGAATGACCCAGACTTTTTTCATGTGCCCAGCGTGGTTTTTGAGCGAATTTATCCATGGACAATGTATTCAGTTTGCTGTATCCCCTGTATGCAACACACCCATTCCTTATTATGTACAAAGTAATTTTGGTTTAATATAGTGCGAACAATTTCGATTGGTTCTTTCATTTAGTTTTTATTCATTTTTTTGCTCTTGATAAGTTTTTCCTGAAGGATTTCCAAGTATTTTTATGCACCTAGCTAGGCTAATCATTGTAAAGTCCGTTACAGTCTATGTGCTCCTATTCTTTTACCTTTGTTATGATGGTTTTTCATTACAAATAATGAGCTTGTGTAGCAATGTTTAATTACTGCATTTCTGAAAACGAGAGAGTGCACATAGTTCACAGGAATTTCCCCAGATTTTTTTGAACAATTTTAACCCATGGAAAACGAGCTCAAGGTATGCAACTTTGAGCTTGTTTTTTGTGGGTTTAAATTGTTTCAAAATATTGGAGGAAATTCCTGTGGACTCAGAGGACTCTCTAGTTTTCAGAAATGCAGGAATTTAGCATCACTAAACAAGCTCACCGACTAAAATTTCCATCTTCAATATGAAAAGTTTGCCTCTTTTCCCTGCAGATGCTTGTAACAACATTAGTAGAGGATGAAATCAATGATGATAGTCGAAAATTGGAATGATTCGTTAGTATCGAATACATTTATTATTTGTCGAAAAATTAATGTTTTTAATACTAATAATAATGGTCTACTTTAAAGGTGTTACATACAAACCTTCATCAACAATTATATACCAAGTGGAAATTTTGTTTAAAGGCTTTCCATTATTAGTTTTTCATGAACCTAGAGTTCAGTTCCTTGTGTTATGTCATTTGTTTCTCATTATTTTTTGCTTGACTTAGAAAAATTTGACTCTGAGAACTTCTTATCTTTCAATTTGGTTTAAACCAAAAGTTCAGAATTCAATTCTACCTATTTTTCTTGAATTTGTATCTCTTTAAGAGGTTTCTTCTGTAAGTATTTCATGAACCTAAAGTTCAGTTTCTTACATTTATGCCCTTTTTTATTTTATAGTTTCCAATAAATTGCTTATTTTTTCTACTTAATTTTTCTTCTTTTCTTCAATGTACTGGCCCTTCATTTTTCGAAGTATTCACCGAATTTTATATTTTTTTATTACACTCTTTATGGTCTGGTTTTTCCCTCAGTTCTTCCTTCATTCTCACTCATTCCCTCGCCTGCAGTTTGATATTTTTAGCAGCATCCAACTTCCTAAGAGGAGACAAGGTTTTCTTTCTGTTCCAATGACTTTTGAAACTCTATTTTCTTAATTCTCTAAATTGCGAACTTCTATACAATTTTGTGAAGCACCTAAGCAAAGATGTGCAAAAGCTTTGTCATGAAGCACAAATTATGATGTAATTAAGAGAAAAACGAAAAAATATTCTTTGAGAGTCTCTGCAACTGCAGGAACGTTTTTATTCTTCAATTGTGATTCATTGATTGATAGCTTCTAAGGGTGGAAAAGAAACATGGTATAGGTAACCTGAAAGCAAATCTTGGTGAAAGGCATGGGAGACGGAAAATTTATGGTTCAGGGAAAACCTGTTAAGTCAGGGAGAAAGACAAGAAGAATTTGCTAGACACCCTGGGTCATGAACCTGAGCGTACAGTAAGGGTTGTCCTGGTCTTTGGGAGGCACCGGCTGGAGATGATTGATACTCTTTCATTAAACATTTGCCAGATTAAGAGGATCCTTAGCCATTGCACAGATGTTCTCAGCGACGCTTATGTTTTATTCAATAGAAATCGTTCTTTGCTTTGTTGTCGATGGTTACATTTAAATTAAGTATCATTTTATTGAGGATGGCCTATTGGACAAATTGAACTACATTATTTAGGCACTAATATATCTGGCTCATTTTAAAAACAGCGTATGTGCTATTTATTACCCTTTACCTACTGATAGATATGACTTCATGATTGAGCCGGGAATAGTTCCTGGCTACAAAATGTAGTCCAATTGATGTTGGAGTACCTAAAAAGAAGTTAAGTCCCATCACCTTCAGGATGGAGCAGAATTCTGGGAACATTTCTTTTAAATTAGTTGATGTCCATCCTTTTAGAAACATCTTAACCTCTATTCTGATCAATCAATTAATCTAAAAACAGAAGAAATTCATTGCATTATAAGCCATTATCTACCCACTTACAAATAGTCGTAACAGAAATCATGGAGAGCCAAAATTGTAAACTGTTGGTCACTGGGTAAAGTGGTAGGTCGATGAGATTCAAATACCGTAGTGTTTCCTGTCCTGTTACAGCTTGGGCTATGGTAACCTTAAGGTAATGTTACGAGCAACACAGTGCTTAACCTATGGGCCAACATGAATTTGGACTGCCAGTTATTATGATTGGATGATAAGATTTTCAAATTAAAGGTATTTTTTCTCAGTTCTGTATCAGGTGACGAACTGTCTCAAAAAATGGGTGTAATTTAACAGCAGTTTTGCAGTTATGCTTGTCGGTAGGGGTGGAATTAAGGGGGTTACACTTGAAAAAAAAAAAGGTTATTTACAAAACATAGGTTTATTTTTCCATTGTTTAAAACTGAAGACACAATACATTTCTTCAAAGTTAACACAAGAAAGGTGTCAAAATTGACTTGAATATTAATGGCAAGTAAATTTATGTTGTACTACCAAAAAAATGGTCAATTGGAGGACATAAATGATCCGTAAAAAAGTAATTACTAAAATTCTGAGTTGTAAAACAAACATTTTAGACACCTTTGTTTTTACCGAGGGTGTTATACAGTGCACTTCTACAAGGTTCAAAAGTAAAAGAACTTAAAACCTGTACAAGTATGTATGTAAGAGCTTCTTCTGTAGCCAAGTTTTCATGGTAGTAAAAATTGTTTTTTGGTATTTGACTCAACAAACTGATCGCGGTAGACACACAAGTCGTATAGACAGAAAGTTGGTGATGTAGGCAACTTGCTTTTAAATTCAGCATGTACCTAAAATTCTAAATGTAGAGGGTAAAAGTCTTTTCGAGCACCATTTCCCTCACAGAGATATGCTGTTTGGAGCAACACTAGTTACAAGCATTCTGCAGGAAGGGAACTGAACTGCACTGAGGATTGGCCCAATAAGGCCAAAACGCGTCTGCAGTTGCCTTCAGAAATGGTTGTAACTAGTGTTGCACCAAACAGCATATCTCTTTGAGGGAAATTGTGCTCAAAAGGCTTTACTCCCTCTGCAGTGAGAATTTCAGCTATGTGCTGATTTTAAACACCCCTTGGCTACATCACCAACTTTCTGTCTATTTGACTCCAACCTTGATTTGACTCTATTTGAGAACCCAGTCACACAGTGGTTATCAAGTTACGGTGTCAAACATGGGAAAGAGAGGCTCTTTTTAACTCCCTGTGAAGGAAACTTCTTCGTTAAAAGAGAAAGGATTTAGATAAACATCTGTTTCTTTATTCATAATTGAATTGTGTTGTGCGAAAACTGCTAATGTCCATTTTCTCAGGTTCCAGTTATTTATGTTAATAATTATTTTCAAGAGTTGATACAAACATGAAAGTGGCAAAAATACTCTTTCCGGGACTAAGATAACCTTGAATCGAGTATTAACACCACTTTCATGGTTGCATACAACTCGGAAAAGTATTCCCTAGTGGAAGTCAGCCTTGTGCAGGTCCGTGCAAGTCCCCGTCACCTCCCGTGAGTCCGTGCAGAGGGAAGCGAAACAAAGACATAATTTCGGGAATCCCGTCCTTCGCAGATGGCTGCACGAGGTGACGGGGACTTGCACGGACCTAGCCTTCCGCCGCACGGACCTGCACAAGGCTGACTTCCACTAGGGTTATCAACCCAAAAAAACTCAGACTGGGAAAATGGACATTAGTGGTTTTCGTACAGCTTGATTTAATTTTAGAGACAAATTTTCGTTGGTATTTTAAAGGATCTTAGTGTCTTCCGAATCTTAAATTCCCCAGGTTTTACCTTTTCTCTGGAAGCACCCGAGTAAACATTTTGACTCGATTCAGACGGTGAAAACTTGAAATGTTTGTCATCCATGACCACGAAAGGGCAAATGCTGTGTTCCCAAGGTTTTCCCACAATTTAACAGTGTCCTTCATAATCTTTCCTCCGAACTAAATTCCCTAGAATTTCCTGGTTGCTGAGGACAAAATGTGCAGTTCATAAAAGATGTTATGGACCAAGCAACTTACATATCATGAAAACAAAAATCATTCAGAATCATTTCGGTGTATTCAACTTGCGATGTTGTAGCATATTATTGATAAGTGACCGGCACGCATTAAAAGTAGGCATGAGGCATAGAGAAAAAAAAGGAGGTGTTTGCATTTCGGGCATCTTGGAATTTTTTGATGACTTGATGACGTAGGTGGGTACAGCGACGTCCCCTTCACGCTAAATGTCGCTGTACCCACCTGCGTCATCAAGTCATCAAAAAATTCCAAGATGCCTGAAATGCAAACACCTCCTTTTTTTCCTCTATGTACATGAGGAATTAAGTTACTTCATAAACTAAATAATATGGCACAGATTGACGAAGTTCTCAACTGATTCATACTCGCTGAAATCTGCAGGGTTTGGACAAAGTGTTTCTGCTCTCTCGCGCCAAAGTTGTTCTGTTTCGTTCAATAGAATTTCATCATCATCACTGTCATCCTCTGAGGATTCAAACTCTCCCTCCACATCAGGTGATTTCTCACCACGGTTGAATAAAATATTAGGGGCGGTGTTTTTAGCAGTTCTAATGTCATAGGCATTCCATCGCAATGCAAATCGACTTAAAAACTTTTGAATTACAGGAATAAAAATATACTGCAAATAAAAAAAATTCTCTTCATTATTTAGATCTAAAGCTTCAATTTCTTGAAGGTTTCTGAATAAAACCTTGAAGCGTTCCGTAATTTTATTGACCTCTCTCCAAAATCTTTCGATGCGCACATTGTGGATCGATCGACCTGTGATGAAAGGTTTCGTCTCTGGCCCTCGGCGCTCTAGCATGCACCTTGCAACACCTATGTTTTCCAAACCCTTGTCGCTCCTGACCCTTTTTGGCCATCCAAATTGCTGAGTTGCTGTTTTGAACGCCTCCTTTACAGTACCAGCTTTCTTGTTGTTCGAGATCACCAAAGATAAACATTTACGGCTGTACCCGTCGACAAGACCATGGATGTACATGCCCACTAGTTGTAGCTTTTCGTTTCCGTCCATATGCCTACAAAAGAGAAATGTTGCTGAAGGGTGATTTCGTTGATTAATGAAAGTTTTGCATTTGAGAGGCAATCTGTTTTGAAATGTTTGTTCCCAACAGGAATAATGGTTCTTGTAAAGTATCTTGAACTCTAATTATTGGCTCTTGCTGACATTTTAGATTATATTGTCATTTTAGAACCTGAGAATTTTAAGGTAAAAATGACTAATATAGGTACCTAGCCTTGGATGAAAAAAAACTTCCTTCTAGGCTATGGCAGTTACAGTGACAGATCATAAAAACCTATATTACTTTAAGATCCAATCTTTCTCCCAGACATGCTTCTGAAGGGTAATTTCTTCAATAATTATACTAGGAATACCCTGTAGCTCTCAGCAAAATTTCTCACATTCCCAAATGGGGGCAGACCTTCCGGACAACACTCATAATATTAGGTCATTGACACCAGACGCAGAATCAAAATTCAACTTGTCCATATAGTTGTAGATTTATACATAGTCAAGATGCAAAACATGTGCGCCTTAATGAATTAACTATACTTCTACTGGTAACATTATAACACATAAAAGATAAAATTCAAAACAAGACGCTTACCACAAATAATTCGGCCCTCTAACTCGATACCGCCTCCTTCTAGCAATAAATCGGCGTCTTCGAACACTTCCAACAGGATCGACAATTCTTAATTGTTTCCGAATCCTGTGGCGAGAGATGTAGTAACCACGAGCTCTGACTTCACCTGTGATGTATGGTTGACCGCAACTTTGATCTTCCTCTTTCATCTCTATGATCAAATTCCTCAGATCTTCATCACTTAATGTGGGCATTTTTGCAACACCAACTTTACGGTATAAGGTTCTGCGTGACACTTTGAAAGCTTTCGCAATTTCCTTCTTGCTAAGACCTGCAATTACCATAGATTTACAAGGATTTAGTTTTTATCTTTTAACACATGCGGTGAACTTATTTTTCCTGGATTACTGAACCACACAACAGGATTGAGCAAATAGTTTGCAATAAGAAAAATATACACTACTCAGCTACAAACTTCAGCTTAATAACAATTTTTTTGGAGAAAAACGAGTCACATTTTTATCTTGAACTTTACACAGAATATTTTGCTGAGAGAGACAAAAAATTAAAGTACGGAAATAACGTTGAGTAATTTGCTAAAAAGAAAAGAAAGAAAAGAAAGAAAAAAAATACTGTAGGAGAAGGTCTACAACATCACAAGGAAACGCCGCTTTACACTTCGGCCATTGATGTGTATCTTGAGGTGAAAATCCTGTTTCTAGGTTCTAACCTAATGCTTGAATTAAGTATCCTGTCAGTAGAAACATCCACTCAAGCTCAGATTTACTCAAAACCTTTATCAATAGTAGTACGACATAATAAAGATTATATTCTGTAATCATAAATTTTTAATTGCAGTATTACTGTATTTTTAAGTCTTAATTGCTATTCAGTACAGGAGAAGCCCCTAGAAATATTTCATTTTTCTTCCGAGTTGAATGTATCCTGGGCTTCTTTTTTTAACTCTGCAGCAAAACTTTCTGGCATTCAGAATTAAAAAGAACCTTTCCAAAATTTGCAGTGTTTGTATTGAATTAGTTTCTGATGTATTTCCATTCATAAATTCTTAAGACTCGTGAAATGTTCAAATGGTTGGATTCAACGACGGTTGAACGATTCAAATGTTTGGTTAGAGGAACGGGAAGAGGGGAGGGGGAGTTGAGTATAGATAAACGTCCCTCAGGTTTACAAATATCAGAACACCACTCCTCCTGGATATTGTTATCAATTGTTAAAGTTGTTTCTATACTACCTCATCGGAGCGTAGTGTATGTTGCCTATCTACTATTAGAAGGGGCTCGTCTTTTGATGGGAATTAATTGCAATAAAATTGAAATAAGTTATACATAGGTACATTTTTTCTTTGCATCGCAAATTAATCATCTTCCTGCATGATGTGACTCATTTTATCGGTCCTTTAAATTAGGCATTTAGCTATTTTAGCAAATTAATATTTTCCATGTATGTATAGTAAATACGGGGATACTGCAGGAGCAAATACAATACAATGGGTCAGTTGCGTTAATCATAGAATCGTGCTTTGACGGTTGATTGATTCTTGTGGTTTTTTCCACCTTCGTTTATAATCTGCGTTTTACATCAAGGAACCAGTGGTAAATTGTGTATTGCTGCTTGACGAAACTAAGGTGGAAGAAACCAAGGCATGCACTACCGGAGTAACTGATATCATAAACAGAGTTTTTCAAAGCACGATTTCTTGGTTAATATTCAACATACAATGTCGCTGTTTGGACAAATCTTATCATTTTTAGCTAATCTGCAAGAATGAAGCATCAAAATACGATTCTGTGATCAGCGTAACTGGCCTAATGGCTGAGTTTCCTGCTTTGAATTCAAATGGGCATAAGAAAATCATACCTTAAGTTTTTACTAACCATACTTTTCAAAGGTTTTGAGATAAAAATTCCTGAAAAAAAAGTGATGATGGAGCACATCTCTGGAGACGAGCTTTTGCTAATATTAAAAATTTACCAAGGGCCTATTTTAATTCTTAGAATTGTGGAATTTACAAACTTACCATTGGATTGTAATAATTAACCACGGATAACTTACCATTTGTGTTGTAATAATTAACAAGATTGCTATCAAGAATGATGCTTGGTCTTCCAGGCATGCCATTTCTTAAGACAAAAGAATTCTCCTGTAGTTGTGGAATTTCATTTTCATTGTCATTTTCAGTACCTCCTTCATGAAACACAGTAAAATCCAGGAGGTGCTCATACAGCTGAATCAACGAAGTTTTCAGTTCAGTTTCTTGTAAATTTCCTAAAATGCTGACTTGCATATCACCAAGCTCATTTAATGACTGGAGGGTCGCAGCCAACCCTTGATGGTCATCCTGACTTGCATACTCAGCTCCTGCATCCAACTTCCCAATGATTCTGTTGGCGAGCTCTCGACATTGTCCTGCAACAAAGAGGCTTTGTCAGGCACTAATTTTTGACAACTAATTTTTGATTTCATACATCATTCCAAATTGAAGCGCTTTTTCCAAAAAGGTTCCAACTTAAAAAATAGAGATGAACTTTAAGGAGACAAGAAATACTATATTCGCAAGGCAAACAACACTTTTCTATCAAAAACTCAATTCTGTAATTTCTTCATTTTACCAAAACTTGGCAACTTTTTGAAAAAAGTGCTTCAATTATGATCTAAATTTTCTCTCTTTCATCTGGCAAAGCAAGAATTTCTTAATAGTAACTTGGCAAAACAGTGGCCTAACTTCATAACTTATAGATGAAATTAATAAAATACATGCATGAAAAAATAATTTCAACTCTTTACGCAGATGTGACATTCAGAAATTACACAATTTCCCTAGGAAACAAGATTATTTTAGAAATGCGATGGTCTCATGTACTCAGAGCCAGATTACCAAAATTTTTCCTTTTGACACTTTCTTGCCAGACTGTAATGGTCATGTTAAAACCACGAAAAATAAAATCACAAGAAGTTGCAGCTATCAAAAGTGAAACATGTTCATCACTAGAAAACGAGACGTTTTGCGGGTATGGTGGGTTTCATAGATGAGGAAAAAATTTGTTAGTTATTTTCCTTTAAAGCCATTAACTCTGATTGCTTTACTTGACAGATTTGAATACAATCTATACTAATAAAGCAGACTTCACGTTGATTGACTCACTCGACTGACTGACTCACGTATCAGCGGATCTCGTGAACGGGAGGCCGTGTGACCCTGAGATTCCGCACTGGGATCCCTCTCTACCCCGAGGCGCCGGATAAGGGAGAATTTGCGATCCGCCCGCCGGTTCGCGGGATATCGCGGTCCGCGTGGGTCGATTTTCCCGTAAGGACAACGGGTGCGAGAGAGAGTGCGAGCGAGATGGAGCGATTTTCGCGTTTCGCGCTGAAAGACAGCTGATAAATTTTACGTGTGTTCTTCTGGTACGCGCAACGGGTGCGAGGAAGATGGAAGGAGTTAAGCGTCCAACGAGTGCGAGGAAGATGGAAGGAGTTCGGCGTCGCGCTTTTGGAAATGCCGCGCCATGATTGTTGCGAGCTCCGACTCGTGCATCCGTTGCCGGGCTACTCTCTCAGGGATGTGAAAATCTGGAAAATCTGTCTATGCATCGGCATAGAATAAAGAGACTGACGTAGTTTCTTCATTCTACGGTATTGGTTCGCGATTTTCGCGATTGGTTCGCGCATTGGTTCGAGTTTCCTTCCGTTTTTTTTTTTTTGCAAGATTAGTGAAAAATGTGCTCCGCGGAACCTTTCGTTTCGTTTTGTTTTTGTTTTTGTTTTTTTTTTGAAAAAATTTACCTGCTCAAGTTCGAAAGTAAAAAAATTGTTGTGATTTAGTCTTCACGTCGCCTGGGGTTACTTTTTGTTACTTTTATCTTGTTTTGAAATGATTAAGGCAAATTCTCGGGAAATGAGAGAAGCTGTTGCTTGGCTTCAAAAATAAAATAAATAAATAAAAATGGAACATAAAGACGGTGTGCAACGCTTCAATCGGAGGAGAAGCGAGGGTTTCGCGCGCATTTCATCAATATCTGACTCCGATCGTGGAACCGAAACACATGAGTCTTACCTACTTGCAAAATTTTACATCATCGCTAATGCTCTTTTTTTTTTTTTTTTTTTTTAATTTCAAAACATTAAATCTTATATAGGGAAACCGATGGTTACATCCCATTGTTCTCGTGAAATTTAGATTGGATTCTTCCAATTCGTCACTTTTAACAAGCAGAATTGAAGCGAGCAACTATTTGAACTCCGGAGTGGGTATGTGGTATCATACAAAATTGAAGGAAAATCATACGTTTTCGCCCATCTCAAGTAACAGATGTTTATGAGTTTTATGCGCACATTTACGTAGTCTTAATTGAGTCAGAAATTCGCGTGTATGCCACGATATTGATGTGAATAACGCGCAATTGTAATGATCTTAAAAATTCGCTAGGAACCCGACGTATTTGCCGTGATACCGTGGTGATTATCGTGTAATTTCTAATTTGTTTTACAAAATCCCAAGAAAAATCAAGTTTTCTCCGCGATGTAGATGACAAACCCGCCATTGCTGTGAATTAAACGAAACCGCTGGTTAAATCCCGTAATTTTCGCGGCTGAAACTCACCAGCTAACTTCAATTGAACATTGAACTGACAGAAGTAACAAATCTTCATGAAAATAACCAACTTTTGATTGGGTATTTTTTATTATTATAATTATCATGTGAGCTTATTGCAGAACGGACCAAAATAGCAGCATATTGCTAATCTCTACTTTTTAATCAAACCAGTGCGTCTCGCCAATTTTGAAATAGTAGATAATAATTCAGAAACACAATTAGTAACTGATCACTAATCACAGTGATTGCTGATGGTGGGGTTTTCCTGTGCGCAGCACGGGTTTCCTGCTAGTAGGTACATATTTGAATGAGTTACAGGGTTTTTCGCTAATCCCCCCCCCCCCCCAAAAAAAAAGATAACCAGTACTATTATGGGAAGAAACTGTGTTGAGCGGAGCAAAACTTCAAAAATTCATATCAGGGAGAGTTTTTGGGCAACAAAGACGCAACTGTGCCGAAGTTCATATTCTGTTCTACAGCTTACTCAGAAAACGTTTATGATCCGTTATGATGAGTTAAATTGCCTGGATGAACCTGTATGGAATGACCCTTAGACCCCTATTTTAAGCATAAAATTCATAGCATACCATCAATCACGTCAGCATCCATATAGATCTTCTGCTTCTGAATCTGCTGAAAATAACTGCTCTTAGGAGTAGAGGTGCTGAAAGAAAATAGTGAATTTTACTATCAGGATTGTTGGAGCTAGTGCTCAAGTTTCTTCATTTCAAAAATTACAAGATAAACTACTATCAGGCTTAGTGTTAATTCTAATTTCCTTTTCCTTACCTCAGTTGATAAATTCAGCTGTTGGTGGGAAGCATCTCAACGTTCTTGTTCTGCAAGAGGCTCCTCCAGCTAACTTGATAGGCTCTGAAGTCAACTCCATACCAAGTATGTTTACCCACTTTTAGGATGGACATAATACGTGATGCCTTCATTAGAACGGTGAAAGTGTTTACAATGTGATGGTAGATCTTCTGACTCCTTTAAAAAGAGGATCTCGATTTTTGAGGTAATAAATATGGAATACTTAACACAGGTTAGACCATATGTAGGGGATATGATTCATCATAAACACACTCCATAAATTATAAAATGCAGGTTCTCCCTCCTGATTACAATTGAGACCTTGGGTCTGAAGATAGACGTAGTCTATTTATAAAAATAAATAAGAGTCATAATCTGTGCCTCTTAGTAAAATGTATGATGAGTCAGTCCTACGAGGACTTGCATCAGTGTCAGGAGTGAATCTAGACCAAGCCACAGAAAAGATAGACAAGGATTAATTGAAGAGTGCCTGCTGGAAAATCTAGAAAGCAGAGATAGGCGTTCATGGGGTGTATTTTTACATCAAAGCCTTTCGCAAAAAAGTAGGTTAAATACGTAAACAGTGGAAGATTGACATCAGATATAAAATTGTTCCTTGATTCCATGGACAATAAGTTAGAACCATTTTACAATAGGACAGAGGATTCACCACATTCATTCTAGAGTTCCTTTCAATTCTAAAATGAATAAGGTAGATCTCTTCTTTGGTCTGAGTGTTCACTTTGAGTTGGTGTGGACTCGATGACAAAGAGTATGCTTCAGCACCGACAGAGTCAGCTAAAGACAATGATCCATCATCTGCTGGTGGAAACCGCTGCACTAAGAAAAAGGACAGTGGCTTAGCACTGTGTTTAACAGTAACTTTTGTAAGGGACATTCACAAGACATTATTGTAAAAAAGAGATAGAATTTTGCATACTCACTTGTGCTATTTGCAAATTTTATGGAACGCTTTTCAGGGTTGTAATTGCCCCATCATCAGTCGGCAGCCAACTGCCAAAAAGTTTGCTGCCAGCTGTTGATGGGGCCATCCTGACCCCGAAACGCACCCCATAAAATTGTTAAATAGCGCAAGTGAGTACGCGAAATTTCACCTCTTTTTTACGGTGTTTTACATTCTCCTCAAGCAGTAATCAATGAGTAAAAAACATCAACAATTTGAGGTACTCTCCTTGGAGTGATTAGGAAGTAATTCAGATCAGCACAGCAGTGTACCTATAGATTTCGTGATCATAATTTTATGTATAGATTTACTCTGGATGGAGTATAAATTAATGAAGTTGAACTTACGTATGTTGGAAATATCCAACAGTCGTGTCTAACCGGAAGAGCTTGAGGAAGAGAGAGATGAGAGAAGAGAACGCAGAGGCACAGAGAACGGCACGGAGAAATTGAGGTTAGGATACCGAACGACTTTGACTTCCAAAGAATCGATCGCTCGAAGCTCGATGCTAAATAAAGTCAGAGCCGAAAGTTACAGTTTGGCAACAGGGGCAACAGCCTCTGATTGATAACAAGACGATTACAAGTTCTGCAGAGACAATATCCCCACGAGGAGAAAATCTCACACATGAGGGGAAAAATTCTACACAAGAAAAAAAATCACCCACGAGAAGGAACATCACGATCCACACAAGAAAAAAAAATCACACACAAGGAAAAAAATTCCCACACATGGGAAAAAACCCCGCTCGTGAAGGGAAAAAAATCCCACACGGGAAATAATTCTTTCACAGGGATTTTTTTCCTTTTAGGCACAAACGGCCAACCATAGAGATGAATACCAGATCAAATCAGGAAAAATCACTGAAAAGCACTCCAACTTTTCAGAGCAACGGGAGGACTTAAATGTAGCTTGATTGTTCTGTTCATATTTTTCTACTCCCCCAATTCAATTTTCAGTGTCATTTGAAAAGGACAGAAAATTATATTATTTCCAATGATTTCATTGATACTTTCTATTTCTATGTAAAAATCGAAAGAGGTAGGTAAAACTAATCATTCGATCAACCATTAAAAAGAAAGTAATTGTCTCTTTAAAAAATTTGGCATCTGAGAAGGAATGAACGGAGGCTTTATTACACAAGAAGCCAGCCCAGTGCTCATCTTATTAAACTTCCATTGAGCTTCAGCTTAGTGCGCATCCTTTACTTAACTCAAATTTTCAAAAACCCATAACTCTGAAACGAAGACACATTTACATAAATGGTTGCACAGTGAGCACTGTTATGTTTGACACCCTCTTCAACAATCCTGCCAAAGTTGATCAAAATCAACTGAGGGCAGGTTTTGATCTCCTTGTACATGATATAACTGCCAAAAACAACAAAAAGAATTCCAAAAACCGAGTTGTGTTCATCATTCTGATCGGATTCAATACATTTTGTGTCATCGCTAGTCTGTAAAACAATACTAATAGATTACCCCTTAGATTAGATTAATATTTTTCCCCCCCAAACCTCTATTTTAAACTCCTGATCTTTAACTCCTTATGGTTTTACTGTGATCTAATTTAATAATTGAATTTGTAGGAGAGGATCCAAGGAAATGAAAAAAATCATTTATCTCCTTCAGAAGAGTCATCATTTTACAAAAACGTAGAGGTATTACTGGTTGAACCTCAAGGAACTCCAGAACAAAAATTGGCACAATGTTTGAAAGAGAGCAGTCTCAGAATTTCTCCCAATGTCAGCAACCCTGCACAGGTAATAAACTTACATTATTTCATCAAAGATTTAACTAATCACTGTTTTGTCAAATTTGATTGATATTTTGATGGTTGCAAGACAAAACTGTGCTGAAAGCATCCTGGGACTCTAATAAATTATGGCAGTTCGTAGTGGCCTTCTCCTCTTATTCTTACAATTGCTGGAGTTTTCTGTATAGAATTGCTCAGAAAAAAAAACTTCAGTTACGTAGACTGAACTTGGGTTATGTGTACTGAATTTCAGTTCATATGGAACACTAAAGTTTTTGACCCAGGTAACCAAAGTTTTCGGTCCCAGAAACCGAACTTCAATTAAGATGATCTACGTATTTGGTAAAGAATACCAGTTGCAGTATGACTAACAAAAACTATGGTCACCTATAAACGGAAGTATGTTATAGTAAGTGTTTGGTTATTACCACCTAATTACAGAAAAAATTGCGTTTTATTATTAGCTGATGGCCTTTTAAAAATTACATTTTTGTCTATTTCATTTTCTAATGCCATAGATATTCCCGGAGAGAACTGAGAGAAGTGAAAAAAAATGCAAGGAGGTGCTACAAGTGAACACTTCAGAGAATGTCATGGTAAGATACGCCCATTATTTTTTTTTTTTTTGTTATTGGAAAACACTATTTCCATGTCTCAAAAGTGCATAGCCGGGGGACCTCTGAATTATTTTTAAACAGAACTGACTCTGTATCATGTGTATTTGGAATTTTAGCTATCATATACCTGAACAGAGAAGCTATCATTTTTCAACAAAAACAAGTCAGAGTGTATGTTTACAATAGGTTAGTTGTGTTAGTCATATGCCTAATTCATTGGTTGATTCTCAGGTAGAATTTTGCAAAATGTTAATAAAAAATGAATTATTTTGCATTCCTGATTGGCAAAGCACGGAAAACAATGGTGAACGCAATCTGTCGGAAGAAAGACAGCTTACGACTGCTGTCCCAGCATAGGGCCTGCTGCTTTTTCAGCTTCCACAACATGATGTTTTAGTCTTTACTTGCTTGGAGTATTCTACATCTACTGCTTAGTCCCCAGTAAACACTGCACAATAGGATACCTCATAGTAGAGCAATTCAGTGGGAAAGGCCCTACTTGGCAGAGAAACTTTAAATGCTTACATTTTTTTAATAGACAACACTGAAGTTTGAAAATAGTTTAATCAGTTTTCTTAAAGCTTTTTTTTCAAAGAATTCCTTTTATAATTGGACGGAATTAAACAGAAAGGAACCAAGCCACATCGGGATTGAACCGTGAAAAAGAGGTTTAACGTTTGGCTCCTGCATAAGACTCAATGTAAAAGATAAACTTCAAGTTCAGTTGCTGCAAAATTTGCTCCAACAAAAACTGTGAATTCTTGGCGATAGATAGCAGAGCAGTGGTTGAGTTCAAAACCACTCATAACTCATTTTTTTCCAAAATGTGGGTTGGTTCCTTTCTGCTTAACTCAGTCCAATTTATGTTAGGGTACACTATTCTTTGTACACATGGTAAGATATTTCAAGCCCACTTTTCCACTGGCTCACTCTCTGTGAATGAACCGTGCCAGTGAGTCATCACAATTTCTACTCTCTGTCATGTTGGTTCCAGGGATTTTGAACTGCGCGCCTCAAAATTTGTGCCACAAAGCCAAATGAACTTACATTTATAACCTTGCTCTTGCCTTATGATTAGGTACTAGAAACAATGTATTTCAAGTGAATGTTGGGAGAATTTTTTAACAGCCAAGGCTCTTTTCATATTTCACAGGGTGAACATGATGATTCTGTTTACATTTTTGATGAAAACTCTCATGAAATTCCATTTGATCCTGATTTCCGTGATATAAGTGAGTTGTTTACGGACCTCCAGAATGTTTTTGATCGTGTGGAAGAACCATTAACAAGACATTCATCAACAGATGATGAGCAGGTTGGTGTTAATATTTTAATTTATTCTTAACTTAGAGAGAGGGTAGTTTCAAAAGAATCTATTTGCGCTCAAACTGAAATATACACGTAAATTGAAGGGCTTGGAGAACAAAGCGCATAAGTACACTTTTTGCTATTCTAAGTTTGTTCCAAGTATGTTTAAAGTTTCAAAATTACATTGAGTTCTATGACAGAAATGAAGTTTAAACTCACTTTTGAATGCTTAAAAAATTGGAATTTAACAGTGAATTTTTCACAGAGTATATTTCAAGACATATTTTAATTCAAATCATGAGTAGCCCTTTTTTCAAAAACTGCACTCATGTGCCCTCTCCTCAAACCCCGGTGAGAAAAGTTTACTTATCCAAATACTCCGGGTCAAAATAATGTTTCTAAAATAAATAATATCTCAGGTCTGAAAGAGTCAAGAACGAAGCCCATATTTCCTCACAAATTAAAGCAATTATTCTCAGTAATAGGTAAACATGCTGTTGGCGTAAAATTTTCCTAACTGTGCCTGTGCTACTGATGGAACTTTTTTTGCTTTACTTAGACCTATTTCCTTTTCTTGAATACGAGGGCTGTCCCAAAAGAAACCGGACTTTTGTCATAGAGGGCGAACCGAGCGTCGTAATGAAGTTTTCTTGGACTTGTTTGAAAGCTGATAAGCTACTGGAGATACTGGTTTTTACAGAATGCAAAAATTCGTCTTGGTAAGGAAACTACACGCTTTGGAATGAAGGAAAGTCAAACTCGAGTTGCGATTTTTGTCTTTATTTCAAGAAAAATTTAGATACAACTTAAAAAAACCCAGTTTTTAAGTTAAAAACTTCGTTGCTCTCATTCAAATGCTTAAAAATAAGGAAATTAACATTTTAAGCAGCTTACCAAGTCATCACCTTTCTCCTTCAAAATACTCGCCAGCTTTGTCGATGCATTTTTGCCACCGTTTCTTCAATTGGGAGAAACACTGTAGGAAATCCTCAGGTTTGAATGATTGCAATTCCTTCAAGGTGTTCTCTTGAATTTCCGGAATGGTTTGAAAACGTCGACCTTTCAAGGTAGATTTAAGTCGTGGAAATAAGAAAAAATCACACGGAGCCAGGTTAGGCGAATAAGGGGGATGAGGGAGGACACTCATGGCATTCTTTGCACAAAATTCGCCAATTTGGAGGGATGCATGGGCAGGTGCATTATCGTGACGCAGAAAGCAGGAAATCTCTCTCCAAAGCTCAGGCCTTCTTCTGCGGACATTTTCGCTTAATCGTCTCAGAACACCATTGTAATATTCGCGATTGACAGTTTCACCTTGAAGGAATTGCGATCATTCAAACCTGAGGATTTCCTACAGTGTTCCTCCCAATTGAAGAAACAGTGGCAAAAATGCATCGAAAAAGCTGGCGAGTATTTTGAAGGGGAAAGGTGATGACTTGGTAAGCTGCTTAAAATGTTAATTTCCTTATTTTTAAGCATTTGAATGAGAGCAACGAAGTTTTTAACTTAAAACCTGGGTTTTTTTAAGTTGTATCTAAATTTTTCTTGAAATAAAGACAAAAATCGCAACTCGAGTTTGACTTCCCTTTATTCCAAAGCGTGTAGTTTCCTTACCAAGACGAATTTTTGCATTCTGTAAATACCAGTATCTCCAGTAGCTTATCAGCTTTCAAACAAGCCCAAGAAAACTTCATTACAACGCTCGGTTCGCCCTCTATGACAAAAGTCCGGTTTCTTTTGGGACAGCCCTCGTAGACATGCTTCCAAAGAACAACTAATATTTCGTGATTTGTTTGCACGAAAATAGGTGAACGATTCCGATGATGTACAAAACCAGGCAACATCTGAAAACTTTTTGGTATTTGAGGCGGTCAATCAGGATGATACCACCGCTGACCTTATGGAAACAAGAGAATATTTACCCGAAACCATTAACTGTGAAGAAGTCCCACCTGAGGGTATTGCAGTTGATGGCGTAAACGAGAAAAATCATGAACAACCACCACCACCACTACAGGTACAACTAAATACCTCTGAATATCAGGGTAGTACTTAATTGTATACATTAGTGAATTTGACAAGTCTCCTTATTTGCTGTATAAGGTCATGTATGCACCCTAGTTTCTATTTCCGAAGTATTGTAGGAATGCAAATGATTTAGTACAATTTTATACCAAGAAATAAAAAGTGAGGTGTAATGTTTCTCAAGAAACCTTATTGGATCAAATACTGACACGATACAAATACTGTACAAGGTCTATTCCATTAGAAACCGGATTTCAGTGATAACCAGCCTACTGTACGTCCGAATTAGGTTTTCTCGGATTTTCATGAAAGCTGATAACATACTAAAGAACCCTACATTCACAGATTTGCAAAATTGAATCTAACTGTGTTGGTGCATGGTTCGGAATAAGGCAACCTCACCAGTGTTCTGGGATTTTTTAGGAATTTCTGCCAAAAAGAAATAAATTCCTCAGACATTGTTTTTGGCAACTAATTCAAACGAAATTCGTCATTTGTAAAAAATCACAGTACACTGATGAGGTTGCCTTATTCCGAACCGTGTACCGATGAAGCTTGTTTAAATTTTGAAAATCTGTGAATGTAGTGTTCTTCCGTATGTTATCAGTTTCCAGGAAAGTCAAAGATAACCTAATTCGGACGTAAGGTGGGCTAGTTATCACCAAAATCCTGTCTCTAATTGAACAGACCTCCTATTGTTGTTCCTTTCAACGAAGGAAAAAAAATTATAACATTGTTACCTTCCGGCCAAAGTATCAGAAGCTCGCGCCATGCTATGTTTAAAAATTTCCGCCGCCATTTCATTTTTTTACAGAGAAGTTGTTCGTTGAATCTGTTAGAAAATTTCACTGCATTCTATCGGCAGCACAAAGAAAATTCAGTGGAATTTTCGGACGGTTTCGTTGAACAATTTCTCTGTAAAAAAATAAAATGGCGGCGGAAATTTTGAAACATCACATGGCGCTTGTGATACTTTAGCCAGAAGGTGACAACATCATCAATAAGTTTATGAGCATAAAAATGTGATAACAGGAGGAACATATGATTTATCACTCCAACAAGTTTTGAACCAAGACTGTAACAATATTTCAAGGGCCATTAGAAGCTGCTCACTGCTAAATGTGAGCCTGAATTATAACTTCTGTCTGTGCTAGCAATATTTGTTTTTAAATATCAAAAGAACTTATTACTGGAAAGCTGCTTTACAGATTGGATTCAAATTCTAAAATATTCTTAAAAAGACCAACAGGGTGTCTGCAAGTCCGGAAATAGTACTGATTTTTCAAGGGCGGTCCGGAAGTACTGAAAAAGTGCGGACATTGCGCAAGAAGGTCCGGAATTTCACTCATTTTTGAAGCAATTTGAGCGAGAAATTCAAATTTTTGAAATTTTTCGAATTTCGTCAAATTGAAGTACTTAAAAAGTACTGCATTTTTCTGTTGAGGAGGTACTAAATTTCTTGGGAATGTACTGGAAAAGTATTGTAAAAGTACTGTTTTTTGGCCAGCCTGTTTCAGTAGACACCCTGACCAAAGGGCATCTGAAATTATTCTTTAGGAATTTTTTCAGTCATTTAAAGTCTTGAAATTTACAGCGGTTTGATGAATATAATTTGTTTAACAATGTTACCTTCCAAATACTATGACCAACTTTTAACAATAGGCGTATCAATAACATTTATTTTTTCAAAATTTGTACTCCATGTAAGCCACAGTTTAATTGATCAAAAATTAGTTTGAGGGCCGAAAAATTGCCTGATTTGGAAGAAGTTCTGCAACAATTTTTACATCAACCAGAAAAGCACACCTACAAACACAATTGCAGAAGTCTGCTTACTTTTTCTCAGATTTTCGATCAATGTATATATTTTGTAATGTATTCTTTGACCCTCGAACCAGTTATTCAGTTATTGGTAAATCTTCTATGATATTTCTTGAGTGTAAATTGGAAAAAATATGGATAAAATACCGGGGCATCTACATTCAAAATTTTGTCGTTTTATTTGAAAAGTAACATATCTAATAAAATATTTTCATCAAAACTTTGCAAATTTCAAAGTTTAAAATAACTGAGCGAAAAAATGATACAAAATAGACGACTATTCATAATTTGCGCAGGTTTACAAAGATACCTAGTCAAAAAATCAATCAGGTCATTTAGGTCAATTTAAAAAATAACTCTAAGCCTGGTTGCGGAAATAATAATGTATTTTCAGGGCTAGTACCTACTTCTGCTTAATAGCAAATTGTTATTCTGACGAGGTCATTCACTTTATAGGATAATATCACTTGAAATATTTATGTGCTTTTCATCAGATGGTCAGGCAGTTTAATTTCCATGCAAAAACTCAATAACATCTTCTCTAATACCTCTACATTTTTCCCCTGTAGGTAACAGAGGTTACGAAGAAATCTCGAACTTGGAATCGGACTAATGCATGTCCATATTGCAGACCGTTCATTCTCATAACAAATTTCACCAGACACCTCAAAAGGAATCATGCCGGAGAAGATGAAGTACTTGACTTGGCTCGAATTGTCGCTGAATCTGATTCAAAAGAGGACTTGAAAATTAGAAAAAAAAAGAAGAACGGAGCTCACTGAAAAGTTAAGACTGAAAGCCAACTATGCTTATAATGTAGCTGTAATGAATAAAGAAGTGGAAGGCTCACTCCTTCCAGTTCGACGATCGAATTGCACCGACTCTGTAATGAATGAAGAAAACCATGCAACATGTGCTTACTGCCAAGGTCTGTTTGCAAGAAACACTCTGTATCTTCATGTGCCAATTTGTAAAATGAATACCTCTAAAGATTTGAATACTTCAGGTACAAAAAGAAGAGTGCTAAGAACAAGTGCAATAATGTTATCGGCTGGGCCTAAGGAGGCTTCGAAGGAGCTGAAAGAATTGGTTTTCCCTCGCTTACAACACGGAGAAGTATCTCTCATTGCTAAGTCGGACCCTCTTATTGTTCAGTTTGCCTCCCGTATGATCAAAAAACATTTTGAAAAAGGCAAGATAAA
Organism: Bemisia tabaci; assembly: GCF_918797505.1. NCBI lineage: Eukaryota > Metazoa > Arthropoda > Insecta > Hemiptera > Aleyrodidae > Bemisia > Bemisia tabaci. Next base: position 41,928,462 of record NC_092793.1, read on the forward strand.
TTACATTAAAAATTGTATGCGAGATCTGGCTAGATTTTTCATTGAGATGAAAAAAATTGATTCCAATTTAAAAAATTTAAAAGCGTGCTTTCAAGTCAAGCAATACAACAATGTCATACTTACTATTCAGTGCATGTGTGGAATCGATTACGACACAAATAAAGTGTCCTCTCCGAGTGATGCTGCTCGATTGAAAGGTGCTATTGCAAAGTGTATTGATATTATCTATTGTAATGCACTAATGGATCAAACTGATCACGTGGCCATTAAATCTGAGCTAGATCAATTTATGCATTTACTAATACTACAAATTGGCAGTATGAGATTTCAGGTCGGACAAACCGGGCGCAAAAGCAAAACAAAATGCATAAAGAAGAAGTCCTTCCTGATAGTCAAGACATTTTGGATGCATGCTTAAAGATTGAAAAACATGAAGTAGATTTGTCCCGAGAACTAATGCGAAATCCTTCTAACTTAGTTTACAAAAATCTAACCAAGCTTGTCATCGCCCACCTGATTATTCTCGGACGCAAGCGTCCCGGAGAAGTGTGTTGTGCTGAGGTAAAAGATTTTAATAATCGCAAGAGTGCTGACAAGGAGAGCAATGAGGAGTACATACAAGTGTTGTCTGAAGAAGAAAGAAAGAGCTATGACGCTCTCCTTTCTTTCCACATTATCGGGAAAGGCACTGAACCTGTTTGTGTGATATTAACCCGTAAAATGGATGACCTTATCAGATTACTAATTCGCTATCGAGAAAAAGTAAGCATCGACCCCGAAAATCCATTATTATTTCCACAGTCGGATTCAGAGTTACTGTACGATGGATCTAAATGCATAGACTACGTAAAGGATCTATGTAAACTTCGAAAACCAGTTCATTTCAATGCTATTGGTCTAAGGCATCACATGGCAACCAAGGTGCAGTTAATGAATAAAGGAGAGCAGTTCACAGAACAAGTTGCCAGACAGTTGGGCCATAGCGTCAATATGCACAAGAAAAACTATAGACTTCCTCTATCAGTTATTCAACGTGGCATTGTAGGGCATGAGATGCTGAAAATGACAGGAGGTACCTCTGTTGCCTCAGCTCCGACTGGTGAGTCAAAAACCCAAGAATCTGATCGCATTAATCAGTGTGATATGAACAGCGCCAATCTGAATGAGAATGTAGAAACTTCTGAAACTGTCAATGTCAGTAATGTGTCTGCTTCAAAGTCAGATTCAGAGTCTAGCGAGAGTGATAATGATATTGTGAAAATTAAAGAAAGGTTTAGAACTCGTAAGGAAAAAACCAAAAAAGCCTCTCAGGAAAATCAAACTCTGAATCATTCTCTCCCAGCTGAAACATTTACACATTATTCCTCTGAGTCTGAACTTAGCAATTTTTCTGAAGAGCTTGACGTTCAATCAAAAATAAAGACACTGAAAAAAATGAGATCTGATACTAACTCTCTGAGCAAAGTTAAACGAACTCCTTGGACTCATGAAGAGAAAATAGCTGTATTCCGCCACTTGTCACATTGCATAATTGCTGGTAGTGCAGTTCGACAGACTGACATTCTTAAAGCGCTAAAGGAAGAAGCACTGTGTAATCGTACTGTTGCACAAGTTAGGACTTACCTAAACAATATCAAAACACGCAAGGTTGCATTTCCAGCAGAATACTTAAGCCTGTGAAAATCCTTTGGAAAAAGTCAATTTCTGAAGCAATCTTCTATTCTTTTTAATCGAAATATTATTATGTGTGCTTTCTCTCAGTTCGGAGGTTACCTCTTTAAAGTGATTCATGGTGATCAAACCACGTGATTTATCAATGGCTATCTACTACTAGGGGGCTACGCCCCCTGGCCGCTACGCAGCCCAACCCCCTGAAGGCGCTCCGCGCCATCAATAGGCCGCTTCGCGGCCCTATTTTTACCCTCCTATCAGTGTTAGTTTTATTTTTCCCCTAAAAAATTACGATATGAGGCATACTTTAATTTTAAACTTTACTTAAAATTACCTTAAAATTAAAAGGACTCGTTTTGGAATGACTGCTTGATGAAATATTGCAGTAAAACAATGAACACTTTTAGTCAGGTAATAATTAAGACTTCATGAGACGGGGATCGAACCCACACCGAGTTCACAGTGGATGCATTCGACGTCTCAGGCGACTCTGCCACCGCTCGACATGAGGTCGCCAATGCGAATCTTGTGTAGATAAGTGTAGAGCTGATGCGCAGGCTACACAGCTACTGCGCAACCTCCTCGACCACTGCGCATCCTCCCGCGCATAGCGGTAGCAGTACCGGAGCATTCTGTGAACTCACTCACTTTTATAACGTGATTTTAAAAAAACCTGGGTCCTTTTTCCAAAATCTGATTACAGCAGGCTCATCTAGGGCCTATTACCTGTCGATTTACGCAAAAATCATGGAAATCGGCCCGGTAGAACGCTCAAACGAACTATGACAAAAAGTATAAATTTACATTGTTTAAATGGGAGAATTCGCAACTTTACCACGTAATATAAAAAAACCTGGGCCATATTTTGAAAATCTGAAAAGAGTTGGCTTATCTAGAGACAATTGCCTGTCGATAGCCGCAAAAATCATGAAAATCGGCCCGGTAGAACGCTGGAACTAAGCGTTACCAGTTTCGCAAAATTAGGAGGTCTTGGAGCTTATAGTATAGATATACGAATGGATTTTTTAATTTTTTTTTGGTGGATAAACTGGAATCATCAAAACCTGTAGCTTAATCTCAAGAAGATATTTGCAGAATTGAGACGTTTAAATTTACATAATAAGAGTGTTATTACAGTTGAGAGCTCTCTTGCTGCTTGATCTATAATATCGCACTGTGATAGTGCTCTCTAGCAAAATGGATTGGAACTTCCCAGTTTTCCAGATATCTTCTTCAGAACTGTTAACAGACCCCAACCATGCTCATTTTTCAGAAAAAGAAAAAAAAAGAAAAAAAAAATCTGGTGAATTCCCACTAGTTGATCAACCTCTAAGATAATTAAAATTCCCTTCATAAGTCCCTTTATAAAATTCCACCTACATAAGTTGAATGATTAAAGCTTTTTCACAAAGTTCTTCCTTTCTTGGAGCTAAATATCATTCTCTTTGATTTTTCACCTCTTCATTAATGTTTCATATTCTTTTACGTTCAAAGTAATTTTTCTCATATAATGTAGTTTACTTTTTTTTTGTTCTGGGCTGGATACTTACTTAGAAGACTGAGAAAAAGTTTCCTTGTTTACCTATTTTTTATTTGTAGTCACTTACATATCCTGTTCATGTTTAATTTTTATCTATGTTAAAGGTTTCTTCTTGTGTTTATTTTTGAGTGTTATTAATAAACAGGGTGTTGGAAAAGTCCCCGCCTCCCCATCCCCCTCCAACTTTTTGAAAGATAAAAGAAAATTCTAGGAGAATGTTTCTATTTGAAAGGGAACCATCTTCTCGCGAGGGAGGCGGAGGGTCAAACTTTTGACCTTGCTCTTCAGGAGAGGGGCCCCAACCTTTTTGTTTTGGTAATTTTTTCCATTTTATTTTTTTCTACTATAATTGTAATTGGAGTTATGATATCTTATACTATATCTAACTTGGTCCAGAATCAAGTTACCAAGTTGCGGTTCGGGCCAAAATTCCTAGTTTTCAATACTACTTCGTAGTTATTGTTTAAAAAAGAAAAAAAAAAGGTTGGGGACTCTCCACCCAAGCAGGGCTGGGGCACTTGTTAAGATTTCATTTTCCTCAAGTTTTCTTTTTAAAATTAATGCCTAATGGTTTTTTTTTTTTTTTTTTTTTTTTTTTTTTTTTTTTTTTTTATCAGGGTTAAATTATTTGGTCGTTGCTGCTATTTAACATTTAAATTCCTGAGTTTTTTTGTCTCTGGTGCAAAGTTTTGTGATTTTCTTTTGTGTAATGACAAGCTGGGCTGTCTATGTTTGCAACTTATCTCATCTGTTACTCGCCTTTTCTCACAGAGTTCAGTCATTATTGTATGTTTAAGTTTAATTCACCTATAATAAGTTTTTTCCTGAACTTTATATTTTCCTACTAATGATATTAATATTTATTTTTTTTCTTTCATTATTTTACTTTCCTTTTTATTCCTAACAAAATTCTACTCTGAAAAGTTACTCAAGAAATATGCAACCGTGCTAGATTGGAGGCCTTTAGTAAGGTTTCTTTTCCCTCAAGTTTTGTTATTAAAACTCATGCTTAATGTTCTTTTCTTTTTTTTTGTAATTTTGATCAGGGTTAAATTATTCGGTTGTCTCTGCTATTTGACATTTAAACTCTTGAGCTTTTTCTATCTCTGGCACAAAGTTTTGTGCGTTTCTTTTGTTTAATAACTTTGTGCTTTTATTTTGTTTAATAACAAGCTGTCTATGTTTGCAATTTATCTCATTTATGTTACTTACCTTTTCTCACTAAGTTAAGTTATTATTGTATGTTTAAGCTCGTTTTACCTTTAAAAAGTGGTCGCGTTTTAGATCTGGTACTGAACGGTCGCTCCTCGTCTCGCTGTCTGAGAATTTATCGATTTCGTCGTGAAAGCGTGAATTTTCATTAGTGTAATTTATATCCTCGTGTGCACAATTTTAAGACGAACTTATAGGTGCTATCTTTTTTCATCAAAGTGCCCTCCAAAAGGGGGAAAACCCCACACGGTGCCCCTGAACTCACTTTAAATGCGACTTTGTTGTACATCAAAAATTCAAGTTGGAGGTTGTAGTGGGGTACTCCTTGATGGGTTTTTGGGCAATTTCGAAATAGGTTGTCGGAGCTCCTCGAAAAATAATCGCATTTTGGTGGTTTTTTAGGGGTAAAATAGCAAAATTGGCCTCCGGGCGACAAATTAAACCCCCTCTCCCTCATCCTTGCCTTGACCGATCTGAATTTTTAGTATGTTTTTACCTGGTATAAGATGGGACTTTTCTGAAATTTTCATGCCCATACAAATTTTTTTGCTCCCGCGGCAGCGTTGCCAAGTTGCGGACTCCAAAATATCGAATTTAATGATAAAATGAAGGTTTCGGAGTGTGATTTCCATTCAAAATCAAAAATTCAAATTGTAAGTTGTAGTAGGGTACTGCCTGATGGGGTTTTGGCCAATTTCGAAGTAGAGTGTTTGAGATTTTTGAAAAGTAATCGAATTTTTGCGGTTTTTTAAGGGTAAAATAGCACACTGAGCACGGGGCGGCAAGTTGAACCTTTTCTCTCTCATCCTTGCCGTGACCGATCTGAACTTTTAGTATGTATTGACCTGGTATAAGATGTGACTTTTCTGAAATTTTCATGCCCATACAAAATTTTTTGCCCCCCGCGGCAGCGTTGCCAATTTGCGGACTCAAAAATATCGAATTTGATGATAAAATGAAGGTTTCGAGGTGTGATTTCCTCCAAAATTTCACGAAAAATGTGCAATCTGAGAGTTTTCGATAAGAAAAGGCATATTTGAACAATTTAGAGTTGCAGTGTTGCCAGATTTTGATTTTTACCGAATTTTTACCAAAAACATGAAAAATAAAAACACGTTTTTGTGCAAAAACACATCATGTTTTTGGTAAAAATTCGGGGGCAAAATTTCAGATCAGATGTTCAAAGGATTGACTGCAACAGGGATAAGGTTTGGGGGGTGGGAGAAAGTTCTCAAATTCTACATTCTGGTGATGGAGTAGATTTAAGAACTTTCTGTCAACCCGAACCGCTCGTTTTCCCCCGACTCATCGCTTTATCCGGCCTCTCTTTTTGAGTTAGCTGCACCCATCAAGTAAGTAATGGCATAATTTTCATGGTACCTAAATGCATAGAGTACAGAAGAACCGTAATAACCAATTCTGAACGAAATAAAAATCCAGCGCTCGAGGTTGCAACGCGATTTGGGTCATTTTGACGAATTTTAAATCAAAAGCTGGCAACACTGCAACTCTAAATTGTTCAAATATGCCTTTTCTTATCGAAAACTCTCAGATTGCACATTTTTCGTGAAATTTTGGAGGAAATCACACCTCGAAACCTTCATTTTATCATCAAATTCGATATTTTTGAGTCCGCAAATTGGCAACGCTGCCGCGGGGGGCAAAAAATTTTGTATGGGCATGAAAATTTCAGAAAAGTCACATCTTATACCAGGTCAATACATACTAAAAGTTCAGATCGGTCACGGCAAGGATGAGAGAGAAAAGGTTCAACTTGCCGCCCCGTGCTCAGTGTGCTATTTTACCCTTAAAAAACCGCAAAAATTCGATTACTTTTCAAAAATCTCAAACACTCTACTTCGAAATTGGCCAAAACCCCATCAGGCAGTACCCTACTACAACTTACAATTTGAATTTTTGATTTTGAATGGAAATCACACTCCGAAACCTTCATTTTATCATTAAATTCGATATTTTGGAGTCCGCAACTTGGCAACGCTGCCGCGGGAGCAAAAAAATTTGTATGGGCATGAAAATTTCAGAAAAGTCCCATCTTATACCAGGTAAAAACATACTAAAAATTCAGATCGGTCAAGGCAAGGATGAGGGAGAGGGGGTTTAATTTGTCGCCCGGAGGCCAATTTTGCTATTTTACCCCTAAAAAACCACCAAAATGCGATTATTTTTCGAGGAGCTCCGACAACCTATTTCGAAATTGCCCAAAAACCCATCAGGGAGTACCCCACTACAACCTCCAACTTGAATTTTTGATGTACAACAAAGTCGCATTTAAAGCGAGTTCAGGGGCACCGTGCCCAGTTTTCCAGACCTAGCAAATATAGTTGCATAACAAAATTGAATTTAGTGGTGTCAAGTGTACCTAGTCACAATCAGTCAGACATAGGAAAACAGTGATTGATTGCGAAATCTATCTATCCAGGAACCTAGTGCTATCAAAGAATCTCTCGGCCCCCTACACGCCGCACCGCACCGCGCCCACCGTGCCACTGCACCGCCGCGCCGGGCCGCGCCGTTAGACGGCAACTCAAACTTATCAGTCCATCACTGCTGGATAAGTAGTCGCATGTTTGTTTACAAATTATATCATACAGCACTCTAATTTAGCTTTAGTTTCCAGAGTAAGTTGAAGGATCGACTGAAGTTTCTGGAGCCGTTTTTCTCATTTCAAACCAAAGAAGTAGCAACATGTAGCATGGCAGACTCCGCGTCAGAAGTCTGATGATAAATCTATCTAACAAACTCAGACGCTTAGCAGAGGCGGATAATTTTTACTCCTCGGAACTAGCGGTACTGAGTTTCGACTTGAACGGGGGCAGATTTAAGGGGAACTCTGAGGAGGAACTAAAAGCGTTGAATCGCAAGGTTGAGCTAGTAGAAATTCTGAAGCGGGTTAGAAACAGCATTGCTGCTCTAGACATGGAAAGTAGGAAACTCAAGGAGGAGAAGGAGAAGACCCCCCGAGGGCCGGCTTCCGAGCGGCTAAACGCCCATAAGGGAAATGGAGAAGCCATCCTTCGACACTCGGTTGCAATTCGGACTTTGGAGTTAAAGATTGAAGGTTGCAGAGTTGACATTTTGAAGGAGCGGAGAAGGCTAAATGAACTGGAAGCGCAAAAGGTACTGCTTAAAAACGGAACCGCAGAAGGGGAGAAAAATAGAAAGGAGTTAGAAAAAGCAATGGAAACAATGTACGCTTTAGAAAGAGAGGAAAAGGTTTTCAGAAAAGAAATTATTGAATTCAAGAGACAGATCATGAACAATCTGATCATTGAAGAGGGTTCTCCGCTTAAAGAGATTCCTGAAATTGAAAAAAATATTTCTTGGTACAAAACTGAGATCCCGAAATTGGAAACTGAGGTGAAGATGAAAACAGAGGAAAAGAAAGGAATAGAAGAAAGGAAGGAAAAAGAGGCTAAGGGATCGGAATCCCGGATAAAACTAATCGAAGATATAATGGAAATTAATGCAGAACTCCAAGCCCTTCAAAGCAGGAAGGAACAAGCTGCGAAACACATAAGGGATCTGGAGGAAAAAAGAGAGCAAATTCTGGAAGACCATGTCCCGGTGTACAACACAGAAGAAGGAGAGACAGTTAAACAACAGGGTGTGTTTGGTGAAGAATCCCACACGGAAGAAACAAAAATGGAAGGTGTTGAGATCAATAACAAAAGAAGGATACACGATACCTCAATTGAACGAGAAGTAATAGGAATCTACAGTCTCACGGATGATGATGAGGACATTTTTACGAATAAACCAGAGAAGACATCGACGCCGAAGGGAAGCAGGGGAGAAGAGCGTGACTCTAGAAGGAAGCTGAAGAGTGGACACGAAAAGAAGCTAAAGACGGGAGATCAGCCGAGAACAAAAAAGGAAACAGAATTGACAACTGGAAGGACAAAACGAGGCAAAGGAAGGGGAAGAGGGAAAGACCCGCTAAGAGAAAACACGAAAATGGAAGATCTCCATGATAAAGAAGATATTCCCATTGGCGGAAAGAGGAATCCTGTTCTAGAATTTAACGATAACCAACCAGATATGACCGACCTGGAAGATGAGAAAGTTGAAGACCTATCACCAGAATTTTCGAAATTTCTCAAGGCACTCGAAAATTCCAAGGTTCTGAGAGGGTTGAGTGAATCTTGTAAGGAAATAAAAAGTGAAATTGTTCTAATCAAGAATGATATCAAGAATTTAAACGGGAAAGTTGATAGAATTTTGGAGGGACCAGTAGACTGGAAACTTGTGAAAGACCTTAAATCAAAAATTGATAAGCTAGAGCCCCAGAAACTGGAATCAGCAATGGCAAAGGTTCAATCAGCGGTCACTTCTTTTGCAGACGCCGCTAAAATAACAAAAGTCCAAAATCATGTCCATGAGGCCGACTATCAACAAAAGGTGACGAAAGCCGCTAGCCTTAACTACGCGCTGAAAGATACCAACAGATTCAAACTACTCATACAAGCAGACTCGAAGGACGCTCCCCAAGAGGCTGAAGAGATACGAGTGAAGGTCACAACAAAAATTCCCATGAAAAAGATCGCGGAAAGGAAGGGCAACATTTTGGCTGTAAGGAAACTGAAAAACGCTATCTGCATCGAGGCCACAGCGGAGAAAAAAGCGGACATTGTTTCGCTTTTCAAGAAAGACCTAACTCCCGACAAACTTGAGGTTAAAGAGGTTACATGCGATGTTGTTACGGTGAAGATTGCTACAGTACCTAGAGAAATGGAAGATAAGGAAATCATCGAGGGAATCTCTGAAGGCCTGGAAAATGTACCCTTGGAAAAAATAATGGAAAATGTCAACTTCTTGAGGAGGAAAAATGCACGGCAATGGGGTAGATCACTGGTGTATGCTCGTATTGGTGGAGACATTGCAGATAGAGTAATCAAGAAAAAATAATTTTTCATGGGTTATTCTGGTAGAGTGCAGATATCACCTGCCGTATGTGTCATGTCTTGCAGTACCTGTGGCGATTTTTCACATTCCAAAAGATTTTGTACGATGGAAAAAAGGTTATGCTTCAGGTGTGCGAAAGATGATCATGAAATTGGCAAATGTAAGATAAAAGAGGTCAAATGTATCCTCTGTACACGACGGAATAAACCCGCTGGGCATGCCTACGCCTCCTCGATTTGTCCATTATACCGCGAGGCAATAGAACGACAACTGGCACGCGAAGGACGTGGATTGGGTGACTGTACTATGGAGGAGTACCTACAGATAAATGATGAGTCATAAGTTCATTGAACTCGAGTGCGGTCATCAAGCGGCTATCAGTTCATGCGAACAATGCGTTCAGTGCGAACAACAACGACCGGAGAATTTTAAAGATCCAAGTAGAGTATGGAGCAGGGAGGTTAAACTACCACGAAAAGAAGAGAGGAATAAATTTAACCTGCTGGCAACTCCGCTTCGTTGGGAAAAGAATACTAAATTAAACAATTTAGCTGATAGGAATAAGTGTGAACTGGAATGCGAGCATCGCATTCCTATAAGTAACTGCTCAACCTGCCTCACTGAATCGAGTGGGACGGGAAAGGAAGGAAGTAGAGACGGGCGTGACACTAGAGGGCGAGGGGGGGCAAGACGCATCCTCTCCAACGTGTTAAGCATGGGTGACCGGCGGGCCGACGAGGGGGGGGACGGAGATTTGAATACTACATCTGATAAGAGAGAACTTCAGTGTAAGCATCAACGATGCATTTCGACTTGCCGCTGTTATTTTCAGCCGGCCCTAATGGGCCTGTATACATGTAAACATTTTACTCTTTTTTCGCGCTGTTATTCATGCAAAAATGCGTTTGTGCCGACCATCGTTTTACCGGGTACACTGACTACAGGGAATGCGCTCCCTCCTTTACAGACGGGAGGGGGAGACCGCGGCCACCGATATACCTATAAATTTATTGGCGCAAATACTAATCGCTCGAGGAGCTCGCTGGATCTTGTCATACGCGAGGCAACAAGAGAAAAAGCTGTCGCCCTAGTCGTATCTGAACCCAACATTAAACGTACTTTGGGCCCGGAGTGGCACACGGACGTAGGGAGAGGAGTGGCCATTTTAATACTGTCTCCGGCCATCGGACGATGCATGCGCTCCGGCCAAGGAAATGGCTATGTATGGATGGAGTTTTCTGACCTTGTTATAGTTGGTTGCTATTTATCCCCCAACGCGGGGATTTCGGCGATGGCAGAATCTCTAGACTGCCTTACAATAGATTTGGGCCCTGTAAAGAAAGGAGTTTTAATCATGGGAGATTTTAACGGAAGATCAGAAGAATGGGGGGACCGCCTTGCCAATCAGCGTGGCACAACGCTTTCTGATTGGATCGCTTCGAATAATTACATAATACATAATGTGGACTCAGGGTCCACTTTTCGTAATACGAGGGGCGGCGAATCGGTTGTAGATCTGGCAATTACAAATAAAAAACTGGCACCATTCGTGTCAGAGTGTACAGTGTTGCAGGATGATTATCTAAGCGATCACCAACCGTTAAAGCGGTCCCTGCGCACTAGGGGTCGTCCCTATGTACCGCCGCAGAACATACTGCCCCGCTGGCGCGTCAGAGACGGGGACCTTGAGGAATTGTCCAAGTTCTTCCAAACGCAGACCACTCCCGGCGTCATTGACCCTGCGGAGTGTACTGCGCTAATTACGGACGGGTGTAAATCTTCGCTTAGAGTGTCGCGACCTGGTTGTCTGCGCCGGCCTGAATACTGGTGGTCAACAGAAATCGCAGACTTACACGGTATAGTAAATGCGCAAAAGCGTGAGTAGCTACACGCAAAAGACAGGGCCGGAGCTACTCCGACTGAAGTAGGTTTTTTGGAGGCGCAGTGGCGCTCCACGCGGGGGGAATTAAGAGCGATGATTACTAGGTCCAAGACGGAGAAGTGGAGGGAGGTTCTGGAGGCGGTCGAGGAAGATCCCTGGGGAGAAGGCTACAAGATTGTTACTAAGAAATTTCAGCCTATCGATCCGTCCACTCTTCCAACCAAGACGGAAAAGTTGAAAATCGCGGAGGACCTGTTTCCTGAGGGACCGACGTTTGAAAGAGAGGTTTTTGACGTGGCGGACAAGGATGTCCCGCAGTTTACCAGAGAAGAGCTAACGAATGCGGTCGGTCGGGTCAAGGGTCGAAAGGCCCCGGGTCCGGATGGGCTGCCTCCCGAAGGAGTGAAGCTTTTTGTCCTCAAAAACATAGATATCTGTTTAGCCATGTTTAACGTTTGTCTTTTGTCGGGTATTTTCCCTCTATCATGGAAAGTTTCTAAATTACTGCTACTACCGAAACCAAGGAAATCACCGGATTCGCCCCTTTCTTATAGACCTATTTGTCTCATAAATGTTCTCGGTAAGATTTTGGAACGGTTAATCGTGGTCAGATTAATACAAGAATGCCCTGATTTAGCAGATAATCAATTTGGTTTCCGCCCCGGCTGCTCAACAGTGGATGCTGTAAAGCATATCACAGAGTTTGCGCGCTCCAACTGGCGCTTGAAAAAGCACGGTACTGTTCTGACAATGTTAGATATCAAAAATGCATTCAATAGTGCACAATGGCATTTAATTCTCGAAGCACTTAGGCGACGAAACATCTCCCCGTACTTATTGCGAATTATCCAAAATTACTTTCAGGACAGATATTTGATAATAGATGATGAACTACGGCAGCTCTCTTGCGGGGTTCCGCAAGGGAGTGTCTTAGCGCCGTTTCTATGGATAATACTTTATGACTCTGTCGTCAAGGGAGCTTTGCCAATGAGTAGCGTTTTATCGGCTTATGCTGATGATATAGCCGTAGCTACGTCGGAGCGTAGCGCGTGGGCCATTGGGGACAGGGCGACTGCAGCGGTGCGGTACACGGTGCAAAAGATTGAGGCCTTAAATCTGATCGTTGAAGCTACTAAGACGGCGGTAGTTCTATTATTTTGCAGACGGACTGACTTAAATGTAACCGTGAAGGTGAAGGGAACTACGCACACACCAACGAAACACGAAAAGTATCTGGGGGTTTGGCTCGATCGGGGTTTGAACTTTGCTTATCACATTAGAATGACTGCGGCCAAGACAAAACGGATGGCCGGCCTCCTGACCAAGATAATGCCTCTAAACGGTGGGTGCTCTTTCAGGAAACGACGCGTGCTTGCCTCGGTTACGACCAGTATACTGACTTATGCGGCGCCTGTGTGGGTCGGTGCGATGGACGTCAAGGCTAATGTTGTAAAGGTCATTAGTGCCATGAGACCTGTTAAGATTCGAGTTTGCTCGGCCTATCGCACAGTCGCAAACGAGGCGTTAGATGTTTTATCAGATATCCCGCCAGCTGATCTGCTAGTGCGACGAGTGGCAGATAGATATAATTTATGTGATCCGGTGCGCGCACAGGTGAATCTAATGCGACGATGGCATCGGAGGTGGTCTGAAAACCCAAATGATGTGGCAAAATGGACAAGAATACTGATCCCAGATCTAGATGTGTGGTGTCAGCGATCGTTCGGCTACCCTAACTATTTTACGACACAGCTATTAACCGGTCACGGGGTTTTCGGTAAATATATGTGTAAACTGCACCTTTGCAATTCGCCTATGTGCGGATACTGTGGTTTGATTGACTCAGCAGAACATGTGTTGTTTCACTGCCAGCGATGGGGTCGGGCGCGGCGTGATTTGTTTTCAGTGATTGGTGGACCGTGCTTGCCTGGGGAGCTGATAGTGGTTCTCCTGGAGGAGCGGAAATACTGGCGAGCTTTCGAGAAATTTGCAGAGACTGTTCTGACGGAAAAGAGACGTGATTTTGCGCCTAAGCGAATTGTGGTTGGCCCGAACATTTGATTTGATTATTGTATTTGATTCTGTTCCCTGTATTACTGACACTGTACATGCTTCTGACCACCTACAATGTTTGTCTGTGGTTGGTCGGATCGTGAGAGATACCGAGATTTTTCCCACAAGGTTTTTGCTCGCTCTCATGGTTGGTCCGCCATAAATATAAATATTTAATACTTACACAAATGTCTACACAAATATTTACACACAGTATTATTATGCACAAGTGTTTGCTCGGGATTGCGTCTTCCGTCCCTCCTGGAGAGCCCCGGTTGGTACCCAGGCTTACAATTTGTAATAAGTTTTGTGGATGAGTTGTGGAAATAAGTGTTGTAGTAAATGACTTGGAAATACTCTCGGTTTAAAGTGTGTGCGACTAACGGATGTAATGCGTCATCATTTAAAGAATCTCTTATCAGTCTTTGAATCCGGGATTACTTTTGCTCCAGTTCCGACTACTTCCTACTATCGATGTGACATCAGTGCGAACTTCAGTGCCTCACGATATACACGCGTAGTTCAATTATTTTAGAGTGCTTGACTGTGATCCTTTAGGATGGGTATTTTGGATAATCGTGTTGAAAGTAACTACTCTGAGCGAAATGGAAACATCTATCTACAGATAGACTCGTTACCGTACAAGGATTTTTCATAGTCGCCCTTTTCGCCTTGTTTATATTTTATTTGGTACGTAAGTGGTGTGTCCGTAACGAACAACAGCATGTGCAAAGTGCTACGGCCCTGCGGGCCCTGTTGGCGAACGTGGTCTCCTCCGCCTGCTAAGGTTCTTTCGGTGAGTTCTGTATGTAGTGTCTAACAAAGTTTGTGTTAGTTTTCTCTAGATTGGCAGTTAGGGGGAAGGGTAGAGGTTTTCTCTTCCCTCCCCCTTGTTAACGCAGGGGATCTGTCTGTGGATTTGGGGCTTGACGCTCCCCCGTACCCGAGTTAGCCGGCAAATTGCTAGAGATAGTCGGTCACTCTTTACCCCCGTAGACTGTCACCTAGGTGACTTTCTCGGGCTTCTCCCCCCGCCTTCGGGCGGGTTTGGCACCCCCTGATGACGCCGCTTCTCTGTGCCTGCGTCCTCGGTTGTTTGCCCATATCCTGTCTGATCCACGGCGTACAGATCAAGCGGAATCGTTGACGTGTCTGGCTCCGTGATTCCCGCGCCCCCCAGGATTTCGGAATGCGGACCTTGAGTCCGCGCATCCGTCCCTGGTGGTTGGCGGGGGCTGAAAGCGGGCCGGACCGGAGGAGCAAGTCAAGTTTTGACTAGTGCTTCGGAAGGGGATGGCCGGCCGCGTCCCTCGCTACTAGTAGGGAGGGGCGCTGCGAAGTCTGGGTCCCATGGGTGGAGTGGGTAGGACTTGGAGTGTCGGCGTATAACAGGACTCCTTGGAGTCCTGGCCGAGTGCCACCTGGAATCCCCCACACACTCACGGGAGGTAACCTTTCCGCTTCAGAGGTCCCAGTGCTGACGGACCCCTAGGGGTACGGATTCCCATCCTTAGAGCTGCTGGGAGGTTTAAATCCCTCCTGGCGGGGGTTAGGTACTCCGGAGGCATCGGGGTACTCCTATGAGGATGGGGGCCCGGCTGGACATTGTTGCGGGGGGCCCTCTCGCCTGACGAGGTAATGACCGCAGGTTGACCGTTGGGTGGGAATTTAACTCGGACAAAAGGGGATGCGTAGTGCGGATGCATCTCAAGGGGAGTGTTGTTAGTGTTTGGCGGGCCCACCGTCAAAGGCCAAACCCACATAACCATTCACACTCCCAGGCCGAGGTCTCCGGGCAGCGGTGCCCGGGACGGTACACTCGTTCTGGGCCGCGATTGGTATCTGGTCTCCCGGGAGCGGGTCTGGAAAACCCCCCCGGGGCCCGCCGGATCTGGGGGCACTGGATCCACGGATCTGGTTCCCCCTCAATCCAGTGCGGGAGAAAGCAGATTTTCACTTCCGTTTAAACAAAAAAAAAAAAAAAAAAAAAAAAAAAAAAAAAAAACCTTTAAAAAGTGTTTTCCTGAACTTCATACTTTCCTACTAATTATATTAATAACTAGGGGGCTACGCCCCCTGGCCGCTACGCGGCCCAACCCCCTGAAGGCGCTCCGCGCCATCAATGGGCCGCTTCGCGGCCCTATTTTTACCCTTCTATCAGTGTTAGTTTTATTTTTCCCCTAAAAAATTACGATATGAGGTATACTTTAATTTTAAACTTTACTTAAAATTACTTTAAAATTAAAAGGACGCGTTTTGGAATGACTGCTTGATGAATTATCGCAGTAAAACAATGAATAATGATGGTCAGGAAATAATCAACTTTTTCAAGAGTCGGGGATCGAACCCACTCCGATTTCATAGTGGACACATTCGGCATCCTAGACGACTCGGCCACCGCTCGACGTGAGATTTTTTGTGCGAATCTTGTGTAGATAAGTGTAGAGCTGATGCGCAAGCTACACAGCTACTGCGCAGCCTCCTCGACCACTGCGCATCCTCCCGCGCATAGCGGTAGCAGTACCGGAGCATTCTGTAAACTCACTCACTTTTATAACGTGATTTTAAAAAAACCTGGGTCCTTTTTCCAAAATCTGATTACAGCGGGCTCATCTAGGGCCTATTACCTGTCGATTCACGCAAAAATCATGGAAATCGGCCCGGTAGAACGCTCAAACGAACTATGACAAAAAGTATAAATTTACATTGTTTAAATGGGAGAATTTGCAACTTTACCACGTAATATAAAAAAACCTGGGCCATATTTTGAAAATCTGAAAAAAGTTGGCTTATCTAGAGACAATTGCCCGTCGATAGCCGCAAAAATCATG